>NC_067477.1:100298839-100619725 GCF_947179515.1 Apodemus sylvaticus | reverse complement strand
GTTTAGAATTGCAAATCTTTAAAATCACTGTCATCCTCCCTAGTGTGGAGTGTCACCACAGCATGGGTTTAATTTGCATTTCTCCCATGACTAATGATGTGGAGGATCTATTATGCATGTGAAGCCACTTGTCTGTGAATTTATGTTCAAATATTTTGCCTATTTTAAGAGTCTCGGGTTCTGCTGACTGAGCTAAGCAGGGTTATTTCGCCCCTTTTATAATTGGTTGTCTGCCTTCTGCCGTTGAACTGTAAAGCTCTTGGAGTACTTTGAGCATTTGCTGCTGATACTGTCTACCGGTTTCTCCTTTGTCTTCTCACCTTTCTCATCGGGTCTCCTGAAACACAAAGGGGGTTTATTCTGATGGAGTTCATTCCCCACCCCCACGCCCCCACCCCCACCCCGCACTGGTCTGTTCTGTATCTAAGAGCTCTTAATCTCAGCTCACAAAGATTTTGTTGTTGCTTGTTGCGTATTGTGTTGTATTTTTTGAGACAGGATCCTTATTAGGTAGCCCTGCCTGGCCTGGGACCTACTCTACTGGCCAGACTAGCCTTGAGTTCAATCCCCAGGAGGACTGACTCTAGAGAATTGACCTCTGATCTACACACATACACACACACACACACACACACACTAAAAGGGAAAAACTGAATCAGAAAGCATGAAGGAGCCCTGGATTTTCTTAGTCTTTTCCAACTTGGTTTGGTTAAAGGAACTTTGCATTTCCACATACACTTAGAGTTAACTTGCCAATTTCTGGGGGGAATTTTGCTTCCTGGGACACGGGTAAGGATGGAGTTGAGTGTGCAGTCCACTCTAAGAGAGCAGCTCTGTCAGGGTGAGCAGTCTGGGTGTCAATCGGTGAGCAGGGACTGTCTCCCGTTTGTTTCATCTCTAGCTTCTCTCTAGTGGTCTGTAGTCCATGGTGGCCAGATTTGGACGGCTTCTGTTAAATGGATTCCTGAATACACCAACCGCCAGGAGTAAGATTGCTTTCTTTTTCCATAGTTGTCTTACTTACTGATTAAAAGGGGGAAACACTGACTAATCTCTCTCTGTGACTCTGATAATCTTGTTTAAGCTTCTAAGAATGCAGACACGCATACGGGCGGGCATGTTTTAGGCCTTCTTACATATGAGATTATATGAGATCGTATTGTATCTAAGAAAGGCAGTTCTGCTTCTGGGTCTTACATCCCTCCCTTCCTTCCTTCTTTCCTTTCTTCCTTCCTTCCTTCCTTCCTTTCTCACAGCTGTAATCTCCATTTCAATGCTGTCTGAACGACTATGGCCAAGACACTCAGAGTGCACTTGAACTGTTGTGATTTGGGGAACTACACAGTGCCAGTCCTGGTTAATACTTAGCTGGAAGAAATGCTGAATGAAACTGTCAAGCACAAATGGATTTTCCTTATGATAAATCTGAGTTGTCCATAGCATATAACTTTCTCATATTGTTGCATAAGTCAGTTGGGTGCTTTTTTTTTTTCTTTTACAGAGTCTTACCTCCCATGGCTACTCAGTCTGCTTTCTTATAGAACCCAAGACCACCAGCACCACTTACAATGGGCTGGGCCCTCCCCCACCAATCACTAAGTATAAGAAAGCACCTTACAGCTGGATCTTACAAAGGCATTTTTCTCCATAAGGTTTCCTCCTTTCAGATGACTTTTGTGTTGAGTTCACATAAAAGTATTCAGCACAGAGGCCATCCTGGGCTGTATGAACCAAGAAGCAAATGTATGTAGAAAGGCTGAGGCTGCTGTGTGAGCCTAAGCCTTGGATTTTAGGACATGTTAATGCTGCCCAAGGAGTCATGGGGCCCTGAAGGCCCTACCCAGTGGGCTTCCAGGGAAGTGTTCCCCAGAGGCAATGTCCTCCTCCCTTCTACATCAGTGGGGACTCAGCACCAAGCCTCCATATGCTAGAAACCCTGAATAACTGATACTGACCAAAAAGGAAGCTAGATGGCCAGGCCAGGCTTCTGGCCATCCCGGTCTTAATTCAAGATTCATACTGACGGCATGTGAGGTCAGGGGTCTATAAGAACCATAACAGCCTCTGGCCCAAAGTGTCCATCCTACAGAGATGGTAGACGAAAGTACAAAGTCCCAAGCAGACCAGTTGAGTGGACCTGGGACTCTGGGCTCCCAATCCAGGGAATTGTATCTTGTCTGCCACTGCCAAGTGAGGACAGGGAATCATGACTTCACAGTGGTTCTCAGTGCCACCTGTCTTTTCTTAAACTGTATGTGGCCAGATTCTTCAAGAATGTTCCCATGTTCAGGGGGAGCCCTAGGTAAGGAGCTTTGAAAGGGCCTTTTTCAGCCTCTCAGGCCCTCAGCTCAGTTAAGGTTGTCTATATGAGGACTATACATTTCTCCTCCCACTCCACACAGGCTAGTAGATTCACAGGAGCGCTCAGGTCAGGATTTTCAACTTCTTTCTGCAAGCAGAGCTGAGGTCACAGCCTCACAGCCCCGACTGCAACCTGGGGTTTGAATCTTGCCTTCCAGCTGGACAGTCAAATTCTGGGACACAAAGAGAGAAATTGGCGACATGGCATCAGTATTGGAGCTTGGAGAACAAGACACCCCAGACATTTTTCTGTGTCGCCTTCCATGTGCTTCTGAGTCTCCTTTGCATAGCTTAGCCTTGGTTCTGTGAAGGAGAAATCAGGGTCTCTCTGTGGGAGCATTTGGGCTCACCTCACGCTAAAGATGAGGCAGGGTTGAAGCCTGACTCCCTCCACAGTACCTCTTCCCACTACCTTCCACAGTACTTCTTGGGAGCAGGGGTTGGGGTGCGGGGTTGGGGGGGGGGGCTGGGGGAGGGAGGTAGAGCGATGTAGAACCCAGAGCTTTAGGTGCCTTCCATTCCATGTGTAGGTGAAACCTGAGGCCAGGGCACAGCCACACACAGGTGTCAAAGCTCCAAGAAGCCTTCCAGCCTCAGAGCAGTGACTGCATCCCTCAGGATCACCACCTCATAGTCTGCCTGCTGTCTGACTGTCTACATGTGCCTTTGTGACTAGGAGCTAGGCCTCTGTCTGAAGTAGCTGAGGAGAAAGGAAACAGAGGCCTCCATCAAGTCCCCCCGCAAAATCCTGCCATTTGGGGGCCCTCAGCTTTAAAATCCCAAAATATCACCTTCTAATTGCTTCATTTTCTGTGTTCATTCATTTTATTCAGACCAGCCTGGGGCTCTCCAGCCTGGCATATTAGGGAACTGCTTACTTTTTAATAATAATACTTAATGTTTATATAGCGTGTTTCATGTTCAAAGTACTTTGACAGAGTTCACTAATTAATTGGAACGCTGACTGCTGCCCTGGGCAGGTTTGACCACGTTCTCAGACTCCTAATTGTGAGAGGTAGAATTCTTTCTGCTGTCTAACCCCTTGCTCTCTCTCTCTGGACCCCCATTTTCATCCAGAACCTAGATTCTGGGTCAGCAGTCTTAGCTTGCCTCTGTGTGATAGACACAGGGCCACTGCTACCCTGGGAGTTCTTAGAACAGGGTGCTTCTGATATCTGGGTATAGAGGAGCAGGGGCTGATGGGAACACAGAATGGTTCGTGCTCACCGCCTTTGTGGGGCAGAGCTGTGGAGAAAAGGGCTCTGAGGAATGAAGAGGAGGTGTCAGGACAGGAAGGACGTCCTAAGAAGGAGCTGGCTGAGCACAGTGGCGTTTCAAGGGTAGAAAATCAGTGTCCACTGTAGTGTCCAGTGTAGGGCTTAGGGTTAAGCAATGGGCTTTTGGCACACGCTGTGTGGTTAAGATTGTTCTACGGGGAGCATGAGTCTGAATCCAGGACAGCATGAAGTAAGGCCTGAACTAGGATTGATGAAAAGCAAGCCAAACCCAAGGCAGATGTGCAAGGTGACAGGATGAGCATCCAAGGGTGGGGGGGTGGCCATGGGTAGCCTGAGAGTCCCAGCACAGCAGTGAATGAAGGTCCCTGGGAAACCCGCTCCTGGTATAGAGATAACCTGAATGACGGCGCTGGGACCTTAGAGATCAGATGATATTTGGAGACAAGATCTGGAAAGAGCCAGGCTTGGAGTCACCATGATTCCTGAGGCCTGGGAGCATCTGATATCTGTGTGTGTGTCTCTCTGTCTCTCTGTATGTGTCTCTCCCTGTGTATCTCTCTGTCTCTGTCTTTCTGTCTCTGTGTGTCTCTGTCTTTCTCTGTCTCTGTGTATATCGCCATCAAGTTTTATAAATAATTTTGTTTGTTTTTTTGTTTTTGTTTTTTTCAAGACAGGATTTCTCTGTATAGCCCTGGCTGTCCTGGAACTCACTCTGTAGACCAGGCTGACCTCGAACTCAGAAATCCACCTGCCTCTCGCCATCAAGTTTTTAAAAGTTATTTTAGTTTTATTTACATGTGTCCCTGTGCTCTCTGTGTCTATACACAATGTATGTGGTCCCCAAGGAGGCCAGAAGCAGGCATCAGTTACCCTGGAGTCCCAGTTACATGTGACTGTGAGAGTGGGTGCTAGGAACCAACTCAGGTCCTCTGCAAGAGAAGCAAGCACCCCACCTCTCTCCATCAACTTTGAAGGGGGTAAGTTGGGGGGAGGGACTGGCACAAGTGGCTGAGTGAGGTGACTTTGAGATTGGGACAGGAGAGATCAGGGAACCTGTAGAGCTCTGACCTAGGTCCTCTGCGTATATGTTATGGTTGAGTAGCTTGGTGTCTCGGTGGGACTCTTAAACGTGGGAATGAAGGCCTGTTCCATTTGGCTTGCTTGTGGGACCCTTTTCCTCCTGCTGGTTTGCCCTGTCCAGCTTTGACATGATGGCAAGTCTTACTGTAGCTTGTAATACTGTGTTTGGCTGATGTCCCTGGGAGGCCTGCTTTTCTCTGAGGGGAGGTGGGAGGGGAGGGGGAGGGGAGGAAAGGGGAAAAGATTGAACCAAGGTCACTACAGGGTCATTTGGTCAAGACAGAGTGGGAGGGAATTCACAGGAACTGAATGACAACGTTGGACACTGAGGCCTGGCCAGAGCTCTGTGCCCCTGAAGAGCCAGAGCCGGGAACACACTTGTCTGAGGTCCTACAAGGGTGTTAGAAGGCTGTGACAGTCACTGAGGATTCGCTGGCATGCGTGGTACAAATGCACAAAGACAGATGTTGGGCAATGACTGGGAAGAAAAGAAGCTGCCTGCTGACATCCATGGCCGAGGGAAAGCCCTTTGTGTGACAGCAGGGCCCACCGGCAGCAGTGGAAACTCTGTCCCAGCCTATGCGACTGGGAAGAGCAGCGGGTCAGCAAAGGTGGGAGATAGGTTTAGGGGTCTTAAAGACTGCCTGTGCCAGTGGAGGTCCCCAAGATTCATCCCAAAGCAACCAGGGAGGCCCTGCTGGTCCAGCTATGGCTACCCATCCTATAGGCCCTCTGGTAACTTCCTGCCAGGCCACAACTCAGCTCCCAGGCTGAGGAAGGGGCCCAAGAGCTTTTCCACCCCAACCATCCCTCATAGGGGGCCGAGAGCGAGCACTTGGCCTGCCCAGCCCATCCCCCCATTTCATCCTCTGGTTTATCACCATCCAGTGAGAGCCAGAAGAAGCCACGGGCTTGCAGCCACATGCAGAGTCATAGTCTCCGCTTGTTGCACAGACCCAAGCTGGAGTCTCCTGTTCCAGAAGGACAGAAGGACAGTGGAGACATGTGAAAGAGGAGAGAGAAGCGAGGAGGGTCAGAGGTCCCTGTTCCCCACTGCCCGGGGCATCTTCTGTGTGCCAGGGCTGAGGTGGTCTCCTCAAAGCAGAGTGGAACAGACATTGGATATGAGAAGAGCAGGATCCCAGGAAGAGAGAGAGAGGGAGGGAGGGAGGGAGGAAGGGAGGAGGAGGGAGGCAGGACAGGTGCCCCTCCCATCTGTGATTGTCACAGGCACAACAGTACAGCTGGGCAGGAAGGAGGCAGGTTGTCAAGGCAGGGCAGGGCTGGGGCTGTGCCAGGTGTGTGGGGGACTCTGGACGTTGCTGCCCTGGAGGAAGGGAAGAGCCATTCAGGTTTGGAGTCTCCACTCGGGCCTCTGACTAATGAAGTGCTCACCGTCCAGGCCTAGCAGCCTCCCAGCTGGTAAGTCCCCAGGGCTGGGGAGGAGAGAAAAGTTAATTGAACATCTAATCGGGAACAGGCCCTGTGCCAAATAATAATAATTAATTTTTATTGAGCACTGTGCTTGGCACTCCCCTAAACTGTTCACAGAAATTATCTCATTTAAGGTTCACCACAGCCTTATGAGAGAGGTGGGGGTGAGTGTTGCCTCCACATTACAACTGGGGAAACTGAGGCACGATGCAGTTAAGCCACAAGCCAGAGGCCTCAGTGTCAGGATTTTAACTTGACAGCCGTGAGCTTGAGGAAGCCACTCTCCACAGGTGCTTGGAACCCGGGAGGGCACCCAGGAGATGTCTCCAGGGTCTTATTGTTAGTAAACAGTGCAGAAACATGCTGAGGCCACACCTTCCAGAACTCCACCTCTACCTTGCACATGAGCGTAGCCAGGAAGAGACTGGGTCGGGTAGAAAGCATTGTCTGCCCTCACCCCATACACTGGCCTTCATCAAACACCACATAGCTCTCATCATAGTGACCTTCCGAAAGACCTCCCCACCCCAATCTGAGGTCTGAGGTCTGTCTGTCGAATCTTGAGGATAAGATGCCATCAGCTCTGCCCATAGGTGATTTTTTTTCTTTCAATATCTATGGGGGGGGGGGGGGGAATGCCAGCCACAATGTATATGCAAAGGTCAGAGTGTCTGCAAGACTTCCACTGTGTGGGTCCCAGGGACCAAACTGCTAGGTAGCCCTTGACAGAAAGCACCTTTAGCCACCAAGCTATCTTGTTGGCCCCAGAAGTGCCTCTTACTGTACAGCTGGGGGCAGAAATTGAACATGCAATCAGGAACAGGCCCTGTGCCAAAATAATGATAATTAACTTTTCTTGAGCACTGGGCTTGGCTCTGCCCAAGCTGTTTACAGGAACTATGTCAGCACTGTGAGAGAGGTGCCACAACTGGACCCGCATGGACTGGCTGCTGCCTCCCGGCAGCACTCCTAGCCCACCCCCACGCCCCCCATCCTTCTGCCCCGCACCGGTGTCCTGGTGTCCTACTGCCTGGAGTAACCATGTGGCCTGATGCTGCTTCGAGTGGCTCCAGGGTCTGTACCTCCCAGGGCTGAACGTAAATGAGCTGGAGGCGTTAGCAAAGATCTGGAGAACACAAGCTTCATTGCCGGGCAGTGGTGGCGCACGCCTGTAATCCCAGCACTTTAGGAGGCAGAGGCAGGCGGATTTCTGAGTTTGAGGACAGCCTGGTCTACAGAGTGAGTTCCAGGACAGCCAGGGCTACACAGAGAAACCCTGTCTCAAAAAAAACCAAATCCAAAAAATCAAAAGAGAGAACATAAGCTTCCTTGAGCAACTTCCCTCCAGCCTCCATTTCTTTCTCTTTGGAAGAGGCAGCCTACAATCTGCCCTAAGCAGGTAATCAGAGGGACCTCACTGCCTTGGAGACCTGACTTCCCTTCCTCCCTCCCTCCCTCCCTTCCTTCCTTCCTTCCTTCCTTCCTTCCTTCCTTCCTTCCTTCCTTCCTTGCTTTTTGTTGGTAGTGATTTTTTTTGGGGGGGAGGTGGCTTTTTATTTTATCATTCTTATTTATTTTTGAGACAAGGTTCCTCTGTATAGCCTCGGAACTTACTCTGTAGACCAGGCTTGGCCTCAAACTCTAGAGAGTCACCTGCCTCCACCTCCAGGGTAGGAGGCAGCCTTTTCTATGTCTCACTTCCTTTTCCTAGATACTCTTAACCCAGACTTCAGTGACACACACCCCGGCTGTCCCAGCACAATCAGAGAATCACCCAGACTTCAGTGAGCCACACCCCAGCTGCCTCAGGACCCTCAGAGAGAATCATTGACCTTCCTTCAGAGTCCATCAAGGACGGACAGCAGAACTTATGCTGGCCAGTCAAAGAAGCAGCCTTCTTCCCCTTGGCAGTGATTTAATGTATCTATTTACCATCCAGAGTCCACAACTGAAAGGAAAAGAGGAAGTGTTTGCCTCTCCGAGGCTGACTGCATTAGTTCACTATGACGGTCTCCAGCCGTATCTGTTTTCCTTCGGCTGTTGTGATTTTGTTCTTCTTTAAGGCTGAATAAAATCCCATTGTGTACAGCTGTGAGGAGGAGGAGGGAAGAAGGAAGGAAAGAAAGAACAGAGGGAGGGAAGGGAAGCCTCACTTCTTTCCCTTTTCTTTGTCGGATAGGAGCAGCCTGGTCTGGCTCACATTTCTTTCTTTCTGCACAGAGCTCTGTCAGTCCACCTGATCCAGGGTTAAGGTCAACAGCGCTGCCACTTGGTAGTGGGCTGGTGCTCCCTACTGCCTCCTCCAGCAGAAAGCTGCAGGCAGGGGCAACCATTCTGTGGCCCTGTTACATCACAGATCTCTTCCCCCCTCCCCCTCCTTCTTCCTCCCTCCTCCTCTCCCTTCCCTCCCCTCCCTCTTCCTCCTTCTCTCCTTCCCCCTCCTCTCCCTCTACCCCTCCTTCTTCCTTCCCACTCCCTCCCCTCTACCCCTACCCTATCTTCTACCCCTCCCTTCCCCCCTCCCTCCCTTCCCTTCCCTCCCTTTCCCCTCCTTCCCCCTCCCTCCCCCTTCCCCCTCCCCCTTTCATTCTCTCCCCTTTCCTCCCCTCCCCCTCCCTCTGTCCAAAAGACGCCCCAGACCCTGGCCCAGCAAGGCTATGGTGAATGGCAAGTGTGACTGTAACTCCATGTGGCCTTTTCCACACAGCTGGCTGGCGGCCCTGTCTTGTTCTGGCCGCTCCGGCTCCCGTTCTTCCCAATGTTACTGCAGTGGTGTGTACAGCCTCCAAAGGAGAGCAGCTCCTAGCGCTGACCCCCGGGGCTCCAGAGGCCCGAGCTTGCCTCACTCTTGAGCTCTGCTGGCCAGACGCCAGAGTACTTCAGGATCTGCTTCAGACTGTCATGGGTTAATCAGTGCCCAGGGGCTGTGCAGGGGTAGGTGTCAAGTCCAAGACTCCAGTCTGATTCTCGGAGACTTGGGGCACGGTTCCTAGGGTCTTTAGCATCTGTGAAATGGGGATAGTAAGAATTGCAAGAAAAATGATGTCCTGTCTGCGAAGTTCTCAGCATCATGTGCTTGGTGACTGTTCTTTGCTAGTGGTCGTGAAGCTGAGCACAAATGCTCTGTTGTTCTTTGCTTGGTTTTCTTGAGACAGGGACTCAGTATATAGCCCAGGCTATCCATGAGCGGGAGGTCATCCTATCTCAGTCTTTTGAGTGCTAGAACTACAAGTGTGTTACTCAATGGGACACAGAGCAAGAAAAGGACAACAGCACGTTGCATCATCTAGGTCCTGTGAAAAGCACGGCATTGGGTATAGTGAGAGGCTTGAGAAGGCAAAACAAAAACGGAAAAGGTCGGGAGCTAGGGCAGGGTGGTGGGGACTGGGTACTGTTGAACTAATGCTCTCTGTGCACGTTCTCACGATAAAATGACCTGAGAGGGGCTGGAGAGATGGCTCAGCAGTTAAGAGTACTGACTGCTCTTCTGAAGGTCCTGAGTTCAAATCCCAGCATCCACATGTGGCTCACAACCATTTGTCATGGGATCCAGTGCCTCTTCTGGAGTGTCTGAAGACAGCAACAGTGTACTCACATATAATAAATAAATAAATAAATAAATAAACAAACAAATAAACAAATCTTTTTTTAAAAAAATGACCTGAGAAAGTTCAGAGAGCAAAGTCCTTGCTGCATCGCCATGAGGGCCCGAGTTCAGATTCCTAGTACCTATGTAAAAGGCCAGGCATGGTAGGGCATATCTGGAATCTCGGTATTAGAGGCAGAGACAACAGGTTCTTGGGGCTTGCTAGTGAGCTAGTCTAGCCAATCAGTTAGCCAAATTCAGTGAGAACCTGTCTCCAAAAACAAGGTGGAAATATTTTAAGAGGAGGATGTTCGAAGTTAATTTCTGGTCTCCACACAGGAACACACGGGTGTGCACACATCAGGTCTGGTGGCAAATTCCTTACCCACGGCAGCACCTCTCCAGGCCTAGAGCAGTTTATATGGGGGACTTATTCTATGTCTGGATGGGGAAGTGAAGCAGGAAAGGGGCCTTCCCATAAGTGCAGCCAATCTGATGGAAGGGAGACAAGCAAATAGATTGTGCATTGTTGGTGAGACCTAGACAGGCTCAGAGGGCACCTGCTACCTAGCTAGAATTCTGAAGCCAACTTCAGAGCAGGCAAGCGTGTGCATGGGGGAGCCTTTTCAGTGGGACAGACTGCAAAGGCGCATAGTGCTGGACAAAGACACTCGGAGGACAAAACCCTGTAGGTGGCAGAGGTCATGAGCATCACCTTGCACAGCTGGGCGTTTTCTGGAAAGCCGGGAAAGAGCACTAAAGGCTTCAGAAGGTGGATCTTCCTGGTTCAGAAAGTCTGTCTTTTGTCTGAAGAGGAGAATAAGGAGCCCAAAAGTCAGGCAGTTCACTGCACCATGGGATAAGGCCCGAGTCAGGGCTGGGGTTGGGGCGTGGTGATGTAAGGATGTATCAGGACTGGAGTGGGTAGTGATAGACCTTCCCTTGACTCCTGACTGGGATGGTTTGCCGGAACTGAAGGGGGAATAATGACCCTTCACACCTGGGTGTGTACCCAAGATGAAGGACAGCATTGTCCCTGAAGACTTACATCCTAAACGTTCCCAGCAGCTTTCTCCTGTAACAGACTATGGTAGAAATAACCCAGGTGTCGGCCAGCAAATGAATGGATAAATACACTGTAGCAAAGCTCTCTAAAAGGATCGTGCTTAGGAAAGAAAAAAAAAAGACTGAAGGATTAAGAGGTGGGAAGGCAGGAAGAAAGAGAAGGTGGCAGAGAAACAATGAGTCTACCCAACAAGGATGAGTCTCAGAGTCATCACGCTGACTGAAAGAAGCCTTGCAAAATAGACGGTTGTGTGATCCCACTTTTATAAAGTTCTTAAAAGCTGAGCTAACCTAAGGGAAAAGGAAGTACTTCTGTGGTTACCTGGGGCCCAAGGTGACTCCAGGCAGCTAGGGAAGGGGGACTGTCAGTGTCTTCAGTGGGTGGTGGCTTCCGGCATGCAGATCTGCAGAGTGCAGGTGTGAGGAACGTGCAGGGTGGGGCCTGGCGCTGTGAGCCCAGGAACTCCCCTGCTCCATTCGCTGAAGTGAGACAACTCTCCCCACCTCGAATGGAGCCTCTGCATCTGAGGGCCGCTTGGGACATCTCAGAAGCTGCTTCCCAGTCCTTTTCTCTGCAGGTTCAGGTCTGTGTTCCAAAGTCCAAGATCAATAGATTCCTTCATTAATCACTGCTGAGAGTGCGCGGCCTGTGCCTTTAGATCTCAGTGTGCCAGCTGGCAGTGAAAGGCACAGCTGTCCCTGTGTCTGACAGGACCAGTGACCACATTGTCCCTGTCTCTGCTCCCTATAGCCACATCCAGGTCAGGTGACCAAGGCTCTGATACGCAGCCAGCAGATTCGAGGAAGAAGGGTGTGGGCAGGAAGATGTTTTCCCAGGTGGCTATCTCTCTCCTTTGATAAGACTGATCTTGGGGCGCACGCGTCAAAGCTACATCTTACTCTGTGCTTAAAAGGAAATGGGAGTAGGGGAGGCTTCAGGAAGCAAAGCTCTTCTGTCTTTTAGTGTCCAGCATGCAGTGTGCACCCAGACACTTGTTACATAGCAGTAGCTGTGGAGATGCATATGGAATCAGAATGAGTGCCAGCGTCACCGTTCCTGGGTACAGTGTCACTTCCTGTCCTGTAGCACATCTCTATGACCCTGCTGTGTCTCCTGCTGGTGTGTACAAACCTGGTTGACTTGACCCCCCCCCCCAACCTGGCTCATCTTCGCCCTTGGAATTGGTATTCCATTTAGAGTCTGAGTTGGACCCATCTGGACTCAGCCCTGACTTCTCAAAGAGGCTTTGGGGGTCCATTTCTGTGACCTGTCATTTAGGGGCAGTTTACTCATTGGGTTTGTACCCAGAGACTGGACTAGAGCAGGCCTTGACCATCTGCCACCAGCCCATCCTTCTCCAGGGATACCAACCAGTTTGTCCCGTCCAGAGACAAGCCACCTGGGGTCTAATGTCAGCCCCACCGTGGCATCCCGTTGGTGTATTTGAAGAAGGCCTCTAACCTCTGAAACCTCAGCTTCCACGTCAGTGAAATGGATGCAGCACATTCTGACTCCATTCTTAGGAGTGATTGTATATCCTCTAGGGAAATCTTGTGTGCCAAAGGTCAGCTTCCATGACTCTGATGATAACAGTCTGGAATTTGTGAACCCTGGAATGATCTTTGTTGGCTCACAGCTTGTCGCCACCTCACAGGCTTCACCTAGGGTGGGCGGAGTTCCAGATATTGCTGGAGCCCATAGTGCACAAGTAAACACAGCTCAGCCTGGCTGGCTCCCTGGACAGTTTCTGGTGATTCAATGGGACAGTTTATAAATCCTCTTAAGTAATCAGCATCTGTCTTCGGGTTTTCCCCCTTTTCCAGGATGTGACATGAAAGCCTGCTGCTTCCGATGAGACCGGTCCCAGCCCCAGCGTCACCCCTTAGGTTGCGTCAATCACCAGCTAGTGGGGAGTGAAGGGCTGAGCGGCTGAGGCAGGTGCTTCAGGAGGTGACGCAGGAAGAATAGATGGTTCCAAAAGTGTGACTGGGATTTCCACCCAGGGCCAATTCTTGTTCTTTAGTTGTTACTTGAGTACGGCCTTGTCATCCCAGAACAGATGTTCCATGACCTACAATCATTTCCTGGGATGAGATGCCTACTTCCTGTGGCTAAAGGGCTTAGCACCCAGAAGAAAGCCCAAGACTCAGGGCTTGGGGTTAATGTGTGACTGACTAGATCAGTGAGGACTTGGTAGAGCCCCTGCCTGCTCACTATGCACCCAGAGAGGGTCTTTGTTCCAGTCCTAAGCTGGTAGCTTAGGGGACAGAAAGAGCTCTGAGCGTCTGTGTGGAGTCTGCCCTCTGTCTTAGGTTTTGTGGGCAGAGGCTCAGCCCCTGCTTTATTAAGCACTTCAGTGCCCTGGAATTCATACTCAGTATGAAGTTCTCAAAGTAGACAGCACTGTTGTGGAGGATGTTCATACTAGGAGAGTTCTAAAGATGTTCTATTACCAGGCTTGCCAGCTACCTGCAAAGTCACGAGGCTGCTGGCAGCTGCCTTCTGGCTCATGGGTGTATGAACACAAGACACAAGCCCACAGCTACACTCCTTCCCTCTTTTTCTATTTTTTAGATTTATATTTTGGCTGAGTAGTGATGGCGCATACCTTTAGTCCCAGTGCTCAGGAGGCAGAGGCAGGCGGATCTCTGAGTTCAAGGTCAGTTTGGTCTTCCCAATGAGTTCCAGGACAGCCAGGGCTACACAGAGAAACACTGTCTCGAAAAACCCCCCAAAAAAGAAAAAAAATTAGATTTATTTTATTTTCAATTCTGTGAATGCATGTGTCTCTGTACGCGAGTTGAGGCCCCTGTGAGTGCAGGTATCCCTGAGGCTGGAAGAAAAGTGGGATCCCTTGGAGGCAGAGTTACAGTTGTGAACCACCCAGGGTGGATACAGGGAGTCAGACGTGGGTCCTCGGAGGAACGGTGATGTTCTTAAGTGTTGTGCCATCTGTTCGACCCCATTTTTCCTGTTTTGAATTGAGATAGAGTTCACAGTCCGTTCACCATTTCTGTGGGCGTTAGTGCCTGCAGCCATCACTGACTGCTATCTAGCTTCCAAGCGTTTTCGTCCACCCCCAAAGCGACACCACCCCCAGTACTGTCACTCCCTGCTTGCCACCTCAAGTCACTTTCACCCATGTGCCTCGTTCATATCTCTGCAGATTTTCTTACTCCGCATATCTCATGTAATTTGGGTTCATATATTATGTGAACTAGCCTTGGTCTATCCTCGGCCACTATCATAGTTGCTAGGCACCTCAGTGTTGTGGCAAATGCCAGTAGCTCTTCCTCTTTATAGGCAGGTAATATTCCAGCGTCCGGACATACCACACTTTTTAAATCCGTTCATCAGGCGGTGGACATTGGATTGCTTTCACCTGTTGTCTGTTAGGAGTCACACAGCTATGGGTGTTTGTGAATGTGTTTGTGTGGACGCAGGCTGCCCATTCATTTGGTGATGTACCTAAGGATGGAACTGCTTGGGTCATAGGATGAGTATATTTTGTGCTCTTCAAGTTTTCAATTTTTTTCTTATTTTAAACTTTAAATTTATTTTTAAGTTTTTATTAGTTTATTTTGTATGTTATGGGCCTTTTGCCTGTATATATGTCCGTGCACCACATGCGTGCCTGGTATCCACTGAGGGCAGAAGAAAGCATTGCATCCCCCAGAACTGGAGTTCTAGACAATTACAAGTGATTTCTTGTTTCTTTCATGTATGGTTTTTTTGGTGCTGGTGGTTTAGATGAGCGTACCTCCCAGCCCAAGCCTAACCTCAGGGTTCTGATTCTGCAGATGCTGTAGAAGGAGGTGGCTTCCCAGTTGGCAGAAACAAATCCACTCAAAGTAGAAGAAATAAGAGCCCTGTGGTAAGACAGACCAGGGGCCTGAAGGAAGGAGGGCCTATCTGGGATGCCAGCTCCTCTACAAGCTGGGGTGTCTTGCTGAGGCATTGAGAAAAATTGCTGGTGTTGCATACCTTTAATTCCAGAACTTGGAAGGCAGAAGCAAGGAGATCTCTGAGTTCAAAGTCAGCCAGCCTGATCTACAGAGAGAGTTCCAGGGTAACAGAAATCCTGTCTCAAAAAGCAGAACAAAACAAAACAAAACAAAAACAAACAAACAAACAAACAAAAAAACAGCCGAGTGGTGGTGGCAGCTGCGCACGCCTGTAATCCCTTGCACTCTGGGAGGCAGAGGCAGGTGGATTTCTGAGTTCGAGGCCAGCCTGGTCTACAGAGTGAGTTCCAGGACAGCCAGGGCTATACAGAGAAACCCTGTCTCGAAAAAACCAAATCCAAAAAAAAAAAAAAAAAAAACCCAAACCAAACTAGGAGAGAGAGAGACAGACAGAGGATTTCCTGTTCTGTGTTAAATGCAGATGCTACAGATGTAGCTTAAGTGGGCACTCCTAGTGGGACCTGTCCCTGCAAGCTCCTGTCTAGCGGCCAGCTGAACTCACTGAGGAGCAAAGATCCCTGAGGAGAAGCAAGGCCGACCTGAATGCAGATGGGCAAGGGCTGGCTACTGAAATGACTGACGCTCTCCGGGGAGCAAGGGGTTGCCAGAATCTTCTCTCTGAAGAGGTAGTTGAGGGGAGACAAGGACTGAGGGGCCTTGGAAGAAAGGGACCTTCAGGGGCAGATCTAGGCTTTGTGAGGGCGGGGCACCCTAAAACAGGTATTTCCCTTGCATCATCCTGCCTTAACTGTACAAAGTACCAGTTTGGTGGTGCCCCCTGTGGAACAGAGCTCAAGACTGAGTGACGAATTCCCAACCGCTCCGCACCGGATATGACAAGCCTCAGGGCAGGGTACTGCCCGAGGCTCCTCTTTGCCTCACGAGAGAAGATGCGGGAGCATTCATCCAAGATCAGTGTTCATTTAGATCCCTTGAGTCACGAGCCTGCAGGCGGGAGAGGCTTCTCAACGGGTGTGGGGGGAAGCGGAGTGACGTAACAGCTCGGCTGAGTTGGCTTTGAAAGTGAGTAGGACTCAGTAATTGTTGATGGACTCCGGTGAATAACAATTGTTTTGCAATTGGGTTTTTCTGAGAAAGAGTGGTTCCTCAAGCAGCCTTATGCTCTTAGCACAACCGAGTGGGATTCTCTCCATCTGGAGAGAGGACGTTAAGAACTGGAGAAGACCAGCCTTGCCCAAGGCCATCCATTAGGAAGTGAATAAAGACAGCCAGCCCTCCAATGGCTAAGATACAGAGACCCTCCTTTGGGGTGGCACTGCCTTGGGTTGGAGAACAGCTATAATTCCCCATGCACACCAGAGTGGTAGTAAGGCCTGGTCCCTGGTCCCTGGTCCCTGGTCCCTGTGTGTGCAAAGTCTCTGAGACAAGCCTTGCTACCTCAGCGGGCTAAGAAGAAAAACCCCCAGGTCCTGTCTACTGTCATAAAGAAAGATAGAACTAAGAAATATATCTATCTCTATATAGATAGCTATCTATAAACATATAGATATATATAGATATATGTATATGTATATATATATTTTTTTTTTTAATTGAAGCAGTCTTACTATGTAGCCCAAGTTGGCCTGGAATACAGGATGTAGGCTAGGCTAGCCTCTGACTCACAGAGGTCTGCTTGCCTCTGCCTCCTAAATGCAGGGATTGAAGTCATGTGCCACCACACCCAGTCAGTCACCTTTGAGATTTTAAAGTGTGAATGTGGTTTTCCTCCTGATGACAGATCATACCACAAGTCTGTTGCAGGAATTTAAAAAAGCAACAAAGCACAGAAAACCACAAGAAACAGTATAAAAATTAAGAACCTGTTATGGTGGGTGATATCAACTGTCAACTTGTCTAGAGTGACCTTGATAACAAAGGTCTGGGCAGGTCTGCAAGGGAGCATGGAGGTTAAGTATGCTGTGATGGGAAGATCTCTCCCTGTTCCTGACTGAGGGTGGAGAGTGACCTCCCAGCCACAGTGGCCCTATTCCCTGGAACTGTGAGCCAACACAAAGCTCTTCTCCCTTTAGATTCTTCTCATCAGGTGTCCCTCAGAGCAGCAAAAGGAGTAACTAACATACGGGTATCTCCATAACCTCTTTGAATCTCCTTTAAAAAAAAATGTATGGGTGTTGGGGCAGGAGAGATGGCTCAGCAGTTAAGAGCACTGGCTGCTCTTCCAGAGGACCTGGGGTTCAATTCCTAGTGCCCACATGACTGCTTACACCTGGCTATATCTCCAATTCCAGAAGATCTTGTACCTTCACAGTCACACAGGCAAAACACCAATGAATATAAAATAAAAATAAATAAATCTTTTAAAAAATGAAGGGACACTCCCTTTTTTGTTTTCTGAGACACATATGCACAGACACAGACATACACCCAAACACAAACAAAATAAGTCTTTAAGAAAAATAAAGTAAGCTGGGCAGTGGTGGCACATGCCTGTAATCCCAGCACTCTGGAAGGCAAAGGCAGGCAGATTTCTGAGTTCGAGACCAGCCTGGTCTACAGAGTAAGCTCCAGGACAGCCAGGGCTATACAGAGAAACCTGTCTCGAAAAAACCAAATCAAAAAAAAAAACCTAAATAAATAAATAAAATATTGTGTGTTTTGTGTGTGATTTTGTGCATGTTTTGAAAAACAAAACTACTAACCCCCAAATTTGTTACTAATAAATGTGTAAGTAGCAATAGTACTATAAGCAAAGTTAATAAAGAAAAGAATAAGTCTGCCCTGTGCCTGGCCCACAGTCAGGAGAGCCAGCAGGGACTGGCCACACTTGGTCATCATGACACAGCAGGCAGAGCGTTCCTATAATATTTAGCAACTGAGAACCAGGAGATACACACATACCACATCGAGAATTATCCTACTGTATTAGACGGGGTTCTCTAGAGTTACAGAACTTATGGAATGTCTCTATATATTAAGGGAATTTATTGTAATGACTTATAGTCTGTAGTCCAACTAACCTAATAATGGGCAGTTGTGAACTGGAATCTACTAGTTGCTCAGTCCCATGAGGCTAGTTGTTTCAACTGCTTTTCTGTATAAGCTGGAATCCTGAAGAAGTAGATTCCAACAGATGTGCTGGCAAGTAAGTGTGAGCAGAAAGAGAGTCTTCCCTCTTCCAATGTCCTCCAGAAGGTATGGCCCATATTAAAGGTGTGTGCCACCATGCCTGGATTTGGAATCTCCTCTGTCCCAGGCTGTTCGTGAGCTCAGAGGTCGTCTTGCCTCCGTCTCCTGGGAGTACTACCTTGCCTGGGCCTAAGCTTTTCAGGGCCACTCTGCCTCAAGATCTCCATCAAAACCAAGTGTCATCCCGTGTCAGGATCCAGGTCAGAAACTTGTGTCTTCCAGCCTCAAGATCTGGATCACAGGTGTATCCTCCATTTCTAGATTGTAGTTCCTTACAGATGTAGTCAAATTGACAATTAGGAATAACCATCACACCTACTTTCATCAGTGATAAGATGGTAATATCTCTCCACATCCTCTATGAAGAGTCTCCAAAACATGTATGTAGATCTACACTTAGATACAGATCTATGTCTCTGCCCATTCCTGTCTTGGCACAACACTGCCCAAACCTTTATTATAGACTGGGTTATAAGAGTTCTGAAAGTTGTTCTAATGTTTAGTCTTTAGCCCCAGTTCCTGACTCAGAATTCCTAAGACATTTTTAATTTCCTGGAAGACATAGAGCTTCCCTGGAAATTTCCGGATGGTCGGAGCATCTTCAAGTTCTACTGATGTGACTGTTGGTGGAGTTGGGTCCTCAGGAAAGACCAAGCCATGATTAAAAGGTTGGTCTTCCAGTCCCAGCTTCTATTCCTTGATGGAGAGGGGCTGGGGATGGAGGTGATATCTATCATGATGTCTACATGTCTACATCATGAAGCCATGGTAACAATCCCTGGTTCTGAGGTCTTCTGGGTATTGTATATACAGAGAGTGTATGGAAATTCTACACCCTCTTCCTAAGTGCCTTGCCCTCTGCATCCCTTCCACTGGCTGTGAGCCCCTTTCCTTGGCAGTGGCTCTTGTAAGTCAGCAGTTATCTTTCTCTGAGTGATGTGAGCTGTCTTAGCAGTCTCAGGACCCCCTCAAGATGCCCAGTCTTAAACATGCCATAGCCTGGTGCACGTGGCATGATAACAGAGACTGGGCCCCTCGTCCTCTGGAATATGACACTGTCCCTGGGAAGACTGTGTACGAATTGGACTCTACAGTGGATAGGACACCAAGTAGTATCAGCTAGAGAATCGCTGGGTGTACAGGGGCAGGGGCAGCCCCATCAGGAAGTGTCAGAATTCCACGGGGCATATGAGAAGAAAAAGAACATATGGGCTGCATTCTCTGTATAGTTTCCTTATACAAGTTGGTGCCATTTATTGCCTATTTTAACACAAGAACCTGCTTGGAGACATACACCCTCCCTGTTGCCCATCTACTCCCACCTCTTCCTCCACTCCTCCACGTACCCCACTGTACTGGCTAGTTTTGTGTGTCAACTTGACACAGGCTGGAGTTATCCCAGAGAAAGGAGCTTCAATTGTGGAAGTGCCTCCATGAGATCCAGCTGTGGGGCATTTTCTCAATTAGTGATCAAGTGGTGAGGGCCCCTTGTGGGTGGTTCCACCTTTGGGCTGGTGCTCTTGGGTTCTATAAGAGAGCAGGCTGAGCAAGCCAGGGGAAGCAAGCCAGTAAGAAACATCCCTCCATGGCCTCTGCATCAGCTCCTGCTTCCTGACCTGCTTGAGTTCCAGTCCTGACTTCCTTTAGTGATGAACAGCAGCATGGAAGTGTAAGCTAAATAAACCCTTTCCTCCCCAACTTGTTTCTTGGTCATGATGTTTGTACAGGAATAGAAACCCTGACTAAGACACCCACCCCCATCCTCACCCCGATGCCCATTCTTCTCCCACAGAACTCACAGTGTTGCTTCTTTGACTTCTTAAGAGTCATGCATGTGAGGAGGTATGCCTTCATTTACTGAGTTAGAAAAGAGCCCATCCTTCTCCCGCTACATACATACTCTCTGCCACATGGAAGGAGCTCACGTTCATAGTATTTAAGAAACTACTTCTGTTTTGTGAGTAGATTTCCATTTCTTCAAGCCAGAGTGACTTGACTAAATGTGTCAAGAACACTTGATGGATAGCAAGTCTTTCTCTTTCTCCACTCAGTCAACACCAAACAATACAGTTCCAGCCATTGTACTCTGCTAAACACAAATTTGTGGAGCACATTGCAAAGGGAAAGGCACGTTTGGGGTTCCCCTCTCCAGAAGAAAAAGTCTCGCGGTGTGAACATGTTTGGCCCAGGGAGTAGCACTATTAGGAGGTGTGGCCTTGCTGGAGGAAGTTTGGCCTGGTTAGAGGAAGTGTGTCACTGTGGGGGTAGGCGATGAGACCCTCCTCCTTAGCCCTTGGGCACCAGTCTTTGCCCAGCAGCCTTCAGATGAAGATGTAGAACTCTCAGCTCCTCCTGCCATCCCTGCCTGGATGCTGCCATGTTCCTGCCTTGATGATAAAGGACTGGACCTCTGAACCTGTAAACCAGCCTCAGTCTCCTGACTGTTCTCAGGGCCACAGTGTTTCCACTTGTGGGATGTTTTTCTCTTTACATTTCTCCCTCTTACAGACCCAGACACTTGGGACCCTAATATACTTGGGTCTGAGGCAAGGGTGTGTCTTGCAGTAGTCAGTCTGTTTTCCATAAGTTTAAACAGTTTGTGACAACTTACCAAAACAACTTACAGGGCAAAGAGCATATTCCCCAGGGACCTAAAGTGTCCACCTCTTAAGAGTTTTACACACACACCACACATACACACACACACACACACACACCATAGCACCACCAGATGACTCAGATTTTAACACATGATCATTAGGGGACATTTAAGACACAAACTACAGCAACAACATATGGATGAGGGCTGCCTGGCTCTGTCACAGATTGGTAACTTACCATCTCTGTCAGGACAGCCAGTGATGGTGGCAACACCTACCCTGCTCTGCACTCCGTGACGTGTCTCCAGATCTCAGGGGCTTGTAACTCCCTGACACTGTCCAGTTGATTCCAGCACCACTGTCCTGAGTTTGTGTATGTCTGTTCTCCAGTTCCCTGCACAGATGTGGATGGATCTTAAGCTACTATATATCACTAGAAGACAATATACAGAATAGTGCATATGTATGTCACTTGGCGAGTTAAAAGAAAAGAAGCCATCAGTGCTTTCAGATGGTATTTTCTTGAAGGCTAGACCAAGCAGGCCCAAACCACTAACTAGGTCATGTTTTGTGTTTGCTGTATCTGTTTGTTGTGGGCTGTGTCTGCATCTGTTTGTGTGTGCATATGCCTATATGGACACATGTGCTCATGCATGTAGAGTCCAGATGTCAACATCAGCTGTCTTCCTCAATCATTCTCTCCACCTTAACTTTTGAGACAGGGTCTTCCGCTGAACCTGGAACTCGCCCGTTTGGCTAGACTGGCTGGCTACGAGCTCTAGGGATCTGCCTGTGTGGAGTAACAGATCTGTACTGCCATTCCCAGTTTCTTCCTGGGTACAGGAATCTAAACTGAAATCCTTAGGCTTTACAATAATCACCTTGCAAATTTAGCCATCTCTGCAGTGCCCAGTTCATAACTGCTTGCCCTCCGTCTCTGTCTCTGTCTCTCTGTCTCTGTCTCTCTGTCTCTGTCTCTCTCCCTCTCTCTGCTTTTTGAGACAGGGTTTCTCTGTGGGCAGCCTTGGCAGTTCTGGAACTCGCTCTGTAGACCAGTCCGGCCTCAAACTCAGAGATCTGCCTGCTGCTACCTCCCAAGTGCTGGAATTAAAGGTGTGTGCCACCACTGCCTGGTGATTATAACTGTCCTTATTCCAAAACTCAAATGTCAACTTTAACCAATTGGTGACAGAAATTCACGTGAAGAGATATAGATGGCCTCAAAATTTCTTCCCATACATGGAGATTTGCTTTCACTACTCTGAGAAGAAAGTTTCCATTTCTCTGTCCATAAAAACTGCAGGTTATTTATGTTGAAACTCATAGGAAAATACTCTAGCCCCCTTATTGTGGTAGCTTGTGTTCCCTTTCTCTTTGGCAGGAGAGCCTCTGGAGAATGTCACCCTCTCCCTCTCTGTGGCTCCAGCTCTCCTTAGTTTTTGTCTGCCATTACAAAGCTGGGTTAACACCTCTTTGGAGAAGACAAGGAAGAGGCCTCCTCAGGTAAGACAACATTATGGATTTTGGTGGAGTTGATGTGTAGGGTACACACACACACACACACACAAATAGAAACACATTCATACAACATACACACACACTTGCACGCACACACACACACACACATATACACACTGTCATGCAGACTTGTTCCCACAAAATGAGTCTTTAATGATAGGAAGAAAATATCAATTTATTTGATTGGATACCTGTCAGTATTGTTCTTGGGAGACAGAATTCCAGAACTGAACCGAGAACCAGACACCACGAGCCATCAGCTGAGAGGCATGTCTGTGACTCCTCAGTCTCTCCTACAGTCTTGCCCGGACCTCCTTACTCAGCTTCTCCCCTCCCAACACTTCATCCTTCCTCCCATCCTTCATCTCTCCTCCCTCCTCCCATCCCTTCATTCCTCTTCCTTTTTCCCATCCCTCTCTCCCTCTATTATTCCCCCCTCCCATTTCCTTTTCCCTCCTTCCATCCCTCCATTTATCCCTCCCTCCCTCCTTCCATCCCTTCTTTCCTTCCTTCCTTTCTTTGGATATGCATGGATTGTCTTCGGTGCTACAGGGATGAATACATGTGATACCCAGGGCCCTGGCCTCTCAGTGGTCAGACAGGACACCAGGGCAGCCTGGGAACAAGTAGGGTTTTCTGGATGAATTGAAAATGCCATTGGGCCTGGTGAGATTAGATCTCTCTGAAGTAATATGTGGAGACAGAAGCTGAGGCTCCGGGGTTAAGAGCACTGGCTGCTCCTCTAAAGGACCTGCATTCAGTTCTCAGTACCTGCTTTGGGCAGCTCACAGCCTGGAGCTCTCATCCCAGGGTCTCCAACACACCCTCGGGCCTCCGAGAGCACCAGTACACACCTGGAGTGTACGTGGTAGACATAGATAAAATGGGACTGGGGAGATGGCTTAGCAGCTAATTGCTCTGCGCTGCTCTTCTAGAGGATCCAAGTTTATCTCCCTTCTTAAATGTTATTTATTTGTGTGTGCATGCATGCCTGGGGGGGGGGGGGGAGGAGAGAGAGAGAGAGAGAGAGACTCTGTGTGTGTGTGTGTGTGTGTGTGTGTGTGTGTGTGTGTGTGTGTGTGTGTAGAGGTGCCTACAGGGAATGCCAGATTACCCTGGAGCTACAGTTACAGGCAATTGTGAACTGACCAGTGTGGGTACTGGGAACCAGATTTAAGTACCCTTCAAGAGCAGCGAGTGCTCCTAACTACCACACCACAGTTCCAGTCCTCTCAGGCCCTCCTTCTCTCTGTACTAAGCCATAGAAACTGTGGCCAAGTGCAACCATTCTGACAGTGTTGACAATGGAGTCGCTAAAGCCAATGCCAATGCCATCTTCCAAACAGGATGTGCGGCCTCTGTCAAAGCTAGACACACAGTAGAACATTACACCCTTTGGAGAATAAAAAAATTCTTTGATCAAAGAGCAATGTTTGGTAAACTTGCCCAGAGTTAAACTAATTGGTTTAGGAGCAGATACAATCTCCCCAAGGTGTTCTGCTACTAAATTAGCATTGGTCAAGATGTTTGAAGTTCAGAGGAAAGCGGATTCTCAGAGAAGCCCGTTTGAATAATTGGCATCCCATGCTGTTCCCTGCACTGGCTCCCGACATGACATCGAACCTGCCTGAGGAGATGAAAGAGAGTTTCCTTGATCAGTCTGACTGTGCTGTCAATGGAGGACTTCTGGAAATCCTCAAGAATGGAATAGGTGACTGTGACCTACTCTCAGAGATGAGGTGTGCTGGGGAAGCTATTCGGGGTAGCACTCCGGCAAAAGAAAATTGGGTATGCGGGGAGCAGCTTCCTGTGAGACCCAGGTGGCAGGCAGCAGGTTTCTCAGTCCCTGCACTGTGTGGATATTGGGCTTGGTCATTCTTTGTCATGGGGGTGTTCCAGCGTTGTGTCATGTGGCAGGATACCTGGCCTCCATCCACTGATGTCCAGGCCACCTGCCCATGTGGTAACAGCCAAAAATATCTTCAAATGTTGCTCACTATCCCGGGAGCCCAAAAATCCCTGATGAGGAACCGCTAGACTCTCCAGCATCTCTCCGGCATCTCTGACTCTGAGCACATTTCGGTTCCCCTAACTTCCTTTTACTGGTTGCTTTTATCAAAGAAAGCACTTTTCTAGATGTATAGCTTTTTAGTGGAGACTTGGCTTTCTGTCTTCGGGGACAGATCTGCAGGGTTGCCTGGACTTGGAATGGGGTGAGACCTCAGTGGAGTCGTGACACGGAGCCTCAAGGTCCCTGTAAGGCAGTGTGGGGAATACCTACCCTAGCCTCCTTGTGGAGAGAGCCCCACATGGTGGTGCCTGGTGCTGTGTCTGCTCTTCTCTCTTCAGAGCCTGCAACCGGGTCATCCCCAGGACCCGAGCAGCCACCCTGCCACCACATCCTTTTGCTGTCATGGAACTGACTGAAGCCATAGAAGAAGCTAGAAGGATGCTCTCTATGATGTGTACCAGGGTTCAGGGGATGCTGAGGGCCTTGGGGCCAAACAGGCCAGAACCATCCTTAGCTCAACCACTGTCCGTGGTCCAGAGACCAGAACTGCCCAATTGGTAAGCTTCCAATGTAGTAAAATTGTCTTCTCTGACAAGCCTACCTCACAGACAGCGAACTCAGAAAAGACACAGTGCCTCCCACAGAGCAGCCCGTGGGCAGCACCAGTGCAGCTGTGCCCTACCTGTGCTTCTTGCCAGGTGTAACAGCAGACAAACCTGGAGGAGCTTGGCTCGTAGAGCACCCATCTGTATGTACCCCAATCCCAATTTCAGAATGGTTACATGCCACACTGCAGGGACAGATAGTGACCCCCTGGCCGGATGCTCCACACAGCAGTCCATTTTAAAAAAAGGCTGGATTTTTCTAAGCCAGATTATAAATAGCCTTGAGACTGTGAACTGGAACCTCTGGGGCAGTCACAGGTTTTTGCCTGGGGGTCTCTTCTCAAGGATCCTGATGGTTCGGGGGTTCAAGGAGACCCAACACTCTCACACAGATACCCTGGAACTGGACTTAAAGATGGTTGTGAGCTGCCAAGTGGGTGCTGGAATTAAACCCAGGTCCTCTGGAAGAACAGCAAGTGCGCCCGCACACCTTTAATCCAAGCACTTGGGAGGCAGAGGCAGGCGGATTTCTGAGTTCAAGGCCAGCCTGGTCTACAGAGTGAGTCCCAGGACAGCCAGGACTATACAAAGAAACCCTGTCTTGGCTTATTTTTATTTTTAAACATGCATTTATTTATTGGGTATATGCCTGCCATGGTAGACATGTGGGGGGCGGGGCCAGAGAACAGATTTTGGGAATCACTTCTCCCCCCTCTACCGTGTGTCTCCCAACAATCAAATTCAGGTCATCAGGCTTGGCACAGCGAGTGCCTGTATCCACTGAGCCATCTTGCCAGCACCCACATTTGATTTCTTGAATGTGTATCTTAAAAACTTTATTCATTCCTTTTCCTGTTGTGTTGACCAAATACACGATAAGTAGCAACTTAAGGGAGGAAGGGTTTATCCTGGCTCGTGGCACAGTGGGTTCAGCCCATCATGGAGGGGAAAGCATAGCCGCAGGAAGGTGAGCCAGCTGGTATGGCTCAGAAAGCAGAGAACAAGCAAAGTGGGGCTAGACTGTAAATCTCAAGTTCCACTCCAAGTGACCCACTTCCTTCAGTGAGGCTCCACCTCCAAAAGGTTCTACAACCTTCCAAAACAGCTCCATCAGCCTGGGACCAAGTAGTCAAATGCATGACCCTGTCAGGGACATTTCACATTCAAACCAATGTTTCTTTTCCTTCCTACAGGGGGCTCTCCTTCTTAGCAGAATTTTTTAGAACCTTCCTTGGTTCTAATATCAAGCACTGTACCCCCTTTTCTGTGACAGCTAAAAAGCATTGTGATTCAGATTGTCAAATGGGGCTAAGCAGTCCCCCCAGGTTGCTTGCCGTGGTGTACAGAGAGACTTGTGTCTTCGGGCCCTCTGAGACAGTGACATTTGCATGGGTGCCTGAGACATGCAGCCTCATTTCTGATCCAGGGAGAGGAGTCTCATTCCCACTCCAAGGGTCCCGAAAATAGGACTAGAAATGACGAAGCTGTCTTAGTTAGGGTTTTACTGCTGTGAACAGACACCATGACCAATGCAAGACAGTATTTAATTGGGGCTGGCTTACAGGTTCAGAGGTTCAGTCCATTGTCATCAAGACAGAAACATGGCAGCATCCAGGCAGGCATGGTACAAGAGGAGCTGAGAGTTCTACATCTTCATCTGAAGGCTGCTAGTGTAAGACTGACTTCTAGAGAGCTAGGCTGAGGGTCTTAAGCCCACACCCATAGTGACACACCTATTCCAACAAGGCCACACCTCCTAATAGGGTCACTCCCTGGGCCAGTCATATACGAACCCACAGGAAGCTATCCCTAAACATTATAGTGTCTGCTCCAGACAGGCATCTTGAGATAAAACATATAGTATGATTGTCTCTGCCTCAGCCCCAAGAAATAAGAGTCATCAAATCTCCAGGGTCTGCCTTTTGGGTAGGGAAGCGGGGCTCTTTTCTGAGGGCCTGCAGAAGGTCTGGGCTAGAAACTAGGAAGAGGGGAGATGTGCAAGCAGCCAGATACCTTATTTCTGTATTGCTTTAGGCAAGGCCCTCTGAGCCTCTGGATCCTTCCCTAAGGGCCAAAGAACCTGTTCTGCCGAACTCTTGCCAGGGATCCTTTGTGACCTGGACAGGAGTGTGCCCTGGCACACAGAGTGGCTCTAAAAAACAGCAACCTTTGTCCTCTAACAGGACACATTTAGAACATAGCAGCATAAGACTGAACCTCAGTCATAGACTAGGGTGACACCCACTACCTTCCTAACAGGTCCCTTCTCCTCAGGTGACTCTGTCCAAGGAAGGTGCTGTGGTTCATCTCCATCAAAGGAGATAAAAGATGACCTGTGTAAATATACCACATTTTCTGTATCCATTCCTCCATTGAGGGGCATCTGGGTTCTTTCCAGCGTCTGGCTGTTATAAATAAGGCTGCTATGAACATAATGGAGCATGTGTCCTTATTGCATGCCGGGGAATCCTCTGGGTATATGCCCAGGAGAGGTATAGCAGGGTCCTCCGGAAGTGTCATGCCCAGATTTCTGAGGAACCGCCAGACTGATTCCCAAAGTGGTTGTACCAGCTCCCAATCCCACAAGCAGTGGAGGAGTGTTCCTCTTTCTCCACATCCTCACCAACACCTGCTGTCTTCTGAGTTTTTAACCTTAGCCATTCTGACTGGTGTGTTGTATATTTGCACAATGGAATACTACTCAGCAATTAAAAACAATGAATTCATGAAATTTTTAGGCAAATGGTTGGAACTGGAAAATATCATCCTAAGTGAGGTAACCCGATCACAAAAGAATACACATGGAATGCAATCACTGATAAGTGGATATTAATTAGCCCAGAAGCTCTGAATACACAAGACACAATTAGCTTAACAAATGACTCCCATGAAGAAGTAAGGAGAGGGCCCTGATCGGGGAAAGGCTTGATCCAGCATTGTAGGGGAGTACCAGGACAGAGAAAAAGGAGGGAGGTGGGTGGGGAGAAAAAGGCTTATGGGACATATGGGGAGGGGGGGGACCGGGAAAGGGGAAAACATTTGGAATGTAAACAAAGAATATAGAAATTAAAAAAAAAAAGAAAAAAATTGCTTAGTTCTTGTGTAGCCAAGACAATCATAGGCCACAGCCTGTTAATATCTACCAGTAGCTTCTGAAAATCATTAAAGATCCTTAATTGTTTTCTTCAAAAAAAAAAAGAAAGAAAGAAAGAAAAAAAGAAAAGAAAGAAAGATGACCTGTCTTTGCTCCCGGCCAATTCTTCCCTAAGGGGACCCATAAGTGCAGAGCTGGAGGCCCTCCTCTGCCCTTTGGAGCCCCTGCTATCCCCCACCCCCAACAGTGATCACTTCCTGTGTGCTCACGGTTCCCAAATGGCTGTCCAGCCAGAATTCCTAGACCCATGACCCTCCGTTCTTCCTCTCAGTCCTGGTTTGGCAGATGAGAGTTCCAGGTTCAAAACTCAAGCCAGGGCAGAGCAGGTGGGGGTCAGGGGTGGCACACGAAGGAGCCCCATCCTTCTACTCCTGGGAGCCAGCACATTTCTTCCTTTGTATAATTGTAGGAAAGCTTGGTCTCTTCAATGCTTGGACTTTCCTTTTCCATATAATCCAGCCATCTCAGGAGCTCCTAAGATACTAAGATTTGGCCATGGAACCCTCACCCCCCTCAAGAAAAGGAACATCCAGGATTTCTTTCTTCTTGTGCATTGTGTTGGTCCCTGTAAGGAACACCGTGTCCACACTGGATGCCCATGTTTCGAGGGGGGTTCTTGGCCCTGTAGCCTGTTCTGCAGGATGCTTGTCTCTCCCAGCTCTAGGACACCAGCCCAGGACCGCAGTGCCCATGGACCATCACAGATTAACTGAACCTCATTTTTCTAACAGAGCCTTACTGGGTAGATCGAGAGTACTTGAAGGGCAGCTTCATGGCGCCATTTTGTCCCTGTTGTAGTCTCTGTGTTTCTCCCTTCCCTTGAAAGGAACAGTGGGTAGGCTTTTCCTGAAAGGGGACAGTCCTGGTAGGATCTGCACACTACACACTCCTTCCTAGGCCTTCTGGGGATCTAGGAAATAAATGGAAGAGCAAGGTCAGGTGCTGGCCAAGGGTGGAAACGTAAGTCCTCCCTGAGAGTCCTCCAGATCCAGGAGATGGCTGTCTTCTGACTCATGAAGTCTCCATGACCCCCAGATAAGGAAATTCCCTAAGAAATGAAAATACCACCAAGATCACAGAGAGCAAGCAGCCCGAAGCTGAGAGTCCAGTGGAAAAGATAACTAGAAGTTGCTTCTTGTTCTGTTTTTGAGGCCCGAGGAAGTTACTGGACTGTGCTGACCCCATCATCTGCTTCAGGAGTTGTGTCTGAGGACCCTACCTTCAAGTTTGCTCTCTGTGCTCCCAGATCCCCTGTTAGACACACAGACATAAATAAATAAATAAATCACACACACATACACACACACATAGATCATACATATACACAGAGACATATAGATTGCACATGCATACACATTGGTATTATACACATAGATTATATGCATATACATACAAATTACACACACATACACACACATACACACAAATGTTTGGGGGAGCTCTCCTCAGACGCGTGGGTCCTGGAAGGAGCAGGGCAAACCCACCCTTTTAACACTGCCTGTTAATTTCAGGGCATCATTTTCAAGTCTCCATTTATTTTTTCCATTTGTCAGGTATATTGTGAAACTGTATAACTATTCGGCTTACCCACACTCTCCCATTTCTCTTCATACAAATGATCAATGCAACACACACACACACACACACACACACACACACACACCATCACCACCACCACCCCCACCACAGCCACCACCACCAGGATCAAAGTTTTTACCTGCTCTGACCTAAGACCTTGGATGTTTACCCCACAGCCTGAGCCAGGCCTTCACTAGTGGCAAGGCCACGGTCAGGTCATCTCCCTTGGCCTCTCAGTCCCTCCGTTAGAGAACTATCTTAATGACATGGGTGTGTCCTGCCTGGCACCCCCAAGCCTCCCCAAGCCTGGGACTTAACTTAATTAAACCTGCATCCAAGCTTCCAGGTGAGATGAAAGAGACTGGCGATCCCAAACTTTCTGTATATAGACTTCTCATCTCTAAAGTTCTATCTATTTATTGTCTATTAATTGTGTTGGAAAGAAGGCGATTTGCTCGTCAGGCAGGTGGAAACTGCTTCCTTTTTGCTTATGAAGAGAGGAGCCTAGGATGTGGGGTGGGTGGCTTTCTTGGAATGCTGGGTGTTTGGACACAGACTAGACCACAGGGCAAAATTCATTTCCTCTGCAGACAATACCACCCAGGCCTCCACCTCAGGGAAGTATCAACTCTGCTTCATGATGCCCAGCCCTGGGCGACTGCAAAGTCCCAAAGCATTCCTTAGAATGCAAGGACCGCAGAGTTCTTAGGCAGAATCTTCTCTTCTTGCTGAACTGAGGTGGGGTGACCACAGGTCACTGTGGGATTTCAACACAACTTAACCTTGCACATGGAGACATTTGGTGTCATTGGCTGGCTAATGCCTAAAAACTGTAATTATCCATATTGCATTGATTATTGGTAAGGAGAAGACATGTTATAATTTTTAAAAATTACATAAATTATCTTCTAGACTTAAGAAAAACTTTCTATGACTATATCTGCCTTTGTTTCTGCTTGTATAGGAATTAAAATTTTTGCCTTTTCCTGCAAAATTATCTTTTATAGCCGACAGGAGTATGATAATAATACTTTGTACTTTCGCAGGCCCTTTTATCCGGGAATCTCAAAGCGCTTCATAAACTTTAATTAATTCTTGCAACAAGCCCCGTGAGGTAGGTAAGTATTATTATCCCCATTTCACAGATAAGGGGTGCTAGACATGGAGAAGTTAAGTAATTTGCAGGCCCCGAAGCAGTTAGAAGCTAAGTCTGAACAAGAGCACAAAGTGCTCAGGCCTGGGGTGGCCCACTGGGGCCGCCCTGCTGGTCTCCCCGGTCCCAGGCATGATTGATGGGGACCCTGGATCAATCGCAGTGCCTGGGTTAAGTACATGTTATATTTAGTTTCCGGGCGCTATGAGAAATTATGTGGGTTCACTCAGAGGCTTCAGCCCTGGGTATTGGACTGTCTTCAGCAGAGCTGAGCAGGGCCTGAAAACCCTCTTCCTGTGTCAAATGCTCCTGCTGCGTAGCTCTCTCCCTGAGGCAAACCCCTTTTCCCTCATACTTGAATTTGACCAGCTCATCGAAGTTTGAACATTGAGTGTGACTTTTGAATTTGTGACTTGTCAACCACACTTTTAAAAAAGATTAAAAATAAAATACAGGGTCCATGTAGCCAGGCTGGCCTCAACTTCTATATATGGCCAATATACCCAAGGGAGGTGGATCTTGAATACACATCTCCCTGCGTTCACCTGCCAAATGCGAGGATTACAGGTGCATGAATGCTAGGCAAGCATGCTAACAACTGAGGCAGACTCCCAAGCTTTCAAAATAAATCCAATCTCATTCTTTCTCCCCCTCCCCCCCTGTGTGTACACATGGATGTGAACGCCAGAGGTCAACCCCAGGTGTTATTTCTTCAGGGCTTTCTACCTTGATCTTTAGGACCAGGTCTCTCAGTGGAATCTTATAGATTGCATGAAGCTGACTGACTAGTGAGCCCCAGCGAGCCATCCACCTGTCTCTGCTTCTCAGCCCTGGAATTAAGAGAGCATATCACCACACCCAGGGGCTTTTTACCTGGGTGCTGCGGATTGAACTCAGGCCTCATGTTTGTCTAACAAACACTTTTGCTGACTGAGCCTTTTACCCCAAGCCCTCAACATACATTCTGATGGCAAGTCTCTGGGTGACTAGCATCGCCACTCCACAGATAAGGGAAATAGAAACTCTGAAAGCGAAGAGGCATAGCCCATGTCACATAGCAAATCCCAGATCCCCGCAAGCCTGCTGAGACTCAGAGGGGACCCCACCCATCCTCAGGCCCTGTGAGCTGTCACACGGCATCAGGTGCAGCTCTTGGCTTGAAATTGTATTGCAAGAAAAGAAGCGGGTATGGATCCTGTGGTGACATTTTCAAGGACAAGAGAGCTTTGTCATTGCTGTGAACTGGGCTGAGCGGGGAAGTGTCTGCTGCTGGTGCCAAATTACAAGGAACCTTTCTCCAGCAAGTCTGGTGGTATAAGTGCTCAATTTCAACTGTAGAGCAGGAATCAGGTAGAGGCAGGCAGATCTCTGCGTTTGAGGCCAGTGTGGTCTACAAAGTGAGTTCTAGGACAGCCAGACTACACAGAGAAACCCTGTTCCTGGGGTGGGGTGGAGAGGGGAGAGTTTCAGAAAGGAGTCAGCCCCTTACACCCTTTGGGGTGCTGGAGGAAGGGCTTTTCTTGTCTGCTGCTAGCCCTTGGTCTGTGGCCCCTCACATGCGCAGCATACTTCTTGAGGGTGTCGGAGGAGGGGAGACACTGACCTGGCTCCGGCTGCTTCATTTGCATTTCTCCAGCATCACTGTCCGAGTCCAACAAGCCTGGATTTGAATTCGGGCTCTGTATTCACATGTGGTAAATCCTAGGCAAGTCTCGACCTCTCCCTGCCTCAGTTTCTTAAGTAGGATGAGATGGGTTTGTATGCACAAATACCCAGAGCCCAGCCCGGCCTATGGACCGCACTCTGTGGTCAGTGTCTGCTGCCCCCTCTTCCTCAGCTACTGCCCACGTTCTAATCTAACAGAAGGAACCCACTCAGACCCTCAGGATTGGTTCTTTATAGTTTTTTTTTTTTTTCAAAACAAAATGGCCCAGACTCCACATCCCCTTCCAGGTCATCATAGCTCAAAAGTTGCCAATGGCAACTGCTCCAGATCCCAGGTGACAGCTCACAGGGCCAGACTGTTGTTAGTGTCAGAGACTGGGCCCTGGCAGCCGGAAGAAGCTAGGCTCAGCCCCTGCCCTAGGCAGGTCAGTTAATGAAAGGAAACAGCGTGGGGAACCAGCAGAAGAGATCCACACAGTGTGACTGTGCTGTGGAAGGAAGAAACAAAGAGGTCCTGTGACTTCCACGTCCACTCTAGGGTCCTGACCGGAAATTTAGGTTTAAGTGAAGGCAGTGTGTGTGTGTGTGTGTGTGTGTGTGTGTGACCAAGCTGACAATCAAAGTTCAGTCTATTTAACTATTCACCTTCTTTGCAGTCTCTCCTGAAAGTAGTCGTCTGATCAGTCGTCAGGACTTTGTGAAATCTATTTCTTCAAGACACAGTCCTCTTCTGAGACCCTGGGCTTTAAACTTCTCTTCCCAGTATGAGACTTCTGCAGAAATTCTAATTCCTCTGCAGTGTTTCAAGGGTTTGATAGCCAGGGGAGGAGCTTGAAAGTCTACAATATCTTCATCCCGGCAGCATGAGGACAAGAGGGTGGGAGTAGCCGTCTTCATATTAGTCACTTTTTAAATATTTATTTATTATATGTAAGTACACTGTAGTTGTCTTCAGACACCCCAGAAGAGGACATCAGATTTCATTACGGATAGTTGTGAACCACCATGTGGTTGCTGGGATTTGAACTCAGGAATTTTGGAAGAGCAGTTAGTGCTCTTAACTGATGAGCCATCTCTCCAACCCAAAGCAAGTTTTTGTTAAATACTGGCCAAGATCATGGACATTGGCCACTCTGTAGCCAGGAGTCCCAGAGTATGATGCTGAATTACATTAGTCAGAGGCTTATAAAGGCAAAACCTACAAGGCTACCCACTTCTCACCTTCATCCAATCAGGGCCAAGCAAAATCCTGACAAACTTTCTGCTTGCATACTTCCTGCCTACTGTGATCAAGCGAACATCCTCTACAGCTGGTGCAACCAAGCTTACTTAGAGAGTGAAAGAACACTCAACTTGTTATCTTACATGAGTAGCGCCCAGAATTTCAGGAAGTTAACTGTCCCTGGGCAAGTGGGGCTTACAGGTTAGAGGCATTTTGTTTTACGGATCTCTTACGCACAGTAATCTAAAGGTAAAACACAGTGTTGGCCACCACAGTGAGAAGGCGGAGACAATGACAACCTCTTTTCAATTCTCTACAGCGGACCGGACCGGCGTAGATCTGAAAGCTGGCTGACACACCTTGAAGGCCAGTCAAGCTTCACTTCCCTCCAGTCAGGCAAGCTTTCCTTTCAGTGCCTGCTCATTTCTGCTGATGTCACCAAAAGAACTTTCCTGACCAGTGGGTGAAAGGAACCTGTGAATTCCTTTATTTGCTCCTTGGCTTGCTCATTTGGTCTGTGGACATTTATGGTCCACTGGTTATGTGCCTGTTCTGTAAACTAGGGTCTTAAAGAGTATGTTTACTTGCCATTGTCTAGCATCCAAAGGGCTGAACTCACAGTTTGCAGGAAGCACAAAACATCCTGAGCTTTTGTCTCCTTATCTTTGACCTAGTTCTTGCTTTGCTGGATCACACCACGAGGAGAGCCCACCATGAAAGCTTGTCCCCCTCTAACCCAGATAGTGCCAGGAAATGCCAGCCACTAAGTAAACAAAGAAAGTGTGGCCAGTTGACTTCCAGTTTCTTCCAGAGTTTCCTCCACCCCAGGGTTTATTGTTGTTTTCTCTGTGATAAAATTCCAGTTTGTGCAAAGGCTTATACCTACAGCCATGCCTTGCAAGCAAAGTGGTGAATTCAGCAGAAAGAGCCAAATGATGCCAAAAGAAGACAAGTCTGCTCTGTCCGGGAAGACCCTATTCTGCTCCTGGCTCAGTTCACGGCAGTGGCTAACAAAACACTCAAAGCGCTCTGCCCTCAAGCTCCATGCTAAACCCCAGGTCTCCTAACTCCCAGCATGCTGTCCTGCAGTACAAGCGCACACACACTCATTACAGCTCTGGCTAGATATGGACGTGGTAAGTCTTACTTCTTCAGACTAGGTGCATGTGGCAATGAGATCTCAAGGTGCCTCTACTTGCAGGACAGTGGGTCAATGATTGGTCTGTGTGTGGAGGCCTTGGTGATGTCAATGGGAGTTGTCCACTGGTGAGTTCACAGGGATGTAAGTATCACATTCACCTCCCCTTTACCTTTAGTTCTGAAGCTCAGCAACTTTCCAGACCCTTCATTCAGGTCAGCATGTGCTTTCGAAAAGCTAAAGGCAGCCAAGAGTCAATGTGGTGTAATAAGGGGTTTGGTTTTACGAGAAGGAAGAATTACCTTTGTCCATGAAAAGGTGGTTTTCAAGTTAAAATTATGTCATCGGTGGCTGACTAAGCCAGCTCAGTCAGTCAACAGGGTCTCCGGGACAGGAGTGAGGATTAAAAAGAAAGAAAGAAAAAAAGACAATTAGACAACACTGTAGCATGACCCCAACCAGTTCTGAGGCTGAGGTGGGTTTATTTTTTTCCCAGTCTGTTTTTAAACCATTTTAATTACATGCAAGTCATAAGGTCAATTCTACATTAAGGAAGAAGCAAGACAATAAACAAAGTCCTGCGATCATGATTTCTAGGGGCTTATCAGGATGACCAAGATATCTGAGCCTACTTCCCTGTCCTAGCCCAAAGTCATACTCTTTCCTGAAGCCTACATCCTTTTCTGGGCCTATTGTCAAATTCCTGCCAAGTTTCTAGAAGCGGCCCCAAAAGCTCTCAACAGGTGGCTCTCAGAGGCTGGCCATGAATGATGGCTTGGGGTAGTTTCTTCCCAAGGAGGCCGGAGAAGAGGTTCCCCACCATGGCAGGGAACAGTTCCCACTTGCTCCTGAAGTACTGAGCCAACAGACTTCCTAAAGGATCTCTGGTCCCAGCCCAGAGTCTTGTCCAGAGAACATAGTTCTTGAAGGGTAGAATGAAAAGCTCTCACAGCCCTGCTGAGCCTCCGTTGTACTAAAAATGCAAGTCTAGTTGGGTAGGTTGCCCTGAACGAGGCTGATGGCAGTGTTTATAGTTTGGCTGGAGCTTGTTCTCCCCAACACAGCACTCACCAGCTGGGCACGGCTACAGATGTACATTTTATAAATTATAAATAAATTATTTCCAAATGTCTGTACATGTATTTATTTCTTTTATCAGGGAAGAAGGGCAAGCACACGCCATGGTACACCTGTGGAGGTCAGGGGACAAGTTGTAGAAGACAGTTCTCACCTTTCCCATGCAGGTCCTGGGCATTAAACTTTGATGGTCAGGCTAACATGTCTGCCTGGCTAACATGCAAATACATGGGTGTGCAAGCATGTGTGCATATCATACACAAACATACATGCTAAAATATAAACATACACACAGGGTGCTTACCAATAAAGCTCTGGGTTCAATCCCCAGCCCCAAATAAAACTGGACATACCTATAACCCCAGCACTGGAGGAGGGTTGTAAAACCAGAATTAAGGTCATCCTTAGGTAGTTGGAGGCTAGCCTGGGATACACTTGACTGTGTTTTAAAAAGCAAACGGGAAATAAAACCAAATAACAATGCACCTAAAATAGCCATTATGTTATGCATGTTAAGCTTCTAAAGACATTTACTAATAATCTCTGCTGCAGCCCACGCAGCAATGAAAAGGACGGTTTTTCTTCAGAGAAGCAGAAAAGCAAATAAGTAACCAGTGTAAGTGTGGGCAAAGAGGTGCCAAAGATAGGAAGGAAGCTGTCTTTCCATAAGTTTCATTGTAGCAATGAAGTATCAAAATTCACCCTGAGGTCTGGAGGAGGCCCTTCCTTTAGTTACTTTGAAAATAAAATAAACATGGCGCCTCTCCCAGAGCAGTTATTTAGTACCAGCACTCAGTAGACAGTGGAAGATGGATTTTCTGTGAATTTGAGGTCAGCCTAGTCTGCAAAGAGTTCTAGGCTATTCAGGGCTGCATAGTAAGACCTTGTCTCAGTAATAATAATAATAATAATAATAAGAAGAAGAAGAAGAAGAAGAAGAAGTTAAAGACTAAATAAAGCAGGGCATGGTAACGTGTTTGAAATGTCATATGAGAAGAGGCTATAACAGAGGAATCGCCGCAAGTTCCAGATGATCCACAATATGTAAACAAGACCCCATTACTATACCCCCACCCTCACCCCCACCCCAACACACACTACATACCATTTCTGCCCCTGGCTATAGAATCATTTGCTCATGTCATTCTCGTTGGTTATTTGAAGTATTCCTGATGTTTGACTATTATACACCATATCTTCAAAGAAACCATTTATATATAAAATTTCATGTCTTTTAGGCCAAATATGGCAGTGCACACCTATAATTCCTGTACTTGGGAGGTAGAGGTAGAAGATAAGAATTAGAGTCTGGGCTAGATAGCAATACCCTATCTCTAAAAATTAAAAGCAACGAAACCTAGAGGATATCCTTTAGGGCAGAGTCCTAAAGTAAGCTTGAGCTAACAAGAGGACTCAAGAGATCAAAAATGGTTTTCATAGAAGCATCTTAAGAAGCAGGGTCACCAGAAGGAAGGACTGGCATATTTTGGTTTTTGATACCTTGTCCAGATTATATTCATTAAACATCCTCTCCTGGACATACCCGAGAAAGTCACTGTCATAGTCTAACAACCTGAGCAAATGCATTTTAAAATTTATTAATTCATGTTTTGTTTTGATTTGTAAAGCAGGTAGCTCTTGCTATATAGATCCTCCTAGCTCTGCCTCCCAAGTGCTGGGACTAAAGTTGTATGCCATCATATATGGCTTCATTCGGTTTTAAAATTAAGGGCATGCATGTGTGTCTGTTTGTATGTGCATGTGAGTGTGGGTGCTCATGGAGACTGGAAGAGGGTGTTGGATCCATCGGAGGTAGAGTTATAGATAATGGTAAGCCATCAGATTTGAGTGACGCTGAACCAAACTCAGGTCCTTTGCAAAGGACCTGGATCTCCAGATCCAAGCAAATATATTTTAAAGGGCCTGAACCATTCATGCCCCCCCCCCCATACATACAGACACACACTCCTTCACTCCTTTCCTACCACTCTGTACCTGGCCAGAAGCATCTCTGAATATTACTGGCTTTGGTTGGGACCAAAGCCATGGGACTCATATTTGTCACATGTAACACTGGCAGCCGGTCTTCCAGAACCACTGAGGTTGGCGTGCAGCTCAAGCCTGGGCTCAGGCAGGTATGTTCTGGAAAGAAACATGTGAGTGATAGGGTGCGAACAAGGGAATGGGGCTCGGGAGATGGAAGAAGAGGGTAGCTTGAGACTTGTCAGCCAAACCAGGAGAGTGTAAGCTTCGTATTAGGATCTATACCACACTTCAATGTCATCTGGGACTTATGTCTTCCTTTGGTCATTCTGTATAGAACGAGATGTGAAGTATGAGGGAGGGTGTGCATCTCTGTGTATTTTCCCAAGAGCTCGGTGGATGTGGGGAAGAGAGAACATTATCATCCAAGAATAGTGCTATCATCTCAGCCCACGGGGTGATGACGGCAGTACGCCCACCTACATGCTAAGACTCCAACTCATCAGAGAAGCAGAGACCAGGCAATGGTCTTGGGCATGGTTAAGAGCATGAGCTCCCAAGGAAGCCAGAGACAGAGATTCTGGGGCTCTACATCTTTATACAAGGTCTATGCTGAAACCTAAGGCAAGGCATTCTAACTGTGGCACCCTGTGGGTAGAGAAGCAGATACAGGGAAGGGTAGGGGCAGCAAGAAGTCGAGATTCTTACCTGGATCAGTGCTTGAGCTTGACACTCCGAAGTTCAGACAAGTCCCATGAACAGCCCTGCAAGAGAATAGTGAGGCCCGGAACTCAGAGAGGCACAGAGACTTCCCTAACCCTCACCACAAGCCATACCAAACTCACCTTGGTGCTTCCTGGGCACCAGCCCTGGGCCAGGAGCCGTGGTTCAGGAAGGGCGGGACGGTGGGTGCTACCTGCAATAAGGAAGGGCATTGTCTGTAGATCATAAGCTGGACTCTTGTTATATCATCATGCCGGTCAACCCTGAACAATGGCGCTGATAAAATAGCCCTCCTTGAGAACGCTTCTTTGTTCTACACAATGCCTGTGGTTATGAGGGAGTTTAAAAGGTGTGCATGGAGTCTCGCGCTCGCATGACTTGTGCCTTCATAAAGGATTCTGCACCAAAATTAATGTTGAGGTCTCCTAATTCCACGGCCAGGCCCTGATTCACAGCCTTTAGCCTGTGTGTCTTATGGGCTGTAGTCTTTGAGCAGCTGACTAGGCTCATGCAGGATTTTTTTCTGGTTTAGCACTGACAGTCTCTAAGTGTTGGCCACTCCATCTTGCAGTCCAGCCTGTGGACAACCCATGGCTTCATTGTCATGACACTTGAAAAGATATTACAGAAATAAGAGTTTGATTTGCTGTTATTTGAGGTTTTATTTATATTTATCTTACTTTATATGGGCAAATGTTTGTCTGCATAATATATATATGTGCCATGCCTGTATATGGTATATGTGTATGCCTGGTACCCAGAGGAGAATATCAGATCCTCTGGAGTTACAGATGGTTATGAGCCACCATTCGGGTGCTGGGAACAAACCTGAGGCATTGATGAGAGCAATAGTATTCACTGCTTAGCTACTAAGCCACGTGTGGTGACTTGAATAAGAATGGTCCCCATAGGATCATATATTTAAATTCTAAGTCGCTAGGGAGTGGAACTTTTTGATAAGGTTAGAAGAATTAGCAGGTAAGACCTTGTTTGAGGAAGTGCGTCACTGGGGGTGTGCTTTGAGGTTTTAAAAGTCCATACATACCAGGCTGGGGGACTATGCCTACTGCCATGCTTAGTAGAAATGTATGCTCAGCAGGTAAAAGTCCCTAGGTTTGATCTCCAGCACCACATTTAAAAAATGTGTAAATAAGTGTATATAGTAGACAATGTATAGCTCTGTATGATGTATTTTTGAAAAGAGAAAGTGGTTCATGTTCTATGGAAATGTGGGGAGGTATGGGGGTAGTGGGTGCCTCAGCGGGCCCATGCCAAGGCATCCCTTCCCCCTGAGGGACCAGTCACATGATGGTATAGTATAGAATAGAGTTTATTCAGGGCATGGGGAGGAGAGTCAAGAAATTAGCAGAGGCAGAGAAAGGCAGAGAGAGTAGAGGCCGGCCATGAGCACATGGAGAGTAGGGGAAGGGGAGAGGGGACAGAGGAGTAAGAAGGCCCGAGACCAAGAGGGCAAGAGAGCTAGAGGGGGCAAACAACCCCTGTTATAGTGGGTCAGGCCTACCTGTCTGTTGCCAGGTAACCGTAGGGCGGAGCTTAGACAGAATGCTAACACTGTATCAACCATCTCATGTGGTCCTCATGACTATCTGGGGGTTGCCATAGTTATTTTCCCTTTAAAGATAATGAAATTGAGCGTGGGGGCAGTTGATAGGAAAGGCAGGATGTCTTTAATCCCAGCTTTGTTTAGAGAGACAGAGGCAGGCAGACAGATCTCTGAGTTTGAGGCCACTCTGGTCTACATAAACGAAACGAAACAAACCTGGTCCAAGCTGCCTCCTTTAGTTGCTTGGCTGTGGAACAAATTACTCCAGTGCTCACTTGGAGCAAACAACCTTGTGCATATGGTTGGCTTTGGAGAGTCAGGATACCTGGGGCCTCAGCTGGCAAGATCTGGTGCCCACTGTAAGTGATTGGATGGCATAGAGTTATTTACTTGAGGTGTCACACTCATGTATTAGATGGTTAGAATTGGCACGCCAGCTACGCCAGCTGTGCTGTGAGCAGGACACTTGGGTAACCTGATATCAAATGAGGAGACCAAAGGTTTCGTCCACCAGTGTTCCTGCACAAGGTAAAAACTGCATCGCCTTGTGGAATGAGGTTTCGCATGACCTTTGGCACAGTCTCTAGAGTTCAAGAGAGCCAGGGGCCTGCACAGGAGGAGGGAAGCCTTCACTTCTTCATGAATCTGGCTAGGCGGACCCAAGCCACTGGGCATGACCCATTCCCCTATGCTAAACAGCTTTTTGTGGTCCTGCCTTCATGCTCACCTGTAGCCTGGGCTCTTCTGGGACTCCCCCGCTGCAGGACACAGCCTATCACAAGGCCATCAGGCAGTCCAAACCCAGTTGGATATTGAGGTACAGCTGTGAAAGAGGCACAGACAAGAAGACAGTTTGTGACCCCAACAAAGAAAGGGGGAGCAAAGAGCACTAAGAACTGTAGTTTCAGATGTCCTTAATGAGAAATCTCTAAGGCCATTTTCTAAGGCCTTATCTTATCTCTTTCTAAGGCCATATCTCTAAGACCATAAGACCTTTGATATTAGGGTGTACGCCCAGTCTTGAGACATTACAAATAACTGTGCTCCAGCTGCTTCCCTGGACTGTTGGGAAGCCATCTCTTCAAACTCTGACATGTCAGGCCTTCCCTAGCCGTCTCACTGAGGAGTTGTAGCTGATTCTGCCACGTGCCCTCCCGTCCCTTCCTCCACAGAGGGCTTGCCTGGTTACCTCTCAACTGCAGACTCCCAGGTCCCTCCAAAAAGAACTGGAAGATCACCTGCCTGCAGATGCCTGAGTCTATGAAGAGTGGAGGGTTGGAAGGGAGTCTGTGGGACAAGGTGGGACCGCACACTGAGTGGGAACAGGGGATCATTACTCTGGGAAGGAAAGAAAGCTTTAGGGGAGGGGTGAAGCTGGAGGCAGCAGTGGGTCTTCTTTTTTTCTTCTTAAAGGAATTATCTTTTTGTTTTGTTTTGTTTTGTTTTGTTTTTGAGACAGGGTTTCTCTGTAGCCCTACTGTCCTGGAACTCACTCTGTAGACCAGGCTAGCCTCGAACTCAGAAATCTGCCTGCCTCTGCCTCCCAAGTGCTGGGATTAAAGGTGTATGCCACCACCGCCTGGATTTAAAGGAATTGTCATTTACTTCTATGGATATGTATGCCTGCATGAGTTTATGTGCAGTATGTATGTGGGGATGTTCGTGTAGGCCAGAGGACATTAGATCCCCTGAAACTAATATGGCGGTGGGAGGCTCCATGTGGGTCCTCTGTCAGAGCAGCAGGAGCTTTTAACTGCTGCACCATCTCTCCAGCCCCTAGGCAGCGAGTTTTCCATGGTATCAAAAGACCCTCCCCTTTCAGTGTTTGAGAAGGAAACGAGAGAGAGCCAGGCCTTGGGTTTTCATATGGCTTGAGCCAATATGAAAAGTCCGGGGGGGGGGGGGGGGAGCTCATTAAAACTCTTAGGAAGTATAGGGAAGTGGCTAGAAAGATATGGATGTGCGTCTGGGAAAGCATAGAGCCCATCCTCAGCCTGGCAGCTCACATGCTTCCTTTACCCTCCATCGGAACAGCCCTATGCTGTCCCTGGGTTTTCTCCCCTTCTCCCCTAGGTGCTTCTAATGCCTTCAGTGGAGGCAGTGCTGTCAGTGAACCCAGTTCCCACTGGTGAGCCCAGGGCAATACAGCCCCATGGGGACCTGGCTCCCTCCTACCACCTGCCCAGGGGCTAACCTTTCTCTGCAGTCACATAGTTTCCTATTCCCCCGTCCATCAAACTGTCTTCTTGGACCTTGGGTAATCCAGGCACAGAACACTAAAAGGAAAGACTTTGTGATTTCATGCAGTGGCTCTCTTGCCCTCTACACTCTCCAGGCCTGATGAAGTCGAGGCTGTGAGAAAGGAGGCTAGAGTAGGAGCTGCTGCTCACAGACCCACGGCCTGCAGCCCCCTCCCTAAGGAGAGTTGGCACGGCCAGGTCTCTGGGCTCAAAAGGCTTGGTTTTGCCCTGGACCCTTGCAACTCATCCCAGCATTGTTTAAATGCCTCTAAGCCCAGCACATCTTCTCTGTTATTTCTGATGTCTCTGCCTTTGTCTCCCTATAGCCACTGTCCCTGGTGACTCACACAACAAAGCAAAAGTCCTAATCCGGGCCTCCCCTCTGAACATTTGAAATACTCAACAATGGAGACTTCTAGAGTTGGTAAAATGTCTCAGTGGGTAGAGGTGCATGTCACCAAAAATGACAGCCTGAGTTTGATCCCTGGGACCCACATGGTAGGAGTAACCCCACTCCTGCAGGTTGTCCTCTGACTTCCACACGTGCACTGTAGCTCATGCATGCGCACACCCAACAACAATGACAGCAACAACAACAATAGAAGAAATTAAATTCAAAAAAAGAATGGCCGTGGCTCCTCTCTTTCTCCTCGGGGCCTCACAGGGTCCTGGCATAGAAGTACAGAGAAATAAATGGAGGTTGTGTTTAGACTCTCCTTGTCCAGTCATGCCCCCTCCCTGCTCTGATACATTTTCTTCCTAGCAGCCCCTCAAGGCGTTCTTGGCCACATCTTTTCCTTGCCAGGAAATCGGCACGCATACCATCTTCAGAAAAAGTGCTTACCTTCCTGAAGCCTCCATTGTGCAAGGGCCATCCAGGCCCTGTTCCCTGCTACAGAAGGAAGAGGAAGGCTTGCCCGCACTGGGGCTTCCCAGAGGTGGGGCCCACAAAGGTGTGGCTCCAGAAAAACAAAAGGTGACAGGAGTAAAATTCAGCAGAAATGTTGTGCGTTGTGGGCATCGCCAGGTACTTGGGAGAGAGAGAGAAGAAAAAAACAAAACAAAACAAACAACAAAAAAAAAAAAAAAACAAGAGCAACCATGCTATTTTCTTTAAGAACCAGAAGCTGGGGCTGGAAAGATGGCTCAGAGGTTAAGAGCACTGGCTTTTCTTGTAGAGGTCCTGAGTTCAATTCCCAGCAACCACATAGTGGCTCACAACCACTTGCAATGGAATCCAATGCCTTCTTCTTCTTTTTTTTTTTTCATCATTTTTTTTTATTCGATATAATTTATTTACATTTCAAATGATTTCCCCTTTTCTAGCCCCCCCCCACTCCCCGAAAGTCCCGTAAGCCCCCTTCTCTTCCCCTGTCCTCCCTCCCACCCCTTCCCAGTTCCCCGTTCTGGTTTTGCCAAATACTGTTTCACTGAGTCTTTCCAGAACCAGGGACCACTCCTGCTTTCTTCTTGTATCTCATTTGATGTGTGGATTATGTTTTGGGTATTCCAGCTTTCTAGGTTAATAACCACTTATTAGTGAGTGCATACCATGATTCACCTTTTGAGTCTGGGTTACCTCACTTAGTATGATGTTCTCTAGCTCCATCCATTTGCCTAAGAATTTCATGAATTCATTGTTTCTAATGGCTGAATAGTACTCCATTGTGTAGATATACCACATTTTTTGCATCCACTCTTCTGTTGAGGGATACCTGGGTTCTTTCCAGCATCTGGCAATTATAAATAGGGCTGCTATGAACATAGTAGAGCATGTATCCTTATTACATGGTGGGGAATCCTCTGGGTATATGCCCAGGAGTGGTATAGCAGGATCTTCTGGAAGTGAGGTGCCCAGTTTTCGGAGGAACCGCCAGACTGCTTTCCAGAGTGGTTGTACCAATTTGCAACCCCACCAGCAGTGGAGGAGTGTTCCTCTTTCTCCGCACCCTCTCCAACACCTGTTTTCTCCTGAATTTTTAATCTTAGCCATTCTGACTGGTGTAAGGTGAAATCTTAGGGTTGTTTTGATTTGCATTTCCCTAATGACTAATGAAGTTGAGCATTTTTTAAGATGCTTCTCTGCCATCCGAAGTTCTTCAGGTGAGAATTCTTTGTTTAACTCTGTACCGCATTTTTTAATAGGGTTGTTCGGTTTTCTGGAGTCTAACTTCTTGAGTTCTTTATATATATTGGATATTAGCCCTCTATCTGATGTAGGATTGGTGAAGATCTTTTCCCAATTTGTTGGTTGCCGATCTGTCCTCTTGATGGTGTCTTTTGCCTCACAGAAACTCTGTAACCTTATGAGGTCCCATTTGTCAATTCTTGCTCTTAGAGCATACGCTATTGGTGTTCTGTTCAGAAACTTTCTCCCTGTACCGATGTCCTCAAGGGTCTTCCCCAGTTTCTTTTCTATTAGCTTCAGAGTGTCTGGCTTTATGTGGAGGTCCTTGATCCATTTGGATTTGAGCTTAGTACAAGGAGACAAGGATGGATCAATTCGCATTCTTCTGCATGCTGACCTCCAGTTGAACCAGCACCATTTGTTGAAAAGGCTATCTTTTTTCCATTGGATGTTTTCAGCCTCTTTGTCGAGGATCAAGTGGCCATAGGTGTGTGGGTTCATTTCTGGATCTTCAATCCTGTTCCATTGATCCTCCTGCCTGTCACTGTACCAATACCATGCAGTTTTTAACACTATTGCTCTGTAGTATTGCTTGAGGTCAGGGATACTGATTCCCCCAGATTTTCTTTTGTTGCTGAGAATAGTTTTAGCTATCCTGGGTTTTTTGTTGTTCCAGATGAATTTGATAATTGCTCTTTCTAACTCTGTGAAGAATTGAGTTGGGATTTTGATGGGCATAATGCCTTCTTCTGGTGTGTCTGAAGACAGCTATAGTGTACTCATATAAATGAAATAAAGAAATCGTAAAAAAAAAAAATTAGAAGCTGATCCTTCTATTAATCCTCAGTAGACTCCCAGGAACCTGGTCCCACCAGTGTTGTCCCTTAGATACAGGAGCTCAACAGGCATGCCACCCAAAGATAAATACTCAGATTCTTGTGTCTCCAATTCCAGAGAATACACAATAATGCCTCTAAAATAAACCTCAGGACAAGGCTTCCTTCACTACCATGTCCTGTGTGGCCACTGACTTGCCCCTGAGCCTGCTGGGCTTGGGAAAGTCCTGCCCCAGTTTCCACTACTGGCCTTGCTGTCTGGTCCTGTCCCAGTAAGCTTACCAGGCTGGGTGGGGTAGGGCCATGATGTAACTTCACCCTTCAGAATAAAAATACCGAGACTTCTACACACGGGTGTCTGATGCTTAGAAGAGATCCTCTGGAGCAGTGCCTCCACTTCTGATGATGTCACCCTTGCTCAGAGCAACCTGGAAGCTGCCTTCCCTGCCTTGGGCACATCATTTGGATTATCAGCGGAGGCGGCACACTTTCTGCCTTGGAGGGAGGGTTAGATCTTTGGAGACGCTCAGCACAATTCCAGGGCAAGTCTAGCACCAGTGAGTGACAGCAGTGGAACACTATTTTGGGCCAAATATCCAGATGTGACTTGTCTGGTGACTCGTCCCCATTGCCCAGGCATCTTGAGTTGAACACCTTTAGCAGGGCAGGGGCTAATTTCTTTATGTGACCTAATATTAGGAACCTCACTTTAGTTTTCTCCTTCCTTCCTTCCTTCCTTCTTTCTTTTCTTTTTCTTTCTTTTCTTTCCTTCTTTTCTTTCCTTCTTTTCTTTCTTTCTTTTCTTTCTTTCTTTTCTTTCTTTCCTTTCCTTTCTTTCTTTTCTTTCTTTTCTTTCTTTTCTTTCTTTTCTTTCTTTCTTTCTTTCTTTCTTTCTTTCTTTCTTTCTTTCTTTCTTTCTTTCTTTCTTTCTTTCTTTCAAGACAGGGTTTCTCATTGTAAGAAGTCCTGGCTGTCCTGGACTCGCTTTGTAGACCAGGACAGCCTTGAACCTGCCTCTGCCTCCCAAGCACTGGGATTAAAGGTGTGTGTGTGTGTGTGTGTGTGTGTGTGTGTGTGTGTGTCACTTTATCTGGTTAGTCTGTTAATTTTCTAGAAGGCAGACTGTGACTTTGGATACAGATTTCTCCTCCTCTTCCTCTTTTAAGAGTTCTAGCTTGGAAAGACTCAGTGAAGCAGTATTTGGCAAAACCAGAATGGGGAAGTGGGAAGGGGTGGGTGGGAGGACAGGGGGAGGGAAGAGGGCTTATGGGACTTTCGGGGAGTGGGGGGCTAGAAAAGGGGAAATCATTTGAAATGTAAATAAAAATATATCAAATAAAAAAAAAGAGTTCTAGCTTGATTTAGGTCAGGCTGGCTTTGAGTTCATGGGAATACCTCTGCCTCATGCTCTTGAGAACTGAGATTATAGGAATGTACATCACCATGCTCAGAGATGTTTGTTCTAAGAATAAAACACTCTGGCCTGAGTGGTGTGTGTGTGTGGGGGGGGGGGAATTCTAGCTTGAAGCCAGGTGTGGTGGTCCACATCTTTAATCCCAACTGAGGCATACTGATCTCTATGAGTTCAAGGTAGCCTATCTATACAGCAAATTCCTGGCTAGCCAGGTATACAACAGTGAGACCTTATCTAAAACAAGCAAGCAACCAATGCTTCAGGTTGCATGTTCTCTGCTGGGTCACAACAGCTAATCTCATCCTTGGGGAAGGAAGGAGTTGTTAGGAGGGGATCACATACCCATCTCATGAACCAATGAATGATTGAGAGCTTTGTCTTGACTTTGCCAATACCAAGGACATGGATTTGTATACAATCACTGGTTATTCTTTTACATGATTTAATTCTCTCCCGATAAGGGGTCCTCTTTAAATTTGAAACTACCACATATATTTGGGAGGTGGAGGCAGTAGGTCTTCAAAGTCATGCTCTGCTACATAGGGACCTGGGCTACTTGAGATGCTGTCAGAGCTCTTAGAAGTCAGTGTGTGTTGGCCTGAGTTCTCACTTGGCCTAACCATCACCACTTGTAGACTGAGCTTGGATCCCCCTCCCCCCACCACACACACAAGGAGGGGAGTGAGATTCAGAGCTTTCCCATGGACAAGTGCTGGGAGTCCCTAAGAAAGTCAGAGACAGCCCGAGAATATAGGACAGTAACTGAGAACACCCCTAATAGCAGCGCCTACACTGGTTTCATCCATCATTTTGGGGTAACATCCAGGGCATTGGCATTTTACAAGGTCTCATCAATTTACTTTTGAGGGGCAATGGCAATAGAACTCAGGGCCTCAAATTGCCCCTAGGAAAAAAGGGGCAAGCACTCTTGTGTTGAGTGGTAGCCTACCTAGCCTTTGTTGATTTTCTCTTAAGGAAAATGGGTAGGGAAAGGGAGGAACCCGGTGAAAATAATGTCAGTAATGCCACTCGTTTGACTAAGACTGGGTTTAGTCACCACTGGTCTGTCTTCTTGAATGCAGGTTAGTAGTTGAGTCTTATGACTCAAGCTCAGCTGCCTTCAGACCGGCTTGGCTTTGGCGACCTCTCCTTGCCAGAGCCTGTCTACCACCAGCCAGCAGGGCCACTACCCCCAGGAAATTGGGCCCCTCCTTCCCTACCTTCTGTCCCCACCCTGACAGTCAGTTGGCTCACATCCCCAGGGTTTGGGCAGGAATTGGAATGTGGGTGGGTTGGTGCCATACACACATGGGCAGTTGTGATAGAGCCAGAATAGTTTATATAATTTCCAATGGTCCCCTGGTCTTCCTGACCAAGACCTGTGCTCTCCTTCCCAGGTAAGGTTTCCAAAACTAAAATACTATGATTATCTCCCATTACAGAGATAAAGATGCTAATTGAATGCTTGGGGCTGTATGTTCTCTGCTGGGTCAGAACTGCTAATCCAGTCCTGGGGAAGAAAAGAATTGTTAGGAGGAGATCCCATATCCTTCTCCTGCTCTGCATGTCACCTTGTGACTGCTCCAGGATTTGCCCAAGAGAAGAGTGTAATACCCATCCCATTATTGTATGGACGTCTTGCTTGGTGCTTTTGTGGTTCTTATTTCTTTCTGCAGAAGCCATGATTCAGGCAGAAGTGAATCACTCATTCTATAGCTGGGCAGTGGTGGTGCACGCCTGTAATTCCAGCATTTGGGAGGCAGAGGCAGGCGGATTTCTGAGTTTGAGGCCAGCCTGGTCTACAGAGTGAGTTCCAGGACAGCCAGGGCTACACAGAGAAACCCTCTCTCGGGGGTGGGGGGTGGGTGAAACCAAACCCCCCCCCCAAAAAAAATCTCTCGAACTATGCCCCAGGCCTGGAAGTGTGTGCCAAGGTTTTCCTCCCAGGATTTTGTGGTTGTAAAAGACCCTTGGGTACATGAGACCAAGACTTGCACAAAACTGCATAAGGATTTGGGAGTGGAGTTAGATTGCAGATTTTCTGTAGGGACCTCTGAAGGAAAGCCATTGGGGGTTTGTTTGTTTGTTTGGCTTTGTTTTGTGATTAGGGTCTCACTATGTAGTCTTGGTTGGTCTGGAACTCTTTGTAGACTATGCTGGTCTCAAATTTACAGAGCTGGTCAGTGAAGGGACACACCTTTAATCCCAGCACTCCGGAGGCAGGACAGCCTGGTTTACAGAGAGTGAGTTCCAGCACAGCCAAGGCGACACGGAGAAGCCAGATTTCAAAAACCACCCAAGCCGGGCCAGCGGTGGCCCATGCCTTTAACCCCAGCAGTTGGGAGGCAGAGGCAGGCAGATTTCTGAGTTCGAGGCCAGCCTGGTCTACAGAGTGAGTTCCAGGACAGTCAGGGCTATACAGAGAAACCCTGCCTTGGGAAAAAAAAAAAAACCAAATCCAAAAACAAACAAACAAACAGCCCTCCCTAAAACCAAACCCAAACAAAACAAAAAACAAACAAAAAGCCTGGCTCTGCCTGAGTGCGGGGATTAAAGGCAAAGGCGTGGGTCACCTGGCCCTGCTCAGGCCCTTGAAAAGCATCTTCAGGTTTTTTCCTTTGCTGTGATTCAAGTTGTTTTTTTGGTACTCCTCTGGTAGCCCTGCGTCTGGACTGGGAGAAGGATTTTAACTGAGAATTAACAAATTATTAGCATTGTATACATAGTAACAAATTCGTGAGTATGTTAGTACCCAGTCAGTACCACTAAACAATGTAACTTTGGTGGATATGGTGGATACAAATTTACCGCCCAGACTCATTTCGCATCCAGGCTTCTCAAAGTGTATTAGTTGTTGCTACACTGAAAGACTACTGTTAACAGAATAAGGGACAGCCGGTGGGGGGTAGCTGGAAACTCCACAACCTCTTATCTTGTCCCTAACATGCCTTAAAGTACGACTCTTGCTTAGATAGAAGACATATCTTAGTATGAAACTGGTGCCTAACATCTAGTCGGAAGAAACCAACATAACACGGGGTGACCCGCCAGCTTCTGAGGGCTTGTCTCTTAGCAAGCTTTCATGCAGAGGCATACAGGGTCGTGATGCAGGCAGGGTGAGTCTGCGCCACCAAGTCTAGTGTATGTGGCCCGCACTCAACTCACGGCCGATCCATCCTGTTTGCACCTGCGATCCCGCCTGCCCTGCTAAGGAATACCAGGGGCTGAGTGCAAAGCCAAGGAAGAATTCTGCTAGTCTTCCAGGCCAGGGTTCAGCCGTTAGGACCCGGGGAGGGGGAGAGGGTGTGTGCGTAGACGGAGGGGTTTGTAGGCTGAGCGGCCGGGTGCATGCGCGCATGCACCAGCCGACTCCCGCCCGCAGCCCATAGGGCCCTGCGGCGTGCTGGCAGCCAGGACTGGTGGTGTGGTGCGCGTGCGCGGGCCTGCCGCAGGGCGTGTCCGGCACGAGGCCGGGCTGGGAGCGCGGGCGGATGGGCGGGTGGGTGGGCACGCGCTGCGCCCCGCCCCATTGACGCGCCGGGCCCGCGCCTCCCGCCTCCGGCGCCCGGACCCGGGTTGGCCGCTGCGGAGCCCCCACCCCTCCCCCGCGCCTCCCGGCCGGAACCGATCGCGGCTGGTTTGAGCTGGTGCGTCTCCATGACGACGTGCTCAGCGTATAAGTAGCGGCCGCGTCGCACCGTCGGGCTTTGTCAGTCCCTGCAGCCGCCGCCGCCGGCCGCCCTCAGTCAGCAGCTCGGCGCCACCTCGGGTCGGCGTCTGCGGCGGGCTCGACGAGGCGGCTGACGGGGCGGCGGCGGGCGGACGGCCGGGTGCTCTAAGGGGTTCGGTGGCGGCGTCTCCATGGGTCTGGCCAGCCGCGCCACTGTGCGGTGAGGTGAGCGGGGCGCGGGAGGGATGTGCGGCCACGTGTCGCGAGGCCCGGACTGCGGCCGCCGGCAGGGGACACGTGGCCCGGGGCCGGTGACCTTGCGAGCCGCCGCCCTGAAGGCAGCTGCTCCTGGCCCTCGGCCGCAAGCCCTCGGATCCCCCATGGGAGCCTGCATCGCGTCAGCCGGGCTCAGCTCTCCACTTGCCCGGGCGATGATGGAGGGCGAGCCCGCGGCAGGTGCAGGGGAGCGCGGCCGCGAGCAGCCGCCCTGCAGTTAGTTTCCTGCTGCTTTCTTTAGTTCCGCTACGTGTACAGTGCAGAGCCGATGACCCGAAGTGGAAGTCGCTAGAGCTAATTTAGTCTGGGAGTCACTGCTAATGAATACCCACCAGCTGTGACTAGGAATTAGAACTCCTTGAATGACTTAGTGGTTTAGGGGAAAACGGGTTACCGGCTGTCCCGGAAACCCTACTCAGAATCCTCCAGAACTAGAAAAAGTGTGGGAAGCAGCCTGTCAGGAATGTCTGGAAGAGGACAAAAGAATGCAGTGGTTTGTCTTATTCAAACCTAAGATCGGGCAGAATTTGACTGGAATTCTTTTTTTTTTTAATTGGCTTGTATCTTCCAGAGTTACCCTCTTGTGCTAATTGTTTAACACGATTTAGCTACGTCCCATACTGAAATGTGTTGATAACATTTTTTTCCAGATTTTATGTATTATATTTAGGCAAAGATATAGAAAGGCAAAACAGTAAATGGTATCGCAAAGAAAGCTTTTCAGGTTCAAGCCGGAAGATTGCCTGGAAAATACTTAACAAGACCTAAAATTACAAAGTTACTGCCCAAGCCCACTCATCAGGTGTAAATGGTACACGACGAGTTGGCTGGCGCGCTTCTCTAGTCTTCACTTAGGAGAGGCTTAGGCAGCTAACGACGTTGACACTGCCAAAAGTCTCATTAAATTAAGGCTTAAAGTGTGTTTTACCATGCATGGATTTGGATTTATGGCAGGCTCGTCCCCCTGAGCCTCTCATAGTGTCCCATGCTAGAGCAGACTGGCTCCTAACCATTGCCCTGCCTCCATGCCCGTAGGCTGCTGGCACTGAAGTGGGTCACACAACGGAAAAAAATTTACCTGGCCACTTGCTGTTGTCCATTTCATAAGGCCCAGACAGAAGCTTAAAAGCGTGGTGATCCTGCTTATTCTTGTTAGTAATTAAGTTGGCCAAAAAATCCTTCCATATGGTTATTATCCATAACTAAGTGGGTATTAGGAGGCACTTGAGGACAGTTGGATTTCCAGACCTCATTTGGTAGGTAATATAGGCTCTAGAATACTGATGTCTCATAATAGTAACTAACAATATCCTGTTGGTTTGAAGGTTTTTTTTTTTAAATGCTATTACTGCATTAAAGTTCCTTATGGAAAATTTTGGTGGATTGTTCAGAGTTTGAGTGCTCTAGATAGATGATACACTGTATTCACTAAAGATCATTCAGCATAACTCTTAAAGTAGAAACAAGACATTTTCGGGCTGCATGTAGTTATTGTAATGCCATTTGAAGTTTCAGAAGAGCTGGAATATACTAATAATGCCAGTAGTTAGACTGAATGCAAATATGCTTCTGAGACACCCTCTGTTAGGAGAGGGGCTGGGACTGAGATGTCCCATGTGGATAGAGCTGTGACATTCAGTTTTGAGCAGCAGAATGTGAGTACTGCAGAGGTTTGGGGTCTCCTCACCTAGGCACTGGGATTCCCACCCCACAGTTGGTCTTCCTGTACTGGGCACTTTGTTTCAACTGCTTACTCTGATATACTGTTGCATTGTGTAACCTTTAATGAGATTCCAAGGGAGATAGCAACATCTTGTGTTTTTCCTCACTAGTGTTTCCACCACTCCAAGGAGCATTCAGAGTTCTTGGATAAGTTGGCCTTGTGAGGCGCTATCGATAATTTAATTCCATCTCTAGGTTTTCTGTGTAAGTATCAGTTTACTTGTACATTTGTTTGTGATGAAGCATTGCTAAGACTTTGAGTGTGTTCGCGCTCACATGCGGCTTACTGTTTCAGAGGAACATCGAGAACCATGAGCAACTTTACTAAGGAAGAGTTTGACTGCCATATTCTTGATGAAGGCTTCACTGCCAAGGACATTCTGGACCAAAAAATCAATGAAGTCTCTTCCTCTGTAAGTATGGGAATCCCAGGGCCGCAGCTCTGCTGAGAGTTCCTAGCACCTAAGTGATCATGTCCCCAAATTCAGAATCTAGAATTTGATTGACTATGGACTGTCTAGTGCTTGGTTGTGACTTGTCACTGACAGCTGGCAGGGATAGGATTGGAAGGAAGGAAGGGAAAAGGGTCTTCAGTGTGGCCAACTGCAAGACTGTTAACGAGGTCCCTGAACCTGTTCTCATTCCAGGATGATAAGGATGCTTTCTATGTTGCGGACCTTGGAGACATTCTAAAGAAGCACCTGAGGTGGCTAAAAGCTCTTCCCCGTGTCACTCCCTTTTACGCAGTCAAGTGTAACGACAGCAGAGCCATCGTGAGCACTCTAGCTGCCATCGGGACAGGATTTGACTGTGCAAGCAAGGTAAAACTGCTCCCCCACCCAAGGAGGCATCAGTTGTTATAAATGTTGACATAGTGTTATTAATAAGCTAAGGTGCATACGACAACTTGATGTGCTTCTGTTTGTCAAACTCAGTCTGTACACAGCCCGACACTGATCTTCTCTTTCAGACTGAAATACAGTTGGTGCAGGGGCTTGGGGTTCCTCCAGAGAGGATTATCTATGCGAATCCTTGTAAACAAGTGTCTCAAATCAAGTACGCTGCAAGTAGCGGAGTCCAGATGATGACTTTTGACAGTGAAATTGAATTGATGAAAGTCACTAGAGCACATCCAAAGGCAAAGTGAGTCTTCTGATTGAGCACAAAAGGCTGGGCCTTGTTGGGCAGACTCAAATCCTGGTTCCTTTATTCCTGTACATAGTAGAAGTAGGCTAAACCCTGGGTTAGACTCACAAGCAGCAGCATCCTACGCACAGGCTCCTGAGCGGATGAGCGTGTGTAGAGCATTCACTTGGTGTTCTTCCACCTAGGTTGGTTTTGCGGATTGCCACTGATGATTCCAAAGCAGTTTGTCGCCTCAGTGTTAAGTTTGGTGCCACACTCAAAACCAGCAGGCTTCTCTTGGAGCGGGCAAAAGAGCTAAATATTGACGTCATTGGTGTCAGGTGAGATCTCAGTAATGTCATTACTAGCTGAGACATTAAATTTTAAGGCCCTTTCTCTTTGAGAACTAGTCAAAGAACAGCAACCTGTTTCTATTTCAGCTTCCATGTGGGCAGTGGCTGTACTGACCCTGAGACCTTTGTGCAGGCCGTGTCAGATGCCCGCTGTGTGTTCGACATGGGAGTAAGTACATCTGACTCATGGGGAGGGGCTATCTGAAATAACTACTGAGTCTAGAATTGCCTCTTGGTAGAAGCCTTCTGTGTAACAGATTTTAAACTGCACACCATATGTCGTGTGCATTTAAACTCGAGAATCTGGCAATTTGACTTCTGAATTTTCTTGGTTCTAGACAGAAGTTGGTTTCAGCATGTATCTGCTTGACATTGGTGGTGGCTTTCCTGGATCTGAAGATACAAAGCTTAAATTTGAAGAGGTAATTGCAGCACTTATTAGTTAATAACCTGCAGAGAGTATTTTATATATAGCAAGTTCCATTTTGGTGTTTCTTACGGATATTAAGAGGGGCCATACAAGTGGTCTGGCGTTGCTGCGTTCCCACTGACTTGTTTATTTTTGACTATAGCCCAGGCTGGCCCTAAACTTTCAGTTCTCCTACCTCAGCTTATACCGTCATCCCTGCCTCCCATATATTTTTAATGTTTAAAGCCATTAAAAGCCATGTTCAGTGCTGTGTTACTGTTTGTACAATTATGTGAGGTGGACAGGGTGGAAGGGAGTTTTATCTTGTTGGCATGTATTTGTTAATAGAATTACTTCAGCATTTGGCCCCTCTTTTATAATTTATTTTGTTCTATTAATTTGTTCTGTCAATCTGTTGGAAGGATTGAGAGGAGAATGGGGACAGTGTACAGTACAGTTTCCAGGGAGAGAGATGTTTATGTTGCTTCTGTTGCCTGATGACAGACCTGCTGGGTCATGTCCTGTTCCTTAGACCAGTGTGAACTTTCTCCTCTGTCAACTGCATAACAAATGCCTGCTCCCTCTCTCCCTCTTAGATCACCAGTGTGATCAACCCAGCTCTGGACAAGTACTTCCCATCAGACTCTGGAGTGAGAATCATAGCTGAGCCAGGCAGATACTATGTCGCATCAGCTTTCACACTTGCAGTCAACATCATTGCCAAAAAGACGGTGTGGAAGGAGCAGGCGGGCTCTGATGGTATGTGGTAGCAGGGCGAGTCATGTAAGATAGCTGGAAGTTGATATGATGCTGGGTGGTAATTAGGGCGATCTGTTTTCCTAGATGAAGATGAGTCCAATGAACAAACCTTCATGTATTATGTGAATGATGGAGTATATGGATCATTTAACTGCATCCTCTATGATCATGCACATGTGAAGGCCCTGCTGCAGAAGGTAAGTTCTGAGCATGTTCTCTAACAGTGAGAATGATGGACAGGATTCAGGGATATTAAAGAACAATGTCTTCTTCATAGAGACCCAAGCCAGATGAGAAGTATTACTCATCCAGCATCTGGGGACCAACATGTGATGGCCTTGACCGAATCGTTGAGCGCTGTAACCTGCCTGAAATGCATGTGGGTGATTGGATGCTCTTTGAGAACATGGGCGCATACACTGTTGCTGCTGCTTCTACTTTCAATGGATTCCAGAGGCCAAACATCTACTATGTAATGTCACGGCCAATGTGGTGAGTGAGGCTGATTGTGCCTGCTTGTGTACTTTCTTTCAGTTGCTCGTGATGGAACATTTATTTGCCTACCATGAGCCAGAAGCTATCCTGGGTTCTATCTCTGGTGCACATGTACAAATTGTGGGGAAGACAGTTTGTGCTGAGGTGGAAGGATCACTTGAGGGGTTGGCCTTGATTATTATAACTTGCTTGAGGCCTGCCTGTCTCAAGAAAAGAGCTGAATTTGTGCTTGGTTTTTTGTCTTTGATAAATTGTTTTACCTTGAGCTAAATATAGATAAATGGAAGGGAGTTTTCAAATACTACTGCTCATCTTCAGATTTTTGCTAGGAAAGGTCTTAGAACTGAAAGCAATAAGATTCCTTTGCAACTAGAATATTAATGTAACTAAAATATTCAGGTTGGCATCTGTGGTTTCCTTATTAGTGAAGTAGTACATTGCATTGTTTCCTGGTGACGTAGTGACAAAGGGTGAGGTGTCAGATCTCTTGGGAGGCCTCCCAATTTGGAGGCACTTGGGTTTGAATATACCTCTTTGTTTTCAGGCAACTCATGAAGCAGATCCAGAGCCATGGCTTCCCGCCGGAAGTGGAGGAGCAGGATGATGGCACGCTGCCCATGTCCTGTGCCCAGGAGAGCGGGATGGACCGGCACCCTGCGGCCTGTGCTTCTGCTAGGATCAATGTGTAGATGCCATCCTTGTAGCTCTCACCTGCAAGTGTAGCTTGAATTAAGGCATTTGGGGGGACCATTTAACTTAATTACTGCTAGTTTGGAATGTCTTTGTAAGAGTAGGGTTGGCACCAGTGCAGTATGGAAGGCTAGGAGATGGGGGTCACACTTACTGTGTTCCTATGGAAACTTTGAATATTTGTTTTATATGGATTTTTATTCACTTTTCAGACATGATACTAACGTGTGCCCTTCAGCTGCGGAGCAAGCATTTGTAGCTTGTGCGTTGGCAGAATGGGCCAAAGCTTATGTTGTGACCCATTTTGGAAATAAAGTATCTTGAAATAATTGGGCATTGGGCAATGTTTGCAAGTATCCTTTAAAGAAGGCACACACTTCTGCACAGGCTGCTGTATCACAGCAATGAGTCTAGCCCAGCACAGCAGAAAGGCTAGGTGGGTGGCACAAGGCTGTGCCTGCTCTCTGTATAGCATCAGTCTGCTTAGTCCATCCCAAGTGTGTGCAGTTGGCTGTGAACTTTGGTGCCCAGAGTCTGTTGGTAAGGAATGTCATCTGCCTAGTGACCTGTTGGCATGGCCACTTCCTAGGGAGAGCATTGAAGGCTCTTTGAACCTTGCCTGCAGAAACCCCGACTGTTCCCTCAACCCTTGATTTCACCCTCCTCACCACCTAGGAACAGTTGGAAGTATCATACAGCATCTGGCCATCAACTTCCTGTAATAAATTCAACAGCAACTACTGTGTTGTAAATGTTTACCTTGACCTTTTGTCTTGCTCAGTTTATACACATACACACACACATACCTATTGGCCTTCCCAAAGTATACCAGGCTCTTAAACTGGTTAACATTGAAAACCTGTAGGTCACCGGGTGGTGGTGGTGCACGCCTGTAATCCCAGCACTCTGGGAGCCAGAGACAGGTGGGTTTCTGAGTTAGAGGCCAGCCTGGTCTACAGAGTGAGTTCCAGGACAGCCAGGGCTATACAGAGAAACCCTGTCTCAAAATAAAATAACCCAAAAAATCTGTAGGTCAGGAGGAGGGGCAGTCAACCTGTGATCCCAGCACTGGGACACAACACTGGACTACACTACAGGCCCTACCTCAAGCAAAAGTTAGCTTGGCCCGAGTACAGCTGCTAACCTGTGTCACCTGGAGTGTGCAGCTGTTCACACTCCCCTGGGCATGAACGTTGAACCACCTGTACACCTCCATACAAGAGCTGCTTCCTCTCCAGGGTCTCCTTTCCCAGGCACACGACTATGGCTTTATTTGCTAAGAACGTTTGAGAGCCACAAATTGTGGCTGGAAGGGAAGATCTAAAGAGAATCTGCTGCCGAAGGTTAAAGTTCAGGTGTCCCATGCTGTGCCAGTGGACTCCTGTGGAAATGTGATTGCAAGGCTGGAAGGAACTACCCTATGCCTCGGTTATTGGTAGTTTGGATAACTGGGGAAAATCAGGTCTTCAGCTCTTGGCAGCAATACATTTTTCTAAAGGTAATGTACCAAATGTCACTGGAAACACATAATTGTGAAGGTGATGGACAGATGGGAGAAAAAACAAAGGAAAGGGCCAATGATAAAATCTAAAGGTGCAGACTGAAATGGCTAGAAGCCAGCATGGACTTCACAAAGTTCAACTTAGTTTTTGCTTTTTTGAAGTAGGGCCCCACTATGCTGGCCTAGAATTTGTTTTGTAAATCAGGCTGCCCTCAAATTAGTGGTGTGTGTATACCATGTGGGTTTTGCCTTAGTGGTGTGTGTGTGTGTGTGTGTGTGTGTACACGTACCATGTGGGTTTTGCCTGAGGCACCCAGAAGAGGACATCAGATTGGAAGAGTAGCTCCAAAACCTGGGGCCCTCCACAAGAGCAGCCAGCGCACCTAACCCCTGAGCCATCTCCAGCCCCCAAATAGGGTTTTTGAACATACGTTTTTGACCTGAAGAGTTTTTTCTCATCTGTCTGTCTGGCAAGGGCAGCCTCCTCAGCCTTGAGAGAGTGGTTGCCTAGCAGGCTAAAGGCTTTGGGTTTCTTGCCATGAAAGTTGAGTTCTGGAAGACAGTCATGCTCAGACAGGTCAGAAAGGCAGCTCTGATTTAGTTCTCAGATACTTTTAAGAAATTCATCAGGATTCAATGCTGACCTTGAATTTAACCTGCTGCCTCAGTCTCATGAGGGTTAAGATCGCACCCAGCTTTACTGAAGCAATATGTCTTTGGCTTATATATATATATATATATATATATATATATATATATATATACACATGTATGCTTGTATGTGTGCTTCTACATGTGTGTGGAGGCCAGAGACTGACCTGATCTCTTCCTTAAACATTTCTCCAGTTATGTATGTGTGATGTATCAGCAGAGGGGTGGGCAGTGCCACCCGAGAATATCAGATATCCTGTTGTCATTTGAAGTCCCTTGAAGGAAATTGTGCCTGGAGCTAGGCTGGCAGCCCACAAACCCCAGTGATCCACCTCCTGACACAGGGAGGGCCTCTCACCAGACCTGGATATACTGGCTGGTTAACAAGCCCTAGGGAGTCTGTCTCCCCCTCTTCAGAGGCCTCCTCTTATAGGCGTCTGCCACCTGGTTTGTATGTGGGTGCTGGGATCAAACTTGGGACCTCATGCTTACAAGGCAAACACTTTTTTCACTGGACCATCTCACAAACCCCTGACACTCTTTGTCCTTCTCTGGTTCATTCCCTGCTCAAATAGCAGCAGGCAGTGGCAGCCCAGAGCACCTGTGGCCCTGGAACTGCCATGGACTGAGTTGGGTCTGGAGCTGGACAGACCCAGCCCTATCCTTGCTAGGCACAGTGTGCCTCTAGCTACCACATCTACAGTGGCACTTCTCTTTCTACAGCTCCTGACCTGACTTTCCTCCATGATGGTTATTTGGTTTCAGGTCTGGATGAGGGACTGAGGCACTCATTTTACAAAGCAGACCTGGCCTCCGGGTTTCTCCCTGGTACACCCTGCCCTCAATCCCGAACTTTCCTCCTCCAGAGGCTCTTCCCCATATAATCCATATAATCCTGATATTTTGTGTGTGATCTCTCTCTCTCTCTCTCTCTCTCTCTCCTCCCTCTCTCCTCCCTCTCTCCTCTCCCTCTCTCCCTCTCCTTCCCTCCTTCTCTCTCCTCTCCCTCTCTCCTTCTCTGCCTCTCTCCCTCCCTCCCTCTCTCTCTCCTCTCCCTCTCTCCCTCCTTCCTTCTCTCTTCTTCTCCCTCCCTCCCTCCCTCCCTCCCTCCCTCCCTCCCTCCCTCTCTCTCCTTCTCTCCCTCTCTATCTTCCTCTCTCTTTCTCTCCTCTCTCCCTCCCTCCCTCCCTCCCCTCTCTCTCCTCTCTCTCCCTCTCTCTCCCTCTCTCTCCCTCTCTCTTCCTCTTTCTCCCTTCCTCTCTCCTCTCCCCTCTCTCCCTCCCTCCCTCCCCGTCTCTCTCCTCTCTCTCCCTCTCTCTCTCCTCTCTCTCCCTCTCTCTCTCCTCTCTCTCCCTCTCTCTCTCCTCTCCCTCTCTCTTTCTCTTTCTCCCTCCCTCTCTTCCCCCTCCCCTCTCTCCTTCTCTCCCTCTCTCTCCTTCTCTCTCCCCCTTCTTCTGCTTCTCTCCCTTCTCTGTGCACACACTTTTCCCCCTCCCTCCCCTCTCCCGATGGAATTCCCCTGGCCTCCATCCTTAGGGCCAGTGACCTCTGATAGCAGCTTCCCAGTAAACCTGCTTTTAATATAATCGAATCTGTCCTGAATTAGCACATTTAACACCAGCAGAGAATGGCCGGTGTTCTGTTACAGCTACAGAAAAACTAATAACTATAATATCCCTAGCTACACACCTAAAACATTGCTGCTGGTGGTGAGAGAAGGGTTTTATGTAGACCCGGCTGGCCTCAAACTCAGATCCACCTGTCCTACCTCCCTAGTGCTGGTATTAAAGGTGTCCACCACCGCTGCCCAGCTGAGCTAAAGTGTTTCTAAGGTGGAACCTGCTGCCCCACCCCCCCCACCCCCCATGCCCGACAACCCACTGGGAGAAGGCACCGGAAGCTGGGCCAGAGTAGCCGGGCAGGAGTGTACTAGGAGGCTGGGCTGCTGAGGCCTGTGATGTGGCCTGTTCCCTCCTGTTCCCAACCTGTCTTGGCAACTGTGCATGTTCAGCTCTTGATTTATAGGCAGAGAGGCCACATTTAGCAAGTAATTTTTAAGATATTACCTGGAACCTATTAAGAAACATTATTTGTGGTTTATCTCATTTAACTCGGCAGCTTGACAGGACTTCTGAATCTTAAGCACCAGGATCCTGGCCCTGGCTTCTGGGCGCCGGGTTGCCTTCTACAAGTAAGGTGCTTCTGTGGGCCTCAGCATCCTTATGAGTCAACAAGCACAGGAGACAGAAAGCAGGCCTTGGGAAGCTCAACTTATTAGCTATGCAGCCCGGGACAGTCCTGGTTACGGCCACCAGGGGGCAGTAGCACCTAGTGTTTAAGGTGTAGCTAGTTGGCTAGGGGCCAAGCTCCACTCTGAAAGAAGACTCCAAGCAGACTAGGTAGGTCAGAGTCCCCCAACCCTCATCCCTACTTCAGAAGGACTTCCAGGGATCTCCAGCGAGTCGAGTCGTCTTCAGCCTCTGTTTCGCTGTCTTTGCCCGCCCGTCCCTTAAGTGGGTAAAGCCACAGTTTCCTGAAGTATCCCAGGCCTTCCCCTGTGCCCACGCCACATTTGTACAAGCCGATCTGGCCTACCTGTCCCCATGTGCCCTGAGAATAGGTCCAGAGATTTATGTGTCTCAGTGTAGCTGTCTCCGTAATTGTCTGTGAGCCAGAGGCCGAGCCTACCTATGCTTCCTTTTGCATGGGCCCGCCGGCACCACCCATCCTCAATACCCGACCCTCTCCTTACCACCGCATCCCTGCAGAAGCCAGGGTCTTGCGGAGGTGGGCCTGGCAACCATTAGCTTTCCCTCAGCCCTCCTCCTGAAAGCTTGAGATCAGGTCCTGTCTCTGGGAGCCTCATCTGCCCCAGGACATCACAGTGGGCTGGTCAGCACGTGAGCTTGCGGGACCAACAGTTCCCACAGAGGACAGAGGCCTGGTCCGAGTCACGTGACTCATTCACAGCACATCAAACTTGCACCCGAGTCTCACAGAAAACTGAAGATCTTGTTTGTGAGCCACTGTTTTTGAGACAGGGCACAAGAAGCCTTGCTTGGGAAGGGAAACTAAAGGTCAATCTATGACATAAAGAGCCACACAGACACTGGGACTGTATCCCTCCCCAGGTGCCTGCACAGGACAGCAGAGGTTCTGGGATCCCAGAGGCAAGAGAGCAGGACCAAGGGGCTGGAGAGATGGCTCAGCCTTTAAGAACACTGACTGCTCTTCCGAAGGTCCTGAGTTCAAATCCCAGCAACCACATGGTGGCTCACAACCATCCATAATGAGATCTGACACCCTCTTCTGGAGTGTCTGAAGACAGCTACAGTGTACTTACATATAATAAATAAATCCTTAAAAAAAAAAGAGAGAGAGAGAAAGAAGAGGACCAAGAGACTTTTAGGAGGCTCCTCCCTCCTCCCCCTCCTCCTCTTCTTTCTCATTCTCCTCTTCCTCCTCCTCCTTCACAAGAGTCTGATTCCTGAAGGAGAAAGAGTCTGTCAGGGACCCCTGCTGTATAGGTGAGAATTCAGGGTTCATTCTGGGGTCCTTTTTCCTACTGTGAGCTGGCTTCTTGACATGCGGTCATCATCTTTGGGGTTACTTCCTTCCCCTTTCTCCTAGACAGAAGCAGATTTAATGAGTTCCTGACTGGGTAGGGTCTGCTAGGACCCTCAGACCCACATCTTAATTTGTACAAAAGGAGATGGAACCCGTGTTTTCCCTTAACTTTCATTTTTTTTAGATTGCTTGTTGTTGTTGAGACAGGGTTTTGTTTTGTTTTTTTCTGTGTAGCTCTGACTGTCCTGGAACTCACTCTGTAGACCAGGCTAGCCTCAAACTCAGAGCTCTGCCTGCCTTGGCCTCCTGAGTGCTGGGATTAAAGGTGTGTGTTGCCACCACCTGGCTCCAGATTGATCCTATTCTCGGAGTAACTAAGTACATAAGTAGCCCCAGCTGGCCTGGTACTTATATGGCCAGTCTGGGCCTCAAACTTCTGACAATCCTCCTGCCACTACACTGGTGCACATGGTGTGTGTGTGTATGTGTGTGTGTGTGTGTGTGTGTGTGTGTGTAGAATTTGTCCCTTATCTTCAGATGGCCACTAGCCTCCACTTGACTTCAGGCTTGTTTGTACTGAGTCACCGTTGGTTCTGGGTCTCTGAATTACAGGGCTGAAGACATTCCGTCCTCTAGTCCTCGCCTTTACTGATTCTATTCCACACAACCAGTGAGCGAATCGAGTGATCGGTGCTCCCACTCATCTCCCCACCCTCCGTTCACTTTCCCCTCCATCATAGTCATTGTGCTGTTTAGTTTTCTGCCACCCTGACACAAGCCGTGGTCATTGGCCAGAGGGAACCTCAACAGAAAATGCTTTCATGAGATTGGCCAGTGGGCGTGTCTGTGGGGGCATGATTGACACAGGAGGGCCCAAGACACTGAGTGTGGTACCACCCCCAGGTGGTCCTGGGTCAATAAAAGTGCAATCTGAGCAAAACACAAGGAGGAAGCCAGTAAGCAGAGTCCTTCGGGGGCTCAGCCTCCAGGCTGCTGTCCCCAGTCCTCTCTATATGATGGATTATAAACTGTAAGAAGGAACAAACCCTTTCTGCCCCTAGCGGCTTTTGGTCATGATGTTCATTACAGCACCAGAAAGCAAGTTAGGACAGCATTCTGTAGCGGAGTGAGGTATTGTTATGACAGATCTGACCACGTTGTTTGGGGTGGGGCAGGGAGGAGGGGGGATTGTGGAACTGCTTGGAACTTTGGACTGGAAAACACATCGAATACAGTTACAGTTTTATCCCTTTGAAATAGGGTTTCTCAATGAACCTAGAGCTACGTAGGCAGCCAACCAGCCCTACAGATGCTCCAGTCTCCGCCCTCCACGATGCCGGAAGTTATCAGGATATGTGAAGCCATGTTTTACATGGGTGCTGAGTTCTGAACTCAGGTCATCATGCTTACACAGCTAACTGTAGTCAAGAAGCCATCAGTGAAGCCTGCCTTACTGGCTATTAAAAAAACAAAAACAAAAACAAAACAAACAAAAACCAGATTTATTTATATTTATTTACGTGTAGGGGTGTTTTGCCTGCATTTGTCTGTGCACCACATGCATGCATTACCTGCAGTGGCCAGAAGAGGGCGGTGAATCCCCCTGCTAGTGGCCGTACAGACACCAGGTGAGAGCCACGTAGGAATCAAGCCTGGATCCTCTCTGCAGAGCGACCAGTGCTGCTCTGAACAGCTGTGCCCTCTCTCCAGCCCCGTTTGTAGCTTTTGCTTCCCCCCAAGCCCCGGTAACATTCTAGGGCTTAAATTCTGGTCTTTGTGTTTGCAAATGTTTCTTCACTGTCTCTACCCAAACTACAGCCTTCCTCATCTGCAGCCTCCAGACGATGGGGTGTACCCAGCAATTTAGCAGGGAAGCTGTCCTCTTAGACTACCTGGAAATTCCTACTTTCTCCTGAGAAAATGGGGCATATAAATTGCACCTTTAAGCCTGGCGGTAGTGGCACACGCCTTTAATCCCAGCACTTGGGAGGCAGAGGCAAGTGGATTTCTGAGTTTGAGGCCAGCCTGGTCTATAGAGTGAGTTCCAGGACAGCCAGGGCTATACAGAGAAACCCTGTCTTGAATAGGAAGAAAAAAAAGTTGCACCGTTAGACAGGCAAGGAGCACATTCAGAGAGACTTGGATTTCAGGCAGGCTCGGCCCGAACATGAACCTTTACCCAGGGCATCTTCCTCTCCGGGCCACTGGACGGACAGACTGCTTCTCTCCACCACCAGCTCCTGTCTGGGTGTTCTAGATGATGGCCTGTTGAGAGGGGACTCTGGGTTGGTGCCGTGCCACACATCCCAAGAGACAGTTTAGTCTCTTGCCTGGCTGGCTGTTCTAAAAATAGCTTTTGCTAATGAAGGGAGGGCTGGGGGTCTGGCTGGAGTGGGGTGCTGGGCCGCCTTCTCCGGTGAGCAGGCCCTGTCCCCAGCTCATCAGCTAAGCAGGTAATTATGCCTGTGCTTTGTCTGGTGCATAAAGGGGCTCTCAGAGAACTTCCGAGAGGCGCTGCTTCCTGGCTGATTTGATTTTTTATTTTTTCAGAGCCGGAGTGTGAAAGTCAGGCTGAACTCGCCTAATTGTGCCTGCGAAGGCAATTCAGAGAAGCTGCTCTTGGAAGGGAATCAGGACAATTAGCTCTGGGCTGTGTGGAGAAGGGATGAGAGCTCACCATGGTGAATGTCAGCCTGTCCCTGGGGGAAGCAAAGGGCAGCATTGAGTGAGGGCGAAGAGGTGGGTCTCATCTCCTGAGGTGGCTTAGCACCCACATCGAAGATGGGTGTGAGTGGTGGGGGCACAGGCGTGGGAGCCAGGGCCAGTCAGGAGAAGGACCAATTAGCCCAGTCAGGGTTGGCTGCCAGTGGTCTTGGGCCACTAACGCATCCCTGGAGCCTCAGTTTCCGAGTCCCCAAAATGAGCAACACACACACACACACACACACACACACACACCAAAAAACAGACCAGATGGAGTGCATTTATCCCAGGCAGCGGTAGGCACAAGGCCAGGGCAGATGGTGCCAACAGGGCATGCAGCACACAATCCCCGGCAGCTGTAAGCCTGGTCCTCCTGTGCCCAGGGGCCTGGCCGTGCAAGCCAACTGCTCTTCTCCCTACCTTCCGCACTGGGCCTGGACCAGGGGAAACTGTTACTAGTTCCTGTGACTCTCGGGGCTTCCAAGTCCGAGAGCTGGGAGCTGGGCATTCGCGAATCTCGGGGAGGCTGAGTCTGCAGCCTCTGGACTGGCTTCTTCCCTTGATTCAGGGCTCCATCTGGCACCAAGTAGATGACAAATGTTTGTCCTTCCTATAGCATCAGGAAACTGAGGTCTATAAGTTCATCTCCCTGTCAATGAAGTACCTGCTTGTGTGTGTGTGTTTTGCTTTATTTTATTGTGTGTTTGAATATGAACACACATGTGACCTTCTACCTTGAAACAATCCCCCTTTTGCTGTTGTCTTCGGCTCCATCTCCCTGAGGTGGCACAGGAATTACAGATGCTTATACTACTGAGACCAGCTTTTTTTTTTTTTTAATTTATTTATTTCATGTATGTAAGTGCACTGTAACTGTGTTCAGACACACCAGAAGAGGGCATCGGATCCCATTACAGATGGTTGTGAGGCATCATGTGATTGCTGGGATTTGAACTCAGGACCTCTGGAAGAGCAGTCAGTGCTCTTAACCACTGAGCCATCTCTCCAGCCCGAGACCAGCTTTTATGTGGGACTGGAGACTCGAACTCCGGTCCTCGCACTTGGACAGCAGTCTCTTTTACCCACTAAGCCATCTTCCCAGCCACTGTCTCTGTTTTAGATTTAGTTATGTGTGCGGATGTTTTGCCTGTATGTATATCTATGCACCATGTAAGTTCCCAGTTACCACAGAGACCAGCAGGGGGCATCGAACCCCTAGAACTGGAGTTACAGGTGGGTGTGAGATGCCAAGTGGGTGCTGGGAATCAAACTCTGGGCCTCTGGAAGAACAGCAAATGCTCTTAATCATTGAACCATCTCTCCAACCCACTGTGTGTCTATTGTATATAGAAATTTCTAGAAAGAGTATGACTACCTGTTTTAAAAAGAGACCAAGGTATATGCAATTGGTTTTATTTGTTTTATTTTATTTTTTAAAATTTATTTCTTTTAGTTTTCAAGATTATAATCTGACCAGGAGAAACAGACTTCCCCAGGAAAGAGCACACCAATTGGTTATCCAATACTAAATGGTCATCCCTAAAATGTACATACAAGTAATATTATATAGACAGAGAAGGTTTTACTTACATACACTTTACTCATCTTTTTTTTCCCAAAGATTTATTTATTATGTGAAAGTACACTGTTGCTGTCTTCAGACACACCAGAAGAGGGCGTCAGATCTCTTTATGGATGGTTGAGCCACCCTGTGGTTGCTGGGATTTGAACTTAGGACTTTTGGAAGAGCAGTCGGTGCTCTTAACCACTGAGCCATCTCTCCAGCCCCCAGTTTACTTATCTTAAAGGGACGTGGCTATCTCTGTCTGTTAGGACAGGCCTAGGGAGCAGAGTGCCCACGTCTACACACGGCTGTGACAATCACACTTCCTGGCTGTGTTTTGTGGCTTAGACTCCCTATATCTAGAGGACTCAGGGAAGGCCTGGCCTTTGGCTCCTGCTCTGTGAGGTTTAGCATCACTGCTGTGGCCATCACTGGGTGGCTCAGGCTCCCACTGTGAAATCCAGAGAAGCCGGCAAGTGGCGTGGGATAAATCCTTCCACGTGGCTGGAATGAGACCCCCAGGGCTCGGTCTGTCAGTGTCCCCAGTGAGGGGCATGATGGTGCTCATCTGATTGGTCTATGTTTGAGCCATACTAGTTAAATAGGTGTGGGTGGGGGGTTGTTTGTTTGTTTGTAACTCGTGTCACTCAGGTTTCCCTCATTTTCACTGTTCAAGCATGCTTACTCCTTACATTTATAATCTTCTGCCTCTTAAGTCCTGAGTGACAGGATCACTGGGAATGTACCACCATGTCCAGTTTATAAAGTGCTGGGAATTACGGGCTTTGTGAATGCTAGACAAATTCTCTACCAATGGGTCCGCCTCACAAGCCCCCAGTTAAATAGTTTATTTTGATTCTTCGAATATTTGTGCTTATTCTTTGATCACGTGATGGCTAGTTTTATGTCTACTTGACACAAGCTGGAGTCATCTGAAAGGAGGGACACTCAACTGTGAAAAATGCTTCCCTACGATCCAGTTGTAGGGCATTTTTCTTAATTAGTGATTGATGTGGAAGGTCCCAGCCTTCCTTGGGCTGGTGGTCCTGGGTTCTATAAGAAAGCAGGCTGAGGAAGCCAGTGAGCAGCACCCCTCCGTGGCCTCTGCATCCTCTCCTGACTCCAGGGTTCAGCCACGCTTGAGTTCCCACCCTGACTTCTTTTGATGATGAACAATGATTTGGAAGTGTAAGCTGAATAAACCCTTTCCTCCCCAACTTGCTTTATTTTTGTCATGGTGTTTCATCACAGCAATAGTAACCCTAATTGAGACAGAGGCTATCGACAAAAGGGCAGCCTGGTAAAGCAAGGAACCCCAACTCTCTGGAGGCGGCAGTATTGTGGGATGACCACCAAGAACACCAGCTGGGGTTGGACTGGAGCTGAGCTTGGAAGACAAGCTGTGTGTGCTACAGAGGGCAGAGCTGGGAAAGTGACCCAAGTCCTTTGCAGGAGCCCAGAAAATTATGAGTGCATCTCAGAGAATTGGGCTCAGTTATTTACACTATTGGAGATTGGTTTTGCTTCATTCAGATTATAAGTCTCCTGGCTCTTCCCTCTTGAAGAAAGAAAGCATTTAATTTATTTTTTTGATTTTACAGGAGCCCCACGGTTAAGAGATTTTTAATTTTAAAGGGCTTTGGATTTTTTAAAGAGACTGAATTTTTAAAGATTGGAACTTTTAAAGTTTGATATGTTTATATGATAGTGTTGATATGAAAGTGTCATCTTTGGGAAGAACACAAAAGGAAAGGTTATAGCTTAATGATGTTGTGTGTCAAGTTTACAAGGGGTATTTTGGGCTGGCTGGGTTTTTGTTGTTGTTGTTGTTGTTTTTAATGCCAACTTGACATAGCTAGAGTCGTCTGAGAGGAAGGAAATAGAGAAAATGCCTCCATGAAATCTGGCTGAAAGACATTTCCTTAATTAGTAATTGATGGGGGAGGGCCCAGATTTCTGTGGGCTGGTGGCCCTGGGCTCTATAAGAAAGCAGTGTGAGCAAGCCACGAGGAGCAAGCCAGCCACGAGGAGCAAGCCAGCAAGCAGCCTCTGCATCCACTCCTGCCTCCAGATCCTGCCATCCAGGAGTTTCTGTCTTTGTTCTTGGATGATGAAAAATGATAGGGAACCGTAAGTGGAATAAACCCTTTCCTCTCCAACTGCTGCCCCCTGCAGAAGGAAGCTTCTCTGACCAGCACTGAGAACAGCACTAATCAATGAGTGTGAACAACTATTAAGAAGGCAGTTTGACAACACATTCATTTAGCAAAGCAATACGTGTGTGTGTGTGTGTGTGTGTGTGTGTGTGTGTGTGTGTGTGAGAACACACATGGGGCCTATAACTGGGTAACACTAGGGAAGTCTTTTTTCTCCAGGGGCCTACATGATGAACCTTGGGGCACTATGAAATCCAGCCCTTCCTCTAGGGAGTGAATTTTCAGGGCAGTTCCCAGCTTGCTTTCTCCTAGTTCTGCGGCCAGTATGTGTCGTCTTTAGCAATAGGGCCTGGCCATCTAGTTCTGGTAAGCAAGCAAGAACAATAGCAATAGCGTGTGTTGTTTTGGAGCCTCTGGGGTCTTCCCTGACTAATAACTCATAGAGAGGCAGCCCACACCTGGCATTGGTTATTTTGTTTAATGACCCGTGTCTTCTGGGGAAAACATTATCCACCCATGCATAGTACCTGTGTTCAAACTTTTTAAAATGATGTTTTTAAAATGAGCTTGCAATGTAGTGGGTTTCCACTAGGGTTTTTCACATAGACTTAGTTTTGGTTAATCCATCCGACCTCCTCCCCCCCAGTTAGATGGTTGAGATACCTGTGGATGAAGAACCCCCAAGGCTGCTCGTGAACATAGGGTGTGGGTTGCTGTGAGTGGGGCCAGAAAATGTAGGCCTGGAGACAAACTACCCTAGTTGGCTCTTCTGTTGCTGTGATAAAACCCTGATCCGGAGAGGAAGGGTTTGTTTATCGTATTAATCTACAGTCCATTGTCACGGAAAGTCAGTGCATTAGCTCAAGACTAGACCATGAAGGAATGATACCGGCTGGCTTGCTTGCTCCCTATGGCTTCCTGGGCTTGCTTGCTTAACACAGCCCAGGGCCATCTGCCTGGGCGTGGGTGGGGGTGGGGCTCCTCTACATTAACCGTTAGAAATGCCCACAGACCAGGCCAGTGGAGGCAATTCCTCGACTGAGGTAACCTCTTTTCAGGTGACTCTAATTTGTGTCAAAAAAAATCACAAGAACAAAACAAAAGCACACGGCCCTTTCTTCTGTCTGAGGAGTCAGAGCTCCAATGGAGAGCCCCCAAATAGAAACCCTCACCCCGACCCCTGCCAGCCATTCTGTGTCCAGCTGTCCGCTGGATATGAAGCCAAGCTCTGTTTGGCTTTTTCAGCCAGCACAGAGGAGCAGGCTGCACCCCATCACCGGTGGCAACCGGGAGGAAGCCTCCTTAGCTTGCTTTATGGTAGGGTTTCATGGCTCCCGAAATGGGTTGCAAATTCTCCCCACAGGTGACTGGCCACCGTTGATTCTTGACTACCTTAAAGTCATCTTTTGCACAGCTGTAGCATTCCAGCAAAGGCATCTCCTGATGTGAGTGCTGTCATTGAATTCTGTGTGGAGGAATTTCTATAATTCGGGAGAGGGTCCAGGAGTTCCACATGGGAGCTTCTGTAGTCCTGGACCTGTGACTATGCTTGAGAAAGCCTGATGGCCTTTTTGGGGGGAGTGGGACATACCAAAATGATCAAGGGTGGGTATCTTTCAGGGGCCATGTTTAACTCAAGACCAGTCGTCTGTCTCTCTGGCTCCATCCTGCTCTCCAGGCTAAGTGCAGAGGGGAGAACCAAGAATTTGAAACCTATGCAAAACAATGTATCATTGCTCCGCCTGTCCTGTGTCTGCAGGGGTTGAGCAGCATTATGCTGATGCGATCCTCTGCTGGGTGGGTGAAGAGCGAACAGCCAAGGACTGCGGACTGCTGGAGCAATTGGGAGTGGCCACTCTCCAGAGAGACTGGATGCTGCCTCCAGCCTCCCAAGAGCTATTCTGGAGAAGTTGAACCTGGTTCCCTAGCTGAGCTCTGGGATTTGTTGCTACTTGTGTCCCCTGTGAGCCTACTGTGTGTTAGGACTTGGTGCATTTTCTCAGACTGTCTTTCTGTGTAGAGGGGCAAGAAGGAAGCTGCTTTGGACCCCAGGAAAGGGAAGCCCTTACTGGAAATTCACTCTGAGGGGGGCAGGGAGAGGATTTGGGGTAGGCTGAGTGGCCTGGGGTAATGGGTTCCTCAGCCACAGTTGGTAGCAGCTTTCTTGGGTCCTCCGAGGAGGCTCTGAAAGGTTCTTTTGCACCGAATGTGGCAGGAGAGACTGAAGCAGAGGGAGCTAGCTCTCTGAGGCCACAGCCCCCCTCTCACTGCCCACCTTCAAGAAGCCCATGGTTCCGTCTTAAAAGCCTTTCCAATAAAGCCTTGGAGACAGCAAGCCCCACTTCCTGAGCAGAGCTGAACGGTTATTTTACACTTCATCTAATTGATTAAAATGACTCTTCTGAATTAACTGAGCTTTCCAGAGCCGAGCGGGGGAGTGAAGTCCAGAGAGAGAGCTGGCTGCCAGGCTGGACAGAGGCTTTTGTGAGGGGTGGCCCCTCTGGGCCCTGCTGTGTACAACTCTGCTCCCACATCCAGTGCCCTGATGCCCTCCTGCAAAAGCTAAAGGCATCTTTGCAGCGTCTCTCCCCTCAGATATGGGACTGGGGGTGGTACAGCTGATGGTCACTCCCTGCAAACCTCAAGCTTGTTGGCATCCATGCGTCGTACAGTTGCCTGGACTCTTTCACACTACCCCAGAGAGTCACGGAGACCCCGATTGTTAGAACAGACACTGAGGCCTAGAGGTGGCATATTCACGAGGTGGCCAGGTTGGGGCTGAGTCATCCTGTTGATGGGAAGCCAATGTCCTGTTCACTCTCCAACCCTTGACCTGAAGACATTGTCAAGGGAGTTCTCCTGTGCTGTCACTTTATTTCATGAGCCTTTTGAGATTCATAGCGTCAATGCAATGGGTTTCAAGACTTTACACATGAGACCTTGTCCAGAATGACACCTGAATCAGTAGGTTTCAGCTTGCTGGAGGTGATGTCAACATCACATAAGTAATGTCCTATACCCATATGTGACACCTGCCAGGAGATCTGTCATGGTGTCCATGGTGGCACATTCTTGTAATCCCAGCATTTGGGGAATGGAAGCAGGCCAACCTTAGTTATATAGCAAATTTAGGTCAGCCTGAGCTATGCAGTGTCCCCAAGTACCCCTAAAAGAGATCTGTTGTGAACAAGAACTTAAATACTCATTGTTAGTCTAACAAAAGTTTTATATATATATATGTATATATATATATATATGTTTGTTTTTGTTTTTGTTTTGTTTTTTTGGATTTGTTTTTTTCGAGACAGGGTTTCTCTGTATAGCCTTGGCTATCCTGGAACTCACTCTGTAGACCAGGCTGGCCTTGAACTCAGAAATCTGCCTGCCTCTGCCTCCCAGAGTGCTGGGATTACAGCGCCACCACCGCCCATCCAAAAGTTATATTTTATTATGCTATGGGTCATCACACAAAGTTGAAACTCTAAATTCCTTTTTTTTTTTTTCCTTTTGCTTTTTTGAGACAGGGTTTCTCTGTGTAGCCCTGGATGTCTTAGAACTCACTCTGTAGATCAGACTGGTCTCGAACTCAGAAATCCACCTGCCTCTGCCTCCCAAGTGCTGGGATTAAAGGCGTGCGCCACCACCGCCAGTGACACTCTAAAGTCCTAAGCCAATCTCACTAAGATTGCTCCCCTGTGTGACTTGTCTCAGCTGAAGGTCAGATCCAGTCTCTAACAGAAGTCTCTGGTTTGAGGGGCAGAGTCTCTAGCCTCAAGAGATCAAGGTGGCATCTTTTCAGAGCATTGATCTTGGTCCCTGTTCGCGTACTGTCCAGTGGGCGACATGGGCTTCTCGGCCTGCGTCTGGTTACCATGAGTGAGTGACGTCACTGGGTTCTGGTTATCAGGTGCAGCCTTGGGTGTAGTGGGGAATCCTAAGATATTTTTGCGTGTCTGAATGGCGTTTTTTACTACTCTAAGATCTGTCACAATCTTTCTGTGTCACAGCCATGACCCACACATCACCTCCTCTGTCTCCTCCCCAGATTGCCAGCTTCAGCTGTTCTCTTTTGTGAGGTGTGGTTTTATAGCGCTTGATTACTGTGTGTTCTTGTCATTGACCTCATCTCCTCCTCCTCCTCCTCCTCTTCCTCCTCCTCCTCCTCCTCCTTCTCCTCCTCCTCCGAGACAAGATCTCACTATGTATTCATGGCTGCTCTGAAACTTGCTATGTAGACCAGGCTAGCCTTAAACTCACAGAGATCTTCCTACCTCTGCTTCCTGAGTACAGAGACTAACCCATCATCTTGCCCTGGGGTATCCGCTGGTCAGGCCATATGATAAGTGCTTAAAGGCCTGAACTTAAAATTAATGAATGAGGGGAAGAGGGAAAGCCAGCTATAGGAAGCAGGAGATATCTTCAGTGGAGCATGGACTAGGCTGACTAGTTAGTGGACATCTGGACAGTTTTACCCCCAAGGTCACCCTTGCCATGACCATAGATGGTGTTGTGAGCCTGTCTTTGGGCCTGCAGGGTACAGAGGGCTCCTCCCAGCCAAACCCTTGACTATGATCATGGCTGCCTGTTGGTTTCTATACTAAGAAGGGTATGGACTAGAGCTAGAAAGCAGGCGGGTGCTGTCTGATACATTTGTCAGTGTGCGGATGAGACGAACCCGAGTCCTGTTCAGCATCCTGCAAATGGAGACTGCCCACAGTCCCCACCCAGGTGCCCGTGATTGTGAAGAGACATCTTTGCCTCATTGTCCTATACCTATATTAGTGGAAGTGGAGCAGTGACACTGGGGCCAGTGTCCCCAGCCTGCCTGGCAGTATCTCAGGCTGTGTTTTCCTCCTGGTGAATATTTATGACCTGCCTATCCCCATTCTCCAAATTGAAGCTGATGGTGGCTCCTTTGATTTCTTTCCCACACATGGCCAGGCGGCTGCCTGCCTAGGAGCATTTAATAAGCCCTTAGGCCAAATGTCTGCTTGCCCCAAGGGAGTGTCTCTGGGGCTTTTTCTGCAGACAGCTCTCATGGCAACCTTGTAGGGAGGAAGGATTTTTTTTTTATTTTATTTTTTTTTTTTTTTGGCCTCTTCTTCCTTGGGTTCAGTTTCGGGGCCTGCAAATCCAACTTAAGGCAGAGGAGGAACAGGAGAGAAACCAAGCTGTGTTTCTACCCCAACAGAGAGGTTCAGTGAAGAGCAAGAGATGGGTTTATATTGCCTAACACAGGGAAAGGCTTCTACTTGAAGAACAAATGGACAGCTTTTAGAGGAGAAGTAACGGGAGGTAAGACCGAGGTCGTCACAGCAGCCAAGCCCTCCCCGTCTCTTTTCCAACTTCTTTGTTTCAGACTCCTTGCTTTATCTTCAAAGGGTCCAAAAGCTTTCTCAAGAATCCTGTGGGAACCAGGCAGCAGTTGGGAGGCTAAGGCAGGAGGATTGCCTTGAGTTCAAAGTCACCTGAGCTGCTTAGTGTGCTCTAGACCAGCCTGTGCTATGGAGTCCGATCTTGTCTGGAGACCGAAGAGTAATAACAACAAATTTGTCCTGTACGGTCAGGTCACCCCAGTCGCACACTCCATACCTGATTAACTGAACTTACCTTATCGGGTCCTCCTCCATGCCCCCCAGAGGACATCTGATCTCATCTGCCTACCTGCCTGCCTTCACAGGAGTCATGTTAAGCCATTTTAGCCAGAAGCCCTCAATCCTGATGTTTCCCCTAGTAATTTTCCATCACTGACCTCACTGTCATCTTGGCTATAAATCCCTGCCTTTTTATTTTTTTGAATTCACCTCCCTCCATCCCTCCCCCCCCTGTGTGTGTGTGTGTGTGTGTGTGTGTGTGTGTGTGTCCCGCCCCCCCAACCTGTGCATGCAGTTGCTCATAGAGGTCAGAAGAGGGTGCTAGATCTTCTGGAGCTGGAGTTACAGGTTACCTAACATAGATGCTAGGGAAACAAAATCCATTCTTCTATAAGAACACAAAATACTTTTAAAAAAATATTTATTTTATGTATATGAGTACACTCTCATGTCTTCAGACACACTAGAAGAGGGCATCAGATCCCATTACAGATGGTTGTGAGCCACCATGTAGTTGCTGGGACTTGAACTCAGGAAGAGCAGTCAGTGCTCTTAACCATCGAGACACCTCTCCAGTCCCACAAAACACTCTTAATCACTGAACCTCCTATCCAGCTCCAAATCCCTACGTTTCCTTGTCTTGTTCCTGACCAAGCCCAATCTACCCACCCGCTGCTGCAAAATCCCATTACTGTGACACCACACCAATGTCAATAGTTTGTTTGTTTATTATAGGTGGTTTCTTATTTAGCCCAGGTTGGCTTTGAATTGGCTATGACCTTGGATTTCTGGTTCTCCTGCCTCTGGAATCAGTACTGGGATTATGGTGTGTGCCACTGTATCTGGTTTATGTGGTGCTGGGACTCAAACCCAAGTTCTATTCCTGTAGTCCCGCCCTTAAACAGGGTAGACATGGTTGCTTTTTCTCCCCATCCATCCTTGTTATTTCTTGTTGCTGTGTTAAACACCATGACCAAATTTGTTTTGACTTATGGGTCTGGAGGGAAATTCCATAAAGACAAGGAGGCAAGGCAGCAGGCAGTAAGCCAGAGCAGAAAGCTGAGAGGCCACACCGGCAGCTACACACAGGAAGCAGGGACAGTGACCAGGATGTGAGTGAGGCTATCTCAAGGCCTGCCCCCAGGGATCTACTTCCTCTGTCGAAGCTGGACCTCCTAAAGGTTTCATCCCCCCATAGTACCACCCACCAAGAACTAAGTGTTCAAACTCGAGGGTCCTGTGTGGGACATCTCGTTCAGACCACTACACCATCTTCAAGGTGTCTCTAGAATTACCATGTATGTGTCTTTCCCTTTTTTTCCACAGCAGGTGCTAATGGCCTGTTCATTTCTTTGTTTGTTTGTTTGGTTTGCTTTTTTTGGATTTGGTTTTTTTGAGACAGGGTTTCTCTGTATAGCCCTGGCTGTCCTGGAACTCACTCTGTAGACCAGGCTGGCCTCGAACTCAGAAATCCGCCTGCCTCTGCCTCCCAGATGCTGGGATTACAGGTGTGCGCCACCACCGCCCGGCACCTGTTCATTTCTTGACTGAATTGTTTCCCTCAGAGGAGGTTTATGAACTTCTTTTTCGGCCTTCTCTCTAGGAGCAATCAGGATGCCCTTTTCTTCAGAGAAAGGGGGTTTATGGCCAGAGGACACTCAAAGCAAACAAACAAGCCAACAACAATAACATGACCACCACCAGCAACAAAATTGCTGCTTTCCATGTCTGTGAAATCTCAGATGTCTTTAGTTCAAAGACTTGTCGAGGCCAGCAAGATGACTCAGTGCACACAGGCACTGCCCTACAAGCTTAGCGGCCTGAGTTCAATAAAGGTAGAAAGAGAACACCCACAGTCCAAGTTGCCCTCTGGTGTTCATGTATGTGCCGTGACATACAACAATAGGGATCTTTGTACTAACTCTGGGCCTGAACACCACCACCCCCCAAGCCTCTAACTTCCTCTACAAGCTGACCTGACCACACTGTTCTCCTAGTCCATCTTCCCTCACACCTCTTTTCCCATCGTCCACCAGTCCTTCTCACCTATGTCTGCAGTCTTCTGTCGAGCCTTTCCTTGGTATCCAGAACACACAGCTGTGTGACTGCAGGCACTCGGCAATGGCTCCGTTTTGCCTGCTATTTGACCAACAGCACCCTTCCAGATGTTGGCTGCTTGCCTCTCAGTGTGTTCTCAGCACCCTTCCAGATGTTGGCTGCTTGCCTCTCTGTGTGTTCTCAGCACCCTTCCAGATGTTGGCTGCTTGCCTCTCTGTGTGTTCTCAGCACCCTTCCAGATGTTGGCTGCTTGCCTCTCTCTGTACATTCTCAGCACTCTTTCAGGGATCTATAGACACAGTAGATACTAAGTGTGGGGTTCAGAGCTTTCCTGGAGAAGGATCCCTCTTGGTTCTAAAAGGTATCTGGAGATCTGCAGTGGCAACTCTAGGCAAGGGGAGTTGAGGTGTTGGATGTTCCTTGACATCTGAGACTAACAGAGAAATTATTTCTCCCCCCCCCCCCGCCCCACCCCCATGACTAGCCCAGCCAACAATGAGTGTTCCAAGTCCAACTGCAGGACTGGTGATTGGTTTTGTTTTGGGGGACTAGAACTTGGGATTATAGGAATCAGATGGGGCTCTTGCTCTGTAAATCTGGGTTCTAGACCCTAGGGAGCCAGGAGCTATTGACTCATTTCTCCTGTCTAGGTTCTAGTGTGGACTAATTGATGATGATGATGATGATGATGATTAATGACGGTTATTTGATTGTGTTCAAATGCAGTTATAGGGCTCCTTCAGGTCCCAAGGGACTTCTACCCTCCAGACAGCTCCAACCTTCCCATCCTGCTTCTAGCTCACAGAATCCAGTGTGGGACTCAGGGTTTCTCCAAGTTTGGCAGTGAACAACCGTAAGGGCACCCAGGAGTACAGGGACTTGGAGGGGACCCAAAGAGGACAGTCCTCACACCAGCACGTTTCAGAGGAGCAGGTCCCCACTAGCCTTCCAGTGTCTTCTGCTGGTGGCAGTGGTGTAAGGCCGGCCGGGGCTCATGTCACTGCTGGTCCCCAGCCTCTTCTGTCTTATTGGACTTCCCATTGATGCCCCTGCAGTAAACATCAGAGCTCGGCTCCTGCGGATCCACTGCTGACTCTTCCCTCAGTCTCCTGGCTTGAGGGCTCAGAGCCCAGCCTTACAGGCTGAGGACAGTCCCAAGTGACAAACATACAGCAGGTCCTGCCCAGCCTTGCATCTGAACTGGAACTCTGTCCTCTGGTTATGCCAGTCACTACAAACAGCTTGGTGGGGGAGGAGGGACTGTCTCTGCCATTCCCTGGTGTTAAGGGGCACCTGGAACACCTCAAGTCTCCTAGCAGGGGCCCCTGGTATCCTTTAGGGCCTCCCTGTGACACTTGCCACCCTCCAGAACAGCCCATCTGCTGTTTTCCCAATTAGCCTGTTCATTTCCTCCTTGCCTTGGGACCTGGAGTTTGTTTCCGAGGCTGAGCAGGTGGCTGGAGACCTGAACATAAACAGATCATGATTTGGGAATTGACTTGCTTATCACGGAAATAAATGTTCCTCCTCCTGAGGAGGAGTTGCTTGGCCAGGTTTCTGAGTGATCCTTGTATTAGCTTCAATCCTGCCCTGTGAAAACCCGCAACCCTTAGCCCCCCCACCCCCATGAGACCCTCAGGGGGCTGCAGGGGGGAGGGGGATGTGAGTCACTGATTCTTTGGGATAGGGGAGGGAGTGAATCAGGTGTCAGCAGCCATGCTTGCCCGTGGGAGGGGAGGGCAGGAGGGAGAGGGAGGAGCATGAGTAAACAGAGAACAGTGCCAAGGAGACATCTGGGCAGCTGATCAGCTCCGCTGCCCTCGGTTCCGCAGTCTTCCGGTCTGTGACAGGTCAGACAGACCCTGCTGGGAGGCGGCTGCTTCACAATCTGCCCTGCCTCTCACGTGTACCCGGGGACAGTAGGGAGGCTCCCTAGGGACAAAACTCTTTGAAAGACCCACAGGACCGATGCCTGGTTAGGAACCAGATGTAGAAAGGAGCCACATCTGTTCCTAAACCAGGAGCAGGCAAAGAAGTGCCCTTCACAAATAGAGCCCGAGGGGGGGTGGGGCTCGTGTTGGACGGCAGGGCCCTCAGGACAGCAGCTCCTCTGAGCCCGAGGGCCAGCCTTATGGAGGGAAGAGGCTCGTTCCTGTGGCACAGATCCTGGATGTAGTATTACTGTGTGAAGGCAGAAACTGGAGAGGATCACGGGGCAGGAAGTGGAACTCCCGTGCTGGTTGGCAGCCTGGTTCCAGCCTCCTCGTTGGTGGGAAGTCATATCTGCCCCAGAACTGTAGAAAGAATGATATGAGATCACACACAACCACCCCGTGCTAACAGTCACGTGGCCTCCAGGAAGAGGTGGGGAGGGAAGAACAGAGCTGTAAGGACTGAGGAGCCATGGCTCTCTGGGTGCTGACAGCTGGCTCTACCTAGTTCTTCTCACAGGACCTTGTCACTTCTGTCCTTGCTCATAAAGAGGGGTCTGTCGAGAAGCAGAGGCAGGGCAAGCGCTGTAGCGCGCGCTCTCTCTCTCTTTTTCTCTCTCTCCCACTCTCCCTTCTGCCTGCCCTTCCTCCCTTTTGCAATGCCAGAGTTGGAACTCAGAGCCTCTCGTGCTAAGCAAGCTCTGAGCTCCATTCCAGCACAGCTGGTCTCTCTCAGCGTGACGAGCAAAATGGAAGACATTGAATGAAGCAAAGAAGAGACTGGCTGAACAGCAAAAGGCTGGGGTAGAATAATTCACATATCTGAGATGCCAGCCAGGACCAGTCAAAGGATTCCAAACCTCCATCACTGTCCCTGGAGTAGCTCATCTCAAACAACGCTCAGCATTGGGGCTGGGTGCTGTTCTGGACAGAAGGTCTAGGAGCAAAGAAACAAACACCAGAGCTTAAGGATGGGAAAGGAAGGAAGGAAGGGTGCCCTGAGGGTGTCCTCGCCCCATCAGGGTCTGGAAGGTTGTGGTCCAGAGAAGGTTGCTGTTTTGGTGGTGTCTTAGTCAGGGTTTCTATTCCTGCACAAACATCATGACTAAGAAACAAGCTGGGGAGGAAAGGGTTTATTCAGCTTATAGTTCCACACTGCTGTTCATCACCAAAGGAAGTCAGGACTGGAACTCAAGCAGGTCAGGAAGCAGGAGCTGATGCAGAGGCCATGGAGGGATGTTTCTTACTGGCTTGCTTCCCCTGGCTTGCTCAGCCTGCTCTCTTATAGACCCCAAGAGCACTAGTCCAGGGATGGCAGCATCCACAAGGGGACCTCCCACCCTTGGTCACTAATTGAGAAAATGCCTTACAGCTGGATCTCATGGAGGCACTTCCCCAACTAAAGCTCCTTTCTCTGTGATAACTCCAGCCTGTGTCAAGTTGACACACAAAACCAGCGAGGACAGGTAGATCCTAAGGGTTTGGTGAGGTAAACCTGTAGACAGACCCAGAGGCAGGCTGTTCCAGGTCGTGCCACCCGGTCTGTCAGAGCCCAAATGAGAGGAAGTACGGCCGATCTGAGGTTCACACATTCAACATGAATGTGCTGAGGGAGATGTGTGTAACTGGGCCTGGAAATAGGGGCCGACGAGCCTGGGGTGGGCACTGCACCTCCCTCCTCCCCGATACTAACTTGATACGAGGGCATGGATGAGCCCATAAAGTTTCTAGGGGAGTTAGGGGAGCTGATGGTGCCCGTGAGGGTGCCTGGGGGGGATTGGGGTGGGGATGGGAGATGGGAGGGTAGGCTCCGTGGCCACTGGTTCATGCTCATCTTACTGCCCTGGTGGCCCTGGTGGCCCTGGTGGCCCCTTCACCATACCTGGTTCCAGGAAGCTGAGCTGGGGTGACTGTCTTCTGCCCTTCTGTGATGTCTCCTCTCTGCTGGCACTGATTTATAGGTGGCCAGTTCCTGGGAAGACAGTGATGCCCTTTGTCTTTCGTTCAATTTGGTGAGCAGATTGCTCCTGGGGCCAATAGATTTCCTTAGTAATGAAATTGTAAAAGGAATTGAGTTTTGCCTTACCAGCTTAAAGGACAACTTGTGCCCTTTCCCCAGTCCCAGGGTGATGCCAGCAAATGTTTGTCTCTTGGTCTTTTCTCCATCTGCCATTTTCTTCTTCCTTCTAGAAGAGAATCCCTGTGAGGGAGTCAGCTACCCTAACACATCCGTTCCCTAGAACTGGATGCAGGATTTGTAAAATGGTTCCTGGGGAGCTCAGAGCCATGTGTTGCAGTTCACTCCGAGGTTGTAGGCTACCCCATCTGGACAGCTTTCCTGAGCTCTGCGAAAAATAGAGGATTCTCTTTTCTTAGGGGGCTTCCTCTTCCCCACCTGATCTGAGGAATCTGACCCCCAATCTTCTGTCTGAGGAACGTCATACAATTTTTGGTGAAATTACAGGTTTAACTTCTTGGAATGCCTCTCCATGCAAATGAGGTATCTCCAGAAATTTAAGCCTCAGGCAATGAAATTTCACCCTAAGAAGAAACCCTTCCCATTCTCCAAGATCCATTTACATAGTCCTTGATTCACCCTGAATAAAGTGATGCACACACACTATTTCATTGAATAGCATCTGAGTTGTTGATTTAAGTTGTAACACTGAAATCCTTGGAGAAGCAGCCCCCACTTCCTGCCTTCAATCCTGCTGACCCACCTAGTCCAGACTCTGCCCCATCCTCGGCTTCCTGATATGCAGCTGTGTCTGGACACCCTGAGGGAAGGAGCAGTAAATCAGAACCACACCCATGGGGGAGGTGGGATGGCAAGGATGACTGTGCTGGTCTACACTCAATGCCTGGCAGGTGAGAGGAGCTTGAGAAACCATTTAGAGGAGACTGAGGCTTCCTGTTTCCTGCTTCCTGCTTCCTGCCTCTCCCTGTTACCTCCAACCCAACGTTGTCCCTCTTGGTGCTTAGCATAGGAACTCCTGTCAGGTTCAGAACAGCTGTCCAGGTACCTTGAACTGGGCTATTTTTCTCATATAAAGAAGGGGGAGCCGAACGGTGGTGGCACACGCCTTTGATCCCAGCACTTGGGAGGCAGAGGCAGGTGGATTTCTGAGTTCGAGGCCAGCCTGGTCTACAAAGTGAATTCCAGAACAGCCGGGGCTACACAGAGAAACCCTGTCTCGAAAAAACCAAAAAACAAGCAAACAAACAAACAAAACAAAAAAGGGGGGGGAGCCCCAGCCTCCACCTCAGGGATGAAGGCAGAACGGTGGACAGTCCAGGATCCACAGGAGTCACACTAGAGAGGTCAGGAAGACAAACATTGTCCTTTCTCTTCCTCTCTCCCCTCACCCCCATTTTATTCTTTTGTCTTTCTTTGGTTTCCTTTCTGTCCTAATTGCATCCCCTGCATGCAAAACAGTGGCTAATGTCCACCCTGATCTTGCTTCTGAATGCCTGCTTACAGGATCCACAGAGTACCTGGGAGGAAGCCGTGCCCCTCCCCCATTCCCTTCTTGAAACGTCACTCACCCCTCCTCCATCTGTGTGACTCTATTCATATGACCCTTTGCTGCCCACAACTCCCAAGAGCTTTGCTGCATCACCCAGAATTTTTCCTCCAGCATGAACTCCTCAGTAAGGATGTCCCTGAGGGAAGCATTCCAAGTTAATCAAGGCTACAGGGTTGGACCCTGATCAGATTGGATTAGTACCCTTACTGGAAGAGAAACCATAACCTCGAACTGTCTCATGCCCAAACAGGGACAAGGAAAGGTAACCATTGGTAAACCAGGAAGAGACCTCAGCAAAGAGTCCTAAATCCACCTGTGGTGGTTTGAATAAGAATGGCTCCCATAAACTCACATTTGAATGCTTAGTAACCAAGAAGTAGTACTATTTGAAAGGATTATAAGGGTTAGGAGGTGTGGCCTTTTTTGGAATAGGAAGTATGTCACTGGGTATAGACTTTGAGGTCTCAAAAGCCCATGCCAAGCCTGCCTCCCTCTCTCTGTCTCTCTGTCTCTCTCTGTCTCTGTTCCACCCGCTCTCTCTGCCCCTCTCTGCCTACAGATCAGGATGTAGCTATCAGCTATTGCTCCAGAGTCTGCCTGGCTATAACTATGCTCTCTGCCATGATGATAATGGACTAAACCTTTGAAAGTGTGAACAAGGGGCTGGAGTGATGGCTCAGTGGTTAAGAGCACTGACTCTTCTCCCAGAGGTCCTGAGTTCAAAAGCACCCACATGGTGGCTCACAACCATCCGTAAAGAGCTCTGACACCTTCTTCTGGTGTGTCTGAAGACAGCTACAGTGTACTTAGATATAATAATAAATAAATCTTAAAAAAAAAAGAAAGAAAGAGAATGTTAACAAGACCCAGTTAAATTTTCCTTTCAAAAGAGTTGCCTTGGTCATTGCGTCTCTTCAAGGAGGATCAAAAGTTTGAGGCCAGTGTGGGCTAGATAAGGCTCTGTCCTAAACCAGAACCAAAAAGACATTGTTAGTTGACTGATTTTTTTCTTTTGTTTGGTTTTTTTGAGACAGGGTTTCCTCTGTGTAGCCCTGGCTGTTCTAGAACTCACTTTGTAAACCAGGCTGGCCTTAAACTCAGAAAACCGCCTGCCTCTGCCTCCCAACTGCTGGGATTAAAGGTGTGTGCCACCACTGCCCAGCGAATTTTTTTTCCTTAAAAATTTTATATACATTTTAAGCTAGTGTGGTGGTTTGAATATGTTTGGCCCTTGGGAAATGACATAACAAGGAGGTGTGACCTTATTGAAGGTAGTGTGTCAGTGATGAGTGGACTTTGGAGGTCTCCTCCTATGTTCAGGTACCATCCAAAACTTAACAGAGACCGTCCGTCTGGAACCCTCTCTTGGTTGCCTTCCGGTCAAGATGTAGAACTCTCAGCTCTTTTTTCAGCACAATACCTGCCTGCCTGCTGCCATGCTTCCTGACATGATGATAATGGACTGAACCTCTGAATCTGTTAGCCAGACCCAATTAAATATTGTCCTTTATAAAAATTTCCTTGGTCATGGTGTCACTTCACAGAAAAACAAAACAAACAAAAAACAAAAAACTAACAAACAAAACCTAAGATAGCTATGGTCTGTATATAAAGAAAAACTTTTTTTTTCTTTCCTTTTGGATTTGGGGCACCTTGCTTAAATATAAATCGCTGCATTTTCTTGCAAAGTTCATGCTTCTTTAGCAGTGAATGATATTCCTATGTATAAATGTACCAGATTTTCATCTGTTGATAGACATCTGTATTGGCTCCATTTCCTTCCTATAGTAAATAAAGTGGCAATGAACTTGGGGTACAAATATCTCTATGCAGAGCATGGTGTTCTCTGGAATATGTCTAGGAGTAAAATAGCTGGGTCACATGGTAGCTCTACTTTTAATGTCCTGATGACAGTGGAATTGAAAACTGTCTGTCCATTTCAGTAGCCCATTTGTTGATTGGCAGTTCTATTTCCTTGGCATTTAATTCTTTAGTGCTTTGTAAATTCTGGGCATTAGTTCCCTGTCTGTAGTGTAGCTGGTAGAGTTCCTCCTGCCCTGTGGGCTCTCTATTACTCTGCAGATAGCTTCCTTTGCTGTGCAGAAACTTTTAAATTTCATGTCATCCTATCATGGACACTTGGGGCTGGTTCCCATGCTGTTGATGTCCTGTTCTGAAAGTTCTCATGCAAACTCTATAGGTGTGGGTTAGTTCAAAATGGAGCCAGAGGAAAGTAATATTTTATATGGCCTTTGTGTCTGCAAGTTTGCTTTCTTTTTTCTCCTCAATGTTTAAGTTGTATTAAATATACACAAAAAGCTAGGCATGGTGATATCAGCACTTGGAGGCAGAGGCAGGCAGATCTCTGAGTTCGAGGCCAACCTGGTCTATAGAGGGAGTGCCAGGGCCATACAGAGAAACCTTGTCTCTAAAACCAAACAAAAATCAAAAAGCAAACAATTTTAAAACTTTCCATCCTAACCATGTTGGATATAGCCAGTCTATTAAATGCATTAGTAATGTTGCATAACTATCACCGCCATCCATTTCCAGACTTCTCTGAAACTCTCCTTCAACTGAAAGTCTGTACTACTTAAACAGCAGCTCCTGTTTTAATGAGAAATCCCCTGATTGCCTCAGCACCCAGCCACTACCAGGAACTCGGTATGAATTTGGCCATGTAGGTATCACACTAAAGTGGGACTATATGTCAGTGTCTTTTCTGTTGCTGTGATAAAAAAGAGCCTGGAAAAAGTAACTTCAGGGGGAAAAGGGTTGGCTCAGCTCACAATTCCAGGTCACACCCCATCACAGTCAAGAGGATAGGAACTTGAAGCAGCTACTTGTGTCACACCTACTGTCAAAAGCAGAGAGCAGTGAATGAATGCACACTAGAAATGAATGAATCCATGCATAATAGTAGTGAATGAATGCACCCTAGCAGTGAATGAATGCACACTAGCAGTGAATGAATGGATGCACACTAGCGCTCAGTTTGCTTTCCCCTCTTATAGTCTACAGCCCCAATACAAGGAACAGTGGGGTCCACTCTATGTTTAATTAAGTTGATTAATTAAAACTGATAGAATGTTTGTCTTATTATGTCTGGCTTATCCTGGTTAGCCCAAAGTGCTCAATGTTTATCTGGTTGTATGTAGCATGTGTTAAGGCTGAACAACATACTGTATAGATTTTTCCATGTCCCTCCACCACTTGAGTTACTTCTACCCAAGTTCTAGCCAATGTGAACAAGGCTCCTATGAGTGTGGAAATGTGGATATCTGTCTAGGACTTTGTTTTCAATTCTTGTGAACATATATCCAAATTGCCAGAGTGATTTCCCCCATTGGCAGTGCCAGTTTTACATTTTTTTTTTTTTTGACTTTTCACTGTGTCAGGCAGGTTCATTGAGATTGTGTATGACACAAGCTTGTGTTTTTAAATTGAGTTGCAAGAACAGAACACAGTCTATTAATCCACTGGTGATGGACATCTGGACTGTTGCCTACCAGGGCTATTCTGAATCGAGCTACCATTACCCTTCCTACATTCATGTTCTGATGGTCACTTATTTCTCTGGGGAATTACTGGGGGGTGGAATTACTGGGTCACAGGATAGGCAACTGTTTAGTAGCTATTTTATTTATTCGAGTACACTGTAGCTGTCTTCAGACACTCCAGAAGAGGGCATCAGATCTTATTACAGATGGTTGTGAGCCACCATGTGGTTGCTGGGAATTGAACTTAAGACCTCTAGAAAAACAGTCGGTGCTCTTAACCACTGAGCCCCCTCTCTCCAGCCCCCTCTTTAGTAGCTATACGGCATAAAATTTGAGGTATTTTTTTCCTAGGGCTGGAGTTTGAATTCAGAATTTCATGCATGCTGGGTAAACGTTCTACAGCTACAGCCCCTCCATTTTGAGGTCTTGAAATAGCATTGCTCCCAGCATACACAAAGTTTTCTGGTCTACTCTTTACATTGAATGTTAAATCATTGCTATTTTTAAGTGAACCTTTTTAATCTCGAGATAATTGAAGATTCACACACAGATATGAATAACACAGAAAGATCCAGAGTGCCCAGTGCCTGTTTTTTTTTTAGCATCAATATATGTAAAACCATATTTAAGTAGGAAGCCACAATGAATATATTGACATTGATGTAACATACCAATTTTACTCAAAGACTCTGTGTGTGTGTGTGTGTGTGTGTGTGTGTGTGTGTGAGAGAGAGAGAGAGAGAGAGAGATTCTGTACGTTTTCTTACCCGTGTAGACTTGTAAATCTACCATCCCAATGCCCAAGCATAGATAGATATCCCTCCCCTTTGTACCACAGCTCCCTCTCCCCATCTGGCATTCACAGACCTGCTCTCTGTCTTTACCCTGGGAGTAGGTAGCCACTTTTGCCTTGGCTAGATTGGGAATCATGCAGGAAACACTCCTCTGAGCACATCTGAAACATTGAGAATGTTTCTAGAGAGGTCTAACCGAAGAGGAAAGACTCATCTGAACATGGGCCATACCACTCTATGGACCCTGACATGGACTGAATGCAGAACAGGAAGTAAGCTGAGGATCGGAGTTCATCTCCCTGTGCTTCCTGACTGTAGATGACATGTGACCAGCCACTTCCTGTTCATACTGCCTCAACATCCCTCCTTCAAACCATGCAGCAAAAGGAACCCTTCCTCCCTTAAGGCGCTTCTTGTCAGGCACTGGGTCGCAGCAAGGACACGAGTGACTAGTATAACCCTTTATTGCGAGAATGTACTATAAAAGAATCAATTAACAGCTGAGCTTTGCGGTCAGTAGGCTTCTCTGCTGTGTGCTGTGATTCTTCTGGAAGTCATGAACTGGGGCTTTGTCCCAGTAGGAAAAACTTGAGACTGGGTCTTTAAGAAGAGCTGTGCCTGTGAGAGCCGAGCCTTGTGTGTCAGATTAGCCCTCTTAGAGAAGAGACGGAGAGTATGCACAGCCACAAGGCGCTATCTCTGAAGCAGAGAGCAGTAAGTATCTCGTGGCTAGTGAATCTGTGATGTCTCAACTTGGGGCTTCCCGCCCTCACCAAAACTAGCATTACATTTTGAGACTATATAAATTAGTCTCAGATATTTTGCTACAGATGCTGGCCTGGGCTAACACATGGCAGGCAGGCCATCTTTGGTTTCCCCTCAAGTGTGTGGTGTTCTAGACTATGGACCGGATGAAGTCGGTTCTGTATGGACTCTTGAGAGGATGGCTCTCTGTTTCTAGCTTTGGTGTATCATAATAAATCTGTTGTAAACATTTGAACCAAGTTTGTAAGAACTCAAACTCTCTCTGGAATGCAACTAGAAGTTTTGTGATGCCCATCCATCTCATTCCCATTTTGAGCAGGGCCCATTAGCATCTTCCTTTCTCTATGAATTTGAAGCCTCCATGGTTATGACCTTTCTGCTGCTCATTTTCAAAAGTTGTGTTTATTGCTAGCTGTGAGGGCACATGCCTTTAATCCCAGAGCTTGGAAGGCAGAGACAAGGTGGATCTCTGAATTCAAGGTTAGCCTGGTCTGTAGGGCAAGTTTCAGGACAGTCAAGGCAATTAATTAATTAATTAATTTTTAATAAAATAAAAATTAAAAACCTGTCTGGAAAAAAGTCTTGTTTGTTTTTTCATTACTTAATATTTTTGACTCTGTGTGTTTACGTGGAAGGGTGTGTGCCTCAGGACACAGGTAGAGGTCAGAAGACCATGTGTGAGAGTCTGCTCTTTCCTTCTACCGAGTGACTTATAAGGGACTGAATTCAGGTGGTCATGCTTGGTAGCTAACACTTTTATCCACTGAGCCATCTTTATAGCCTTTTGCCTCTTGTTTCTAAGGATTAGAATTTCAATTTTTCTAGCCCCTTCTCGGGGCTGGCTGTAGGCAGTCCTCCACCCAGAACACCTTTCACCTGTGAGGTGCAGGCCTCATGTGGGCCCAGGATGTAACCAACTGATTCCCTTACCTCCGGGTATTAGCTGAAGCTCACACCCTTGCACCCAGCTCTACATACCATGCATGGTGTGTATAAGAGAATAGAATATATATCCCTGCTCATGAGCTGGAAAGAGCTTCCTCCTTCTGGGGGAAGCTGACTGGATTTGATGGGAGACATGTTCTCTTGCACCCTTCCAGAAGGAAAGTAGCATATCTGAGAGCCCAGGAATGACCAGGGTTAACTGGTCGCTGGGTAGGTCACTGTGTTTCTAACACTCTGGGAAGCAAATGGTTAAAAAGAAATTCCAAACCTCTCATCATTTACCCTACCTATATAATGCATGAATGGGGAGGGGGGCTGGGCCATGCCCATTCATGGTTTCAATGAGAGCCTCAAATGTCATCTGCTGGAAGGACTTTGGCCTTTCTCATGTGGCTCTTCTTCAAACTAGGGTCCTCTGAAAGAACAGGGAGCAGCACCCTCAACAGCTGAGCATCTTGCTTGCCCAACTCGTGTGCTCTTAACCAGGTCATTGGCATTCATTTGCCACAGCAGCCAAGGAGAGAATTCATGTGTCTTTCACCAAAAGAACTATGGAAGAGGCATGATCGTCTGGACAGCAGGAGAGTTCATGAGCCTGGCAGTCACGCCACAGTAAAATGGTAGGAACATAGTTCTGGACACTCATCTGGTCCTTCTGAAGTCATCCTGGTAGGGCTCTGGTGCAGCTCAATGGTAGAGGGCTTGCTGAGCATGTTGAAGCCCTGGCCTCCACCCCAGCACCCCAAAACCCAAGCAAAACATTAGGTCACCATAATGGCATTCCCATGAGTAAGGAGATACACACAGTCTCATACAAAAAGAGCCTATGGACAGTCCCAGGGGGACATCCAGTTCAAGTGCATGGCCAGAGAAGGCATATAACTTCTGCTTACAGCCTTCCTGTGCTGTGTCTGTGTCCTCAATGGTGGCTGCTGGCAGCTTCTCAGGATGGGGCTAAAATGACATCTGACTTCTTTGGGATCCCTGGCAGCTGTAGAGTTAGAAATGGTGCCTGGGCAAGAGTGTTAGGATGGATCAGTGATGGCTGGATCCCTGGTACTGGGTTTTCTCTGCGCCTATAGGCCACCCTCAAGTGGTCTTGCATGCTCTGGCTGGCCCTAAGAGTCCACTCCTGGGACTGGCTTCTGTGACCCTTTCTGCTCAGGAAGACTGACCGCGCCTGCGCTGCCACAGTACCAAGTATCTGGCGTAGGCCTGGGGGATTAACAGAAAACACAGACATGGGTCATTTTGTAAGGAGAATGCCAAAGCTTTACTAAGAGATCAGCAATATATATACTAGAGGCCAGGGAAGGGAACAGGAAAAAACAATTATAGCCATAGGTCAGCACCTGGAAGTCTGTACCACACCGGGCAGGAAGGCAGGAATCAAGCTAAGCCGCAGGATGTTTTGCTCTCAAGAAACCTGTGTGTTGAGCCAAGCTCGCTGGTTCCCAACAGAAGGCAAGTGTGCCGAGTAGACTCCTAGTTCAGAAACATCTTGGTCCCCTTCCAAAGCGAGACCATCCCATCCCACTTGAATAGCCCCCTCCCTCCCAGTAATCTCCAATAACAGCTTGTATAACTGGCCACCCAGGAGGACGATGGCCAGGGTGTTGACCTACACTGCTCTGGTACTGTCCTTGAATGTTCATTGTCATCCTGGGCAAAGTGGGAGCCTTGGTCACTCCACCTGGGAGGGTCCCATGGTTCCCTGCAGTTGAGGAGGCAACTGGAAGTTACCTCCATTCAGGATATCCCTTCTGCTCAGAAATAGCTTCGGTCCCTGTCTAGAAATAGCGGCTGTCATACCCTTACATTTCTTGTACACACAGGGAAACTAAGTCAGAAAAGGATGGGACCTTGTATGCCTCTTACCTTTGCATTAGAATAGGACTTAAGACTCTAGCCTGGAGAATGGGAGTTCAGGCCCATTTCTTCACTGGGCTGCAGCCTTTGGAGGAACCTGCGTGCCTGTGCCCCGAGCTGAGGTGCCCAAAACCGATTTGTCAACAGACATCAGATTTACCAGTTTCCCTGATCTATTTACACAATTTAAATTTTGTAGCAAATCCTGTAAGATCTTGTGGATTTGGGAGATTTGGGAGACATTCTCTTTAACTAATGTTTGTTTTTTCCTTTGTGTCAGAGTTTTAACAAATGATATGGATTCTATCTAAGCAGCAGCAGAACCTTGGGAGCCAGACCTGCTGGTTTTTGACTCTAGGACTAGGCTTGGGGTCTGGGAGAGTGAGGGCTTCATTCAGCCTTTGTCCAACGAAGGCTATAACCAAAGCCTTCTGAAATACTGACAATGTGCTTTTGGATTTGGTTTTTTCGAGACAGGGTTTCTCTGTATAGCCCTGGCTGTCCTGGAACTCACTCTGTAGACCAGGCTGGCCTCAAACTTGGAAATCCGCCTGCCTCTGCCTCCCAGAGTGCTGGGATTACAGGCGTGTGCCACCACCGCCCCGCTGACAATGTGCTTTTAAGAAACATTTTTATATTGGATATTTTCATCCACAGAGAGAATACAGGTTCACTTTCTTTCCCACTACTGCTGGTGGGTGGTGGGCTGGAAGGGAGGTTAAAGCATTTAAGAACCATCATTAAAAGTAGGCTTTGAAGCAGGCTGGAGCAAGCAGGGCCAGAGCTACAGCTGGAGAGTTGGCTCAGCAGTTAATAGCACAGACTGCTCTTGTGGAGGTCCTGAGTTCAAATCCCAACAGCCACATAGTGGCTCATGACCATCTGTAATGAGATCAGATGCCCTCTTCTGGTGTGTCTGACAACAGCTACATTGTTCTCATATATACTAAATAAATCTTTTTTTTTAAAAAAAAATGTATGATCGGGCAGTGGTGGCGCACGCCTTTAATCCCAGCACTTGGGAGGCAGAGGCAGGCGGATTTCTGAGTTCGAGGCCAACCTGGTCTACAGAGTGAGTTCCAGGACAGTCAGGGCTACACAGAGAAACCCTGTCTCGAAAAAACAAAACAAAAAACAAACAAACAAACAAACAAACAAACAAAAAAGTAGGCATTACAAACCCTGTCTCAAAAAAACCCAAAACCAAACCAACCAAACAAGAACCGCCCCAAACAGTGGTTCTCAAGCTTCTTAATGCTGTGACCCTTTAATATATAGTTCCTCGTGTTGTGGTGACCCCAACTAAAAAATTATATCATTGCTACTTCATATGTGTAATTTTGCTACCGTTATGATTTAAATATCTGCTAAGCAGGATTTCTGATACGTGACCTCCAAGGTTGCAAACCATTGGAGGAGAACCATTGTAAGAGATTGGAGATGAGGAATTCTTACGAAGACGCTCTGGGTCTCTTGCATTCCAGTCTTCTTCCTCACTCCTCTCGACCTGCCCTCGCTGTCCTTGCCAGGGCCCCTGTGGCCTCTGCTCTGACCCTCAGTTTCTTTCTCTGGGGGCAGCAGCCCAGCTGTGCTGAACTGACTCTTGTCTCTGCCCTTTCCTATGCAGAGGCCTTTATTCTCTAAGTCTGTACCTTTTAGCTGAAGTGGTGGGCAGCTGTTAAAGGGGAACTTCAAAGTGCTAGGAGTATCGTTCTGATATCAAACTGAAAAGAAATTGTCTAAACTAGGCGGAAATATTTTTGGAAAAAATCTGTTGTAAATCACCATAATACTTTACATTGACTGAATTGTCTTTTTGTTTTGTTTTTTAAGACAGGGTTTCTCTGCATAGCTCTGACTCACTCTTTAGACCCGGCTGGCCTTGAACTCGGAGAGCTACCTGCCTCTGCCCCCAAGTGCTGGGATTAAAGACATGTGCCGCCGCCACCTGGCCTGAATTGGCCTTTGATGTGATGCTGACAGAGTTATGTGATCTTGGAGGGGCCTTTGCACTCCCACAGTCTCAATTCTCCTGTCTGAGAAGTAGGAAGATTGAACCATCACAGTCACTCTTGGGTTGTGTGTGTGTGTGTGTGTGTATACATCTGTGTATCTGTATCTGTGTCTGTGTATATGCATGTGTGTGTATGTATGTATGCATGTGAGTGTGTCTGTATATATGTCTGTGTTGTATCTGTGTGTGTTTGCACATGTGTGTGTACATGGGTATGCATGTGCATATACAGGTGTGTGTATATATGTATGTATGTATGTCTCCATATGTATACATGTATGTACATGCAGTCTATATGTATGGGCACATCTTCTGCATGCATGTACATGTGCCATGTGTATGTCTGGTGCCCACAGAGGTCAGAGGAAGGTGTCAGATCCCCTGGAACTAGAATTACGAATGATTATGAACCTTTATGTAAGTGCTGTGGAACTAAACCCAGATCCCCTGCAGTCTGTGCTCATAAGCACTGAACCATGAACTTATCTCCATCTGAGGCCAGTCCATCTCCACAAACCACCCTGGGCTTAGAGACACTGGATCCTGTGCCCCACACATGTTATTGGTCCCAGCAAGGCTGTGTCTAAACCTACCCAGGGCTAAGACAAGAACCTCTGGGGTCTGGGATTTTGTCTCAGGATGTTTTTGATGTGAGCATGGTGCTGGACTTCTGGGTTCCTGCCAAGGCCCTGTGGGCTCTTTGTCTCCTCAGATCTCCCTCCCATCTCACGCAGCATTTTCCTCAGGAATCAGTGTCACTGAAAGCTCCCAGACAAGTGAGCCCAGACCAGACAGAACCAGCTCCCACTGTCTGCAGGGCTAGGGGTGCATCACCCCCTCCCTTCCCGCCATGAGTCTCCTCCAGCCCCATGCTGACATTAGCTGCAATTGTGGACAACCACAGTTTGGTTGCTATAGAAACTTGCATGGTGGGTTGATAGCCATTTCCTTCTTAAGGCTCCTGTTTCAACAGGCCTCAAGGATGGGGGGTGAGGGTGGGTGGGGAGGCTACAGAATCCCACAACCCACAGAGTCACAGTCGCAGCAGAGGGTCGCCAATGACCCATGACTGATGACGGAGGAAGGTTTTGTGTCTCCGCTATCTGTTCCAACAATAGCTAGGCTCAGATGGGCACAGGCGACCACCCCCTGTGTCTGTGTCACAGCAGCAGGAATAGCCTGAGGAAAGGGACCTTGGCCTCATGGGATCTGTGTGATCCTTGCTGTGAACTGGGTTTCCTCCTAGACCTCTCCAACGCAGCCACACCATAGAGGTGGAACAGATGCTAATCACCTTCCTGTGTCCTTGCTACCTGTCTTAGTTAGGGTTTCATTGCTGTGAAGAGACTTGACCAAGGCATTTCTTATAAAGAAAATGTTTAATTAGTGCTGGCTTATAGTTTCTATAAGCCTTATAGAGGTTTAGTCCATTAACATGGTGGGAAGCGTGGCAGCATGCAGACATGGTGCTGGAGAAAGAGTTGAGAGTTCTATATCTTGATCTAAAGGCAACCAGGATGAGACTCTCTTCCACACTGGGCAGAGCCTGAGCATAGGAGACCTCAAAGCCCACAGTGATGCACTTCCTCCAGGACCACACCTACTTCAACAAGGCCACACCTCCTAATGGTGCTGCTTCCCATGGGTCAAGAATATTAAAACCACCACACTACCCCAGTGCCATTATGGCATTTAGGGGAGGAGAACCATCAAGGAGAGTGCCTACTCCCTGCCCTGACTCCAACTAAAGAATTCTGATGCAGGCATCGGGGCCTCATGAGCAATGAAAATTTTCTGGCCCACACTGGACTCCCTGAGTCAGAACTTCCAGGCTAACACCTAGTCATGTGTGTCTAAGGCATCAGATATCATCAGACATCAGGATCAGTGGCCAGGATGCCCTGTGCCTGCTTTCCTGAGGTGGGAATTTCACTCTCAGCCCCCACTGCACCCTCCATTCCTAGTGTTCCCCAATACCTGTGGGAAGTCTGAGCTGGTTCCAGGTTGTAGAGATCACAATGGCTGGGCCAGGGCTGCCTGGTGGTCCTGCCTGCTGCAGGAGCTTCACAGTGGCATCTCCACTCAGTCCACCACAGCAGGAAGTTCAGACTGGCACAGCTCACCAGCCCCAGGCTTTCTGGAAGCTCAGACCCAGTTTCTGGCAAGGCCTCTTTCTGGCCCACAGACGACCATCTTTCACTATGTCCCAGCCTGGCCTCTAACTGTCTGTCTCTCCCTCTTTCTCTGAGGGTGACAGGCCTGTGTCATGAGGGACCCACTCCTTTTGACTTCAGTCTAGTTCCAGACTGTGGTAGGGGTTAGGACCTTAGTGTGTAGAATTAGGAGACAATTCAGTCCATGTTGCACAATCTTGGACTTTCCCCCTACAATGCCTCCCAGTGTGAAGGGCGAACTCAGCCCCACGGGGATCTCTTAAGGGTCCTTCATCAACACTCAGGACAGGCTTGTTAAGGAAGTACCTTGTTCCAAGATCCCCACCTTATCCTGAGTCCTGATTCCCAAACACACATGTTCTTGCTCTGTACAGCCCAGCTGGTTCAGCATCCACTTCAGGAAACAGAGTGGCCTCTCGGGGCGGTGCTTCCAATCTCCAGGTGGGTGCTCAGTGCTCCCCCCTTCCATGACCAGTGTCTCTGCTCCCTAAGGTGTGTCAGAATGATTGATTGCCAAGACTGAAAAGGTCGGCCGGAAAACCAGATGGAGGGTGAGAGGATGCAGGGGTTGTTGTCCTGCATGAGGGACATGACTCATGAGAGAGACTTAAGCCAGAACAATTTGTAGACAGAAAAACAAAGATGAAATGTCAGTCTGGGTAGAAAGGGGCAATGGCCTTAGTGGATTTGTGATATCCCAGGACTGAGCATTGGCTCAGCCTGGAATGGTCCCATTCACCCCAGCAGGCTGATTCTTCCTAGGGCTGAGTCTCTAGGACAGGTCTCATGAAACACCCACTGGGGCATCCATGTGAGTAGGGCAGTGCCTATCACAGTGACTTTGGGCAGGCCTAATTTTCCTTACTCATGTCAAAGGATGGCTATTAGATAATGTGCTTAAGACATGGGTGTGGGGTATGGGGGCGTGGCAATTATACATAGTCTAGGGCATTGGTTCTCAAACTTAGTAATGCTGTGACCCCTTGATACAGTTCTTTATGTTGTGGTGACCCCCAACCATATAATTATTTTCATTGCTACATTATAACTTGTCATTTTGGTACTGTTATGAATCATAAATGTGGTGGTTTGAATGCTTGGCCCAGGGAGTAGCACTATTAGGAGCTGTGGCCTTGTTGAAGTAGGTATAGCCTTGTTAGAGGAAGTGTGTCACTGTGGGGGTGAGCTTTGAGACCCCCTCTCTTAGCTGCCTGGGAGACAGTTCTCTCCTGACTGCAGTTGGAACAAGATGGAGAACTCTCAGCTCCTCCAGCACCTTGCCTGCTTGGTTGCTGCCATGTTTGTTTCCTGCCTTGATGTTAATGGACTGAACCTCTGACCTTATAAGGTAGGCCCAATTAAATGTTGTCCTTTAAATTGTTGCTTTGGTCATGGTGTCTCTTCACAGCAATGGAAACCTAAGACAATAATATAAATATTTTCAGAGATAGAGGTTTGCCAAAGGCGTTGCAACCTACAGGTTGAGAACCGCTGATCTAGGGAATCCTCCAGGCAGGACTTGCCTACAGTTGGCAGATACAAAGTACTCTAGAAGTATAGATTCACTTTCTTTAGAGGGTTGATAACAACAGTGAAGATGGTGTGGTGGTGAATGACATGGTGGTGGCGGCTGTGATGGTGGCAGTGATGATGATGGTGATGGTGGTGATGATATAGTAATGGTGATGGTGGTTATATTTGTAATGGTGGTGTTGGTGGTAGTGGGGTGATGATGTGGTAATGATTGTGATGATGGTGGTGAAGATGATGGTGGTGATGATGATGGTGATAGTTGTAATGGTGATGGTGGTAGTAGTGAAGGTGATAGTAGTGAAGGTGAGAGTGATGTTGGTGATAGTGATGGGTATAATTGTAATGGTGTCTATGATACTGATGGTGATGCTGATGCTGATGATTGTGGTGGTGGTAACAGGGATGAAGACAAGTGTGATTTCGGTGAATAACGACAATAGTGATGCTGTATAATTTCTTACTCTCTGTAGGACTGTATCTTACATGCTCTTCTCCAAGTTCCACTGTAGCCATAAAGGCCACTTCTTGCCATGGGGGGTAGGGGGTTGGGGATGGGTGGGGGTGAGGGTGGTGGTAGAAGTAATTCTAACTATGACATTTTATTTCAGTGAACAAACCACCAGAATTTTTTAGAAAACCCTGGCCTTGCTCCCTAGTCTCTTTCTAAACCAAAGTCAAGAACAAACAAGGTAGTAATAAAGGTTAGCTTCAGTCTGTTCAGATGTCGCCCATGCCTGGCGCACCTGCCATGCCTATCGTGTCTGTGGGGTGGGCTCTCAACACAGCACTGAGTCTTTCACAGGCTGTGTGGTCTTGGTCAACGCTGAATGCTGGAATCTGCTATTTATGATCTGTGTAATGTCGGCATGTTTTTTAACTTCTCTGAACCTAGAATGCCATTATGAAAGATTAATAAGATCATGTCTATGAGAGCTCACAGTGCCAAAATAACTCAATGTTAGCGACTTACTTGGTCCCATGGTCAGGGAGAGACTGCTGGTGCTGAGTTGATGGACCCAGAGTTGGGTCTCACTGGGAACGAGGAGGGGATGCTGTTAACTGGGTGCATGGGTAGAGTGTGAATTGGAGTCAATGACAGTTGATCATTAGCTTAGAAGGGATGGGGAGTGCTAAGGGCACATGGCCCATGAAGGAACCAGTCCCCACTGTCTGTGTTCCTATGTAGATTTGGGGGGCATTTGGGAAACCAGGGCTCAGCATACCAGGACTCAGTGAGGTCCTGGCACCCAGGCCTGATAGTGCCTGCTGCATTTGCAGACTCTGGTTTCTACCGTGGCTGGGGGGGGGTTGGTACTAATGGATAACAGGAGCAGATGAAGACATGCACAAGGATGGCTCTGTAGCAGGATAGCAGGAGCATAGGGAATGCCCTCTCGTGACTCTGTGACTCTTAAGGAGATTGTGGGTCATCTGGGATGAGGCCTGCAGTCTGTACCAACCACGAGCCTCACAGCAGCTGGAGCATACACACCAGAGTAGGCGCACAGGAGCTCAGAAGGCGGCAGGTCAGTGATCCTACGGAGTTCCCAACAGTAGCAGAGGAAGAAGCAGGAGTTCAAGGCCAAGATTCTCTGCCTGGGGTACCGCTTTGTGTTTGTCTCATTTTGTGATTAACCCAGGGATATGGATGTACCTGGCCCAGAGTGAGTGGGCAGCGGGGTGTGCTGGTCAGGTTTCATGTCGATTTGATACAAGCCGGAGTCATTGGAGAGGAGAAAGCTTTGGCTAAGAAAATGTCTCCCTGAGCCTGGGCTGCAGGCAAGCCTGTAGGACATTTTCTTAATCAGTGATTGATGGGGAAGGAACCCAGACCCATGTGGGTTCCCTAGCACCCACAATGACAGTGATCCTCCTTGGTTCTACTGTTGCCTCCCTACCCGACCCTTCTTCAGCCTTCATCTCTCACCAGGCTTGGGGAAGACAGCCCTTGGCCTGGGGATGATGACTTTTCCACCCAGCTGGCCTCCATGTACACCAGAAACCCTGTCATCACCTGAAGCCCTCCCACTTACTGTCCAGCACAGTCTCTGCATATCTCTTTCACCTGGAAGCTGATAGGCCTGAGGAAGTCCTGCTACCACTCAGAGCCAGAGGACTCCAAAGCCCCAAGAGTGCTGAAACAAAGGGTCCTGGGTATTGGGGACATCTATGTGCATGTCATGGACTTAGCAAAAGGCTTCCTTTCCCTTTTGTCCCAGATTTAAGGTGTCCAGGTTCTATGCCCTAACTGGGAATTCTGCCATGGACAACAACCTACCTTTGGCTTCAAGACTTCTTGGCAAAGCCAGCCTCCCTTCATGCAGGATAGGACAGGTCTAGTAAGAGCAAGTGTGAAGATACAGCACCCAAACCAAAGCTGGTGTCTTAGGGGTTCACTGCTGTGAAGAGACACCATGGCCAAGGCAGCTCTTATAATGAAAACATCTAATTGGAGCTGGCCTACAGTTTCAGAGGGTCAATCCATTATCATCATGGTGGGAGCATGGCAGTGTACAGGCAGACCTGGTGCTGGAGAAGTTTTACATGGAGCTGAGAGCTCTACTTCTTGATTGGATGGCAGCTTTCCACACTGGGCAGAGTCTGAGCAGAGACCCCAAAGACTGCTTCAAATGTGACCCACCTCCTCCAACAAGGCCCCACCTCCTAATTGAGCCACTCCCCATGTGCCAAGCATTCAAACACATGTGTCTATGGGGGCCAAACCTATTCAAACCACCACATTCCATTCCCTGGCTCCCATAGGCTAGTAGCATAACATAATGCAAAATGCATTTAGTCCAATTTCAAAAGTCCCCATAGTCTATCACAGTCTCAAAATGTTTAACAGTCCAAAGTTCAAAATCTCTTCTGAGATTCATGCAATCTCTTAACTGTAATCCCCTATAAAATCAAAATAAAAAACAGATCATGTACCTCCAACATCACTGGATATACATTACCATTCTAAAATGTCACAGTGAGGAAATAATGGACAAAAGCCTGGGCAAATTCCAAATGCTGCATCTCCATGTTTGATGTCCAACTCCTTTCATCTTTGCTCACTGCAACAAACTTCTTTCTCCTGGGCTGGTTCCATTCCCTATTAGCAGCTTTCCTCAGCAGCTATCCCATGGCTCTGGCATCTCTAACATCGCCAGGTCTCCAAGGCAACTTCAACTTTACAGCATCTTGTTCCAACGTCTTGGATCTACATACGATCTTCTGGGCTTCTCAAAAGGGCTTGGGTCACTTCTCCAGCTCTGCCCTCTGTAGCATTATAGGCTCTGGTTGAGTCCACTCCACTGCTGCTGCTATTCTTGGTGGTCATCCAATGGTACTGACATATCCAATACACTGGGCTCTTCTGCTACAACTAGGCTGCACTTTCACCAATAGCCTCTCATAGGCTCTCTTCGTGGTGCTAAGCCTCAGCTTCTCTGCATGAACCCTTCATTCCTGGACCTTCTACTGTCACTGAGGCTGCACCTTCACCAATAGCTTTTCCTGGCTTCTCACAAGGCCAGGCCTCAGCTGGTCTCCATGATCCCTTTATGCCTTAAAAACCACTCCACCTGGGTGATTCTTACACATTATCAAGTCTGGCTGCCAGCCTGAGGTCTATCCCTGGATCACAGCTTCTTTATGCTTTAAGAAAACACTTCCCAGAAGATTTCACCCCCAAAGCTCAGGAACTCTAGAGCCTATTTATGTCTCTTCTGCCCACGTATTGGCTGTCAACATCTCTATTCACCAATCAGAAATAATTTGGGGACAAGGTCACATAGTGTCACCCATGTCTACATGTGAACTCTCTCCTCTTTGGGGCAACCAGTCTTGAGGAACCAGTGTTAGCATTAGAATACAAGCAGCATCAGGCCAACCCACTATATTCCCCCCTTGCAAAATGCTAAAGATAGATACTCCGATGTTATAGAGAATATTGGGGACTGTCCAGGCAGTCAACTGTCTCTATCATTTCTATATTTTTTGCAAGCTATATTTTTTTATGCTTCCTGAATACTCAAGCAATATTTATTTCCTTCTCAGGCCTCTGGTGGTCATCGTCTTACTGTAAGTTATAAGGTAGCATCAGATGCCCATTACAGATGGTTGTGAGCCACAATGTGGTTCCTGGGAATTGAACTTAGGACCTCTGGAAGAGCAGTTAGTGTTTTTAACCACTGAGCCATCTCTCCGCCTGTAATTCTAAATTCTATATCCAAAGATCTAGACCCATGAGTGACTTCTCATGTTTACAAGCTTTTGTTGTTGTACAAACCTTGTTCCTTGATTCAAAACTATTGGTTAAATAAAATTGGCTACAGCCAATTACTGGAGGGATTAGAGGCAGGTGCATTTGGAGTGGCCTGGTTGTGGGAGGAAGAGGAGAGGAGAGAAGGAACCAGCATGAAAGGAGATGGTCTGTGAACAAGTGGCCAGAAGAAACAGTAAGTACCTGGGGTACACAGTTGTGGAGGTAGTCAGGCTATCAGTTAAAAGAGTAGATTAGGGGTTACCCCCAAATAATTGTCAAAGACAAACAAAGAGTAACCAGTGTAACCAGCCCTGGCTGTCCTGGACTCACTTTCTAGACCAGGCTAGCCTTGAATTCACAGAGATCCACCTGCTTCTGTCTCTGGAGAGCTGGGATTAAAGGCATGCACCACCATGCTTAGCTATAATGCTGGTCTCTTCTTAATCATCACTAATTTCTTAGCTCCAGCTAGCCAGCCTCAATTGTCCCAGTAACTCCTATTCTTAACTCTAAAGCCAGAGCCACATGTATGAAGCTGCCAAGTTCTGCTGATTGTTGGGGCTGAAACTTGACCCCCTTGTTCTATTACATCATCACTAGCTTTCTGTTTTCTGACTCCTTTACTGCCTAAGTTTGGCTCTTGACTTTGGACTCAGACAGAGATCTGCATCCCTCTGTCTTCCTAATGCTGGGATTAAAGGGATTAAATATCATCATGCTTAGATCTAAGGTTTGGTTTTTTTTTTCTTAAAACCTGGAGCTTGTTTTGTACCAGGCTGGCCTTGAACTCAGAGATCTGCTTGTTTCTATCTACTGGAATTAAAGGCCTATACTGCCACACCTGGACCTAAGTTTTTTAAAATTCCTTTTCATAAATCTTTATAAGTTCTGGATTATATTTCATTCCAGATATACTCAAGTCGACAAAGAAGAATGACCATCACAATCCACCCCTTGTCAATTTGACACATAATCATATCTCTTTATGTCCAAATGAAAACAATCACTGGGTTGCAAGGACACCTAACATGGATATTACTACCCCTCATTCAACTGCAAATGCATAAACAATAAGCTTAGCCAAGTGGGATCTTACCTGAGGTCACCACTCCTTTAATTCCACTTCATATCCTTAAACACAGGGTTTCTCACCATTCCACTTCCTGGTGCTCTTTTAATCTTTCTTTGAACCAAATATTTTGTACTTTTCTTAGCTTTCTGTACTTGATCAGAATGTTCTTTATGAGAGTTTACCACTAGACAGAGTCTATGCTAGGCTTTTTTGAGACTTCCTTTGTAAATGCAATTAATCTGAATTTCTTCACCTTAGCCTCAGGCAGACTCTTCAGACAAGAGTAAAAAAACAGCCACATTCTTCACTAAAATATCACAAGAATGATCTCTAGGCAATATACTAAAATTCTTTTCCTCTGAAACCTCTTGAGCCAAGCCCCCACAGTTCAATCATCCTCAGTACAACTGTCTTCCACAGTCCTACTAGGATGACCCATCAAGCCATACTTAAAGCATTTCACTGCTTTCCTAAAGTCCTCAAATTCATATTCCTCGAAAGTAAAAACATGGCCAGGCCTAGCACAGCACTATCCAAGTCCCTGGTACCAACTTCTTTCTTAGTTAGGGTTTCATTGCTGTAAAAAGACATCATGACCAAGGCAATTCTTGTAAAAGAAAACATTTAATTGGGGCTGGCTTACAGTTTCAGGTCTTCTCTTCATTATCACCATGGCAGGAAGCATGGCAGCATGCAGGCAGACGTGGTGCTGGAGAAGGAGCTGAGATTTTACATCTTGATTGGAAGGCAGCGAGGAGGAGGGTCTCTTTTCACACTGGGCAGAGCTTGAGCATAGAGACCTCAAAGTCCATTCCAACAAGGGCACATCTCCTAAAAGTGTCACTTCCCATGGGCCAAGCATTCAAGCACACAAGTCTATGGGGGCCACACCTACTCAAATGGCCACAGTTGTCAAAACGCTTATGCACAGAGTGCCAGTTCCAAGGAAACTCAATTTTGCCAAGTTCCAAAAGGCAGAAGGAACAGATGGCCACCTATGGTGTCTATTAGCATACCAAAGTACATACTAGCCTCCAGGGTCTCTCAGTATCACAGGTATCTGTTACACATTTCAGGGTCCATGTTGGCGTTTTAGCTCTTCCCTCCTCCCATCTACCCTATACTCCCTCCAGCTCAGAGCTTCTCTTTCCCAAGCTCATTAGAGCCCTGTGATTTCATCTTTGCTCCTCCTTTGCCCCACACTGTCTTCCCCTCTCAGTGTTCCTCCTCCCCTTCTCTCTGCTCTCCCTCTCTGTATGTTTCTCTATCTCTGCTCTGCTTCTCTTACGGCCAGGTCCACTCTGATGGCCCCACTTAATCTACTACTACCTCCCTTTGCTCTGGATTCTTCCAGATACCTCTGGCTCCTCCCTCCTCCCCCATGGCAGTGGTGCACACACCTTTAGTTTCAGCACTTGGGAGGCAGAGACAGTTGGATCTCTGTGAGTCTGAGGCCAGTCTGGTCTACAGAATGAGTTCCAGGACAGCCAGTACTACACAGAGAAACCTTGTCTCAAAAGACCAAAAGGAAACCAAGCCAAATTCAAACAAACCTTTCCTTTAACAATTATGGAGTGGTCGTGGCTTCATTTTATACAGAGACAAATTGGGATAATTGTCCCAGGGAAGTGGGTGTCAGTATGGAGGTCCCCAGTGTTTGGTCCTGGGATAGAGTGTGGAGCTCAGAGGAATTTGAAAAATTGCTCAATATTCTATGACCACCTCAGCCCATCTCAGTGCTTAGCATAAAACTGTGGGAATCAAAACAGCCCTTCCTCTGGGATCAAGGTGTGAACTACTTCGCCTTGCTTTGTGGCTTTTCTGATGCCTGTGTCCATTTTCCCAGCCAGTGAGGTCCTTGTGGCTGAGGACCATGGTTCTGCTCTCTGACTCTGCCCAGAATGGACTCTGATCCTCATCAATATTTATTCAAATGTAATCTCCCTCTTGGTCATCTCTGCCTGGTGACCAATGTAAGGTCACCGCAAGCTGACTCAGCAGGGGCTTCTGTTTAGTGTCTGAACTGTCCAGCCTTTTGACCAGCCCCATTGTCTTTGTTCCTGTCCCCATGTCACCTACCACACATGCACTATCAGTTGCCTCCTGCCTCCCTCCCTGCCTGCTCACGTGGTGGGAGAAACCAAAGTTCAAGTCCCCGCGGTGCCCTTGCTTGGCTTTGAGTGAGTCAGTTCTAACTTCATGGTTGTCAATGTCCAGTGGGAATATAGAGATTTTCTTGTTCATGGTATCAACCTCTATGGATTTAGAGCTGATGTTTTCGGGTTCCACCAAGACCTTCACATGGGGTCATGTTCATGGCTCCTATTTTTTTTTCTACACTGGCTTCTGAGGCCCATGTCTCTAGCATGGGTGAGGAGCTACAGAGATGACATTTAGTCTTGACTCTCAGGGAACTCACTGGTAGTGATAGTGTATGCTGAGATACTGCCATGCGTGGGAGTGTTTAATAGGTGAGTTTGAAGGAGTAGGAGAACTGGTCTACCTGGGAGGGTAGAAGGGTTCTTCATGAAGGACAGAACGGCCACTAGAAGGATAAGTAGAGCTTGAAAGAGCAGGGTTGGGTATAGTATCAAGGGAGAAAATGGATGGTCAAGGTTTAATGGGACATTTAAGAGGATCTCTGGAGTCACTGGATGTCATCGTCCCCTAACACAGGAGTGAGTAGCTGATGTACATCTTGGGATGAGTTTATCTGAAGGACAAGTTTCTTAGGCCTGGATAGAGGATGTAGAGAGAGCATCCCAGTGAGGAAGAAGCACTTTCTTCATCTAACCCTGGGAATTGATGGGGGGCAGGGCTGAGCCTTGGCAGACAGAATGGCGGGAAGAAATCACTGCAGTAGCCTCATGCCTTTGTCCCTGATGCCTAACAGCAATGCCTCCCAGTACAGGGGGGTGGGATCCAGGTTCGTCTGAAGCTGTCATGACCCTGGGATTGGCTTATAGATGAGTATGTGACCTGTTAGGGAAAAAAAAAAGATTCTGGGGAAGAATTTTCCTGTTCAGCCAAAAATGGAGACTCACAGGAGAAGTTCCTGGTCACTTTGCTAGTTTTTAACATCATCACGTCTTTCCCCCATTAATGATCCTTGAGCTGTCAAAGCCATCTTACAAGCCTGAGGGCAAGGCAGAAATGCCAACCTAGAGACCCGATGCTGTTGGTTGCTGAGCCAACGGAGGCTGCTGCAGACTGTCATGTACCTTTGTTGTTAAATGTCTTCATTATTCATGCAATTAATCAAACTTTCTGCTGTTCACAGTAAGTGCATACCTAATTGATCCATTGTACTAAGACTCTTTATTTTTATCGTGGACACCATGGGAAATTATTAGATGGCTTGAACACTTGAAGAAGGCTAGCGTTATGAAATATAATATGGCGAGGGGATATCTTTGGTGGGCCCATGCCAAGGTGTACCCCTGAGAAATTACACCATGTAACAGATCTGGTGCAAAAGAGATGTACTGGGGGAGGGAAGAAGAACGAGAACCTGGGAAAGGAATAGAGGCTGACTGACAAGTGGACATGTAGACAGACAGACAGACAACAGGAAGAGAGCCATGAGGGCAGAGAGAGGGAGCAGAGAGGAGATGTGCAGAGAACAGAGAGGAGGCACGCGAGAGAGAGAGCCACAGTGGCTGTGGGCTCTTGTATCTGCAGCACACACCTGGTGCAGGTGACAGCAGCAGACCTACAAGCAATCGCTATGTCCTTGAGAGCAGGCCAGTGCAATTATCCATACACTAACAGCCAGGATATGATTATATCTGGGTTTTCCCTGTGTTGTTCTGAAAATAGATGGAATTTATCATTTCAACAGACCAAAGAAGGGGCTCAAATGATGACCACAATGGATGCAGAATCAACATTTGATACAATTCAACAATCAGTCATGATAAGTACTCTTGAGTGATATAGGAATTGAATCAATCTTCCATAATTTGGTAAAAGACAAGGGCGCGTGCGCGCGCGCGCACACACACACACACACACACACACAGAGAGAGAGAGAGAGAGAGAGAGAAAGAGAGAGAGAGAGAGAGAGAGAGAAACACAAAGCAGGGAAGTTTTCTCTCCGTGCTCTTGTTCAACACTGTCTTAGTCAGGGCTAATCTTGCTGTGATGAAACACCATGACCAAATGTACCTGGAGGAGGAAAGGGTTTTTTTTTTTTCCCACTCACACTTTGTAGCAGTTCATCATCAGTGAGGGCGGGAACTCAAGCAGGACAGGAACCTGGAGGCACGAGCTGATGCAGAAGCCATGGAGGAGTGTACCAACATCAGTTGTCTAGTTCTGGTATTATTCTGTATTTATACAATATGCAACAATTAGGAGAAATTGTGTGATGAGTACAATTCAGTAATACTTTGACATTTTTTTATGAATCAGTAATTAATTTAAAATTTTTTCTGGACACGGGATTAAACGTCTTTAATCCCTAAGAGGTGGAGACTGGAGGATGACTACTTTAAAGGCATCCTTTGCTTTATACTATATTTGATGCATCTGAGCTACTGACACAAGCGCCTATCTCAAAAACAAAACAAAAGCACCTTTCTTTTTTTTCCAGAGACAATGTAGCTATGTAGCTGTGGCTGTCCTGAGACTCACTATGTGGACCAAGCTGGCCTCAAACACACAATGATCTGCCTGCCTCTACCTTCCAAGTGCTGGAACTAAAAACATGCACCACTACACCAAACTAAAATCCTTCTATTTTATATACTCATAAAAGATAATTAAAGATGAATAAAACTCTAATAGCTTTTCCAAACATGAACTGTTTGGGTATAAATGCTTAGGTAGCAGAAAACTATAAAATGCTCAAGGAAAAATGGAGTTGTGCTCTTGTGTTGGAAGAGTCAGTATTTCTGAAAGTGTTCTCCCTGATCTGCAGAGTTGAGAGAATCCTCTGATTCTGCTCCAGCTGGAGCCCCAGGACAAATGAGAGGGGCCAGGGAAAATGGATAGAACAATCCAGGGGAACCCAAGGAGAGCACAAGGCAGAATAGCTTTGTTCGAGCTGGGAGAGCAGAAGCCATCCTACCCTGTGACAAGGTCAGATCCACGGGTTAACTGTGCAGAGTAGACAGGGCTGTGTCCAGGACAAAACACCCTCTAACGTGCCTTTCAGAAGATGAGGTCACCAGGCGAGGTCAGTCAGAGGACCTGAGTTGTGGGACTGTGAAAGGTAGCATGGTCCCTGGTTGAGCTAAGGCTAAAAGTCCTGGAGACCCTAAAGGAACAGTGGGAGCTTTGCCTGTTCCTGGGCACCAGCCCGTCCCTTGCTGCAGCTCCTTATAGATCTGTGACCATCAGTCATGTAAGGGCAATGCCCCAAGCCCCTCCACATGTAGAGGACATGACAGCCATGTAGGCTCAAAACAGATCTCCATTTTAATAAGGTACCTAACAGCCTGGAGGGTTAGCCAGTAGGCTTTCCTCCCTGTAAAAGGTATTTAATCTCATGCCCAACCTGAGAAGTGGGGTATGGTTTTACACATTCACTTTCCGCCATGACAATAAATGCCTTAAGACAATGAACAGCCTCTTTTCATCGGCGCTGTGGAGATCGATGGAGAAAGCCTTCGCAATAGAGCTGCTATCTAGTCTCCCATAGAAGGCCTCTCTACGCTCCCCACCACAGCAGCCACCAAGCCCAAGATGTTATCAAGCCAAGACCCTCACTGTGGAACCAGCAGGAGCTCCCCACTTCTCCCCACGGCCCCAGGCCAGATCCACAGCAGGGGAGCCCCCTTCCCCACTCCATTCTCAGCTCCTCCGCAGCTCCCAGCAGTGCCTGGGTGTCCAAGAGTCTGATGCCTCTGGCTTCATCGCAGGCCTGGGGACCCCCCAACCAGCTCCAGCTGTCTAGCGCTTTAGACTGTGCTTTTCCACCCCTAGAGTGGTGTTCCATGGCTTTCCTAAGACCCAACATCTGCCCAGTGACAGTGTGAGGTAAGCACAGTCAACTCCAGTGTCCCGCCTCCCTGAGTGGCCATGTTCTGTGGCAGAGCAGATGCTGGACTCAACCCTACAGTGAGTGTAAAGACCTCAGTGACAGAAGCTGTGGGGACACAATAGGAAGGGATAACAGAAAGAGCTCTGCCTGCAGAGCCAACAGGAGGTGGTGTCTGCATTCAGGCCTCACTATGTTACTCTGGCTATCTTGGAACTCACTATGTAGACCAGGCTGGCCTCAAACTCAAAGAGATCCACCTGCCTCTGCCTCCTGGGTACTAGGTTTAAAGATGGGCACCACCATATCCAGCTAGGTGTTGGTGCTCTTACCCATTTCCCATGCTGGAAATGTAACCATGGGAGGTCAGTTCCCCAGGTTAGCACAAACTGTTGATTTGGCAACATAGAATCACCTGCAAAAGGAGCACTAACAGAGTAACTGTCTGAATCAGGTGGGCCTGTGGAAGTGTCTATGCAGGATTGTCTTGATTGATGTAGGAGGGGCTAGCCTATTGTGGGCAGTACTATTTCCTGGGACGGTGGTCCTGGACTATGAGAACGCTAGCTTGTGTGAGAGAGGCAGAGTGTGAGCAAGAGAGCGAGCCAGCAAGCAGTGCTATTCCTGCCTCCAGGTTCATGTCTTGACTTAACAGAAGAATGTAACCTGGAAGTATAAGCCAAGTAGACCCTGTCTTCCCTAAGTTATTTTCAGAGTGTGTTTGTTTGTTTTCAGCAACAGAATAAAACTAGACCAACAATTCCTTAGAATTTTAAGTCATTCTTAACCTTCCAAATTCTGTAACAAAAATTCCTGGTATGGACAATCTCTTGAAGTTTGGTCTCTTACACTATACCATGTGATGCTAGACCCTGCAGAGCTCTGAAACTGTGTCTTCACTGGAAGCTCTCTTGGTTTGAAAGGACAGAAGTTTTGGAGGGCTGAGAGCCCCTCCTACATTCATATCCAAGGTGTGGGCAGGAGTATGGTGCCTGTAGCCTCCTGCTTCCTGATATGGTCCAACTGGCTCTTTAGAAACAACTTTCTTTATCCACTAGGGAGCAGCTGCACAGACCCAGAAAGTTCAGGAGCTCGGTGGGACGGAGGGACTGGGAGAAGCAACTGGAAATGCAGGTGAAGAGGCCAGTGGCCAAGGCCTCAGTCTCTGGCCAAGGGCTCCGGATGCTCTGCTCCTCTGACCACTGGAGCAGGACGAATGCAGGAGCAGCAAGACCTCACTCACTATGTGGGTACCAGAGTCTTCAAGGATGAGCAGAGTACAACCTTGGTCTAGCCTAAGGGTAGATAGACCGACATTTAGTGGACAAACGTCACACAAAGTGATATGGCCAAGGCTCTGCTGCTGAGGGTAAGGCCAGAGGACCATGATCAGCTGAAGCCAGGCTGAAGTGAGAGATGCTAGGAATGTCAGAGGAACACCAAGATTGGGATCCTGAATGGAAGTTAAGACTAACCTCCAAGATCAGCAGAGCATGGCCCCTCTATGGCCACACCCTTTAACACATCTCTTGCCTCTAAAAAGAGCCTCTAGCTCTAAGGATTCAGTTCAAATGACCTAAGAAGTAAAGAACAGATGGAGGTGGGGGTCTCAGGTTTACCATCGACCTGTAGGGCTCAGCCTTTGTCTGTGACATGGACCAATGTCTCTCCTCTAGGCCTGTGAGATCAGCCTTCACCTAACCTAATCTCTGTTGCAAGCTCACTAAACTTCTGAACAGGGTTTTACTTCTTAATTCAGACTGCAATGATGAGCTGTCATTGTAAACTTGACCCACTTGGAATCTCCCGGAAAATCTCAAAGGATTGTATGCTTGGGTTGATCTCTGGGGGGATTATCTGGAAGTTTTGGTTGTGAGCCTTAGACTTTAAAGGCTAAGCTATGTTTCTAGTCCTGATTGTCTTAATTGATCTGGGAAGACCTAGCCTACCTTGGGTGGCACCATTCCCTAGGCAGGGGATTCATGAACTATACAAGAATAAAGAAGTTGAGCTAGCACAAACAAGCAAGCCATAAAATGCATATGTTTATTTTTCTCTGCTCTTGACCATATGTGATGTGACTAGTTGTTTGAAGTTCCTGCCTTGCCCTTCCCACAATGATAGATGGTAACTATCTATGACAGATGGAATTACAAGCTGAGACAATCAATATCTTTCCCTCCTAAGTTTCCTTTTGTCAATATATTATATATCAACTGAAATAAAACTATGACAGGGACAATGTCCCTGCCTCATAGGGCTGCTAAGGAAACCACAGGAAATGTTCTGTAAGTGCAACCAACGAGTTTATACACAGGACTACTGGGCTTTCTGTACTCTGAAGGGACAAGTTTGTAGTGGAAAGGACTCCCTGATCTGCCTCCTGCCTCCGCCACACTTTGCTCTTTCTTCCTCCTCTTCCTCCTCCTCCTCTTCCTCCTCCTCTTCCTCTTCTTTGTGTTTTTCTTCCTTTTTGTTTTTCTTCTTCTTTTTCTTCCTTTTCTTATTCTTTTTCTTTAGAAATATTGTAATTATCTCTTTTTAAAAAATATTTATTTATTTATTTATTTAGTGTATGTGAGTACACTATTGCTCTCTTCAGAAACACAAAAAGAGGGCATCCGATCCCATTACAGATGGTTGTGAGCCAGCATGTGGTTGCTGGGATTTGAACTCAGGACCTCTGGAAGAGCAGTCAGTGCTCTTAACCACTGAGCCATGTCTCCGGCCCACTTTGCTATTCTTGAATGTGTCAGGTCACTTTATTATTGCTCCAACCACTGAGGAGCACTTCCTACAGCACTGGGCAGGGGGAAGGGCAGAAGGAGTCTGAGGAGGCAAGGGTGGCATCAGACCAAGGCCACAGAGAACATGGCTAAGGCCAGGGGAACCCAGTGGTGAGGACTTAGGCCATTGTGACACTAGGTGACAGTGGCAATGACCTTAGTGGGCATCCTCGAGGCCTCTGGGCTTTAGATGATGCCCTGTCTGTGATACTAAATGTCAACACATTCTAGTGTAGAAGAACATAGTGTCAGAGTCCTGCTGCTGCTCAGCGACAGTACTTCAACAACCTTCCCCTCACACAGGCACCCACAGGCATCCTATAGAAACAATCTGTGAGGCCTTAGCTCACACATTCACGTGGGAACGTGCCAGGATCTCTTGCTTGAGTTTACATTGACGGGAATATTAGTGGTCACACATCCTTCTCCTTCCCCCTCCCTGTCTAGGAATCAGAGAGCCTGACGGCAAAACCACACTCCAATTAGAAAGGTATGAGACTCCTGTTTCTGCCATGTAGGCTCTGATTCCTCTCTTCAGAGACCACCACCATCACCACCATGCTGTCTATCTTGTGAATTCTCAGAATCCTCACCGTGCTGTTGTCAATATGCCCGTCTGCCCATGGTTCCTAATTACCAGAAATCTGCTTCAGTGTCTTTCTTGAACTCCCATCTGAGACCTTTTGCAGTGTTAGTTCCCATACAGGGAGTGAGGGCTCCTGGTGGGTTCTGCCCCAATGGACTCTGCAGCCTTGGTCATAGTCTCTCACTCTCTCTCTCTCTCTCTCTCTCTCTCTCTCTCTCTCTCTCTCTCTCTGTGTGTGTGTGTGTGTGTGTGTGTATGTGTGTGTGTGTGTGTACACAGGTACGTGCATGATGTGGTATGTGCTTAAAGGCCAGAAGATAACTTTTAGGAGTCAGTTCTCTTCTTCCACTCTAAGTTCATGGAATCCAACTCAGGTTGTCATACTTGCCTGGCAATCACTTTACCCACCAAGCCATCTCGCCAGCCCCGTCTTCCTTTTTCTTTCTTTCCATTTTTGTTATTTATTTTATTTTATTTTTGGTTTTTTAATTTTTTGGTTTTTTGGTTTTTTGGATTTGGTTTTTTCGAGACAGGGTTTCTCTGTATACCTCTGGCTGTCCTGGAACTCACTCTGTAGACAAGGTTGGCCTCCAACTCAGAAATCTGCCTGCCTCTGCCTCCCAGAGTGCTGGGATTACAGGCGTGCACCACCACCACCTGGTTTATTTTATTTTATTTTATTTTATTTTATTTTATTTTATTTTATTTTATTTTATTTTATTTTATTTGAGACAGGGTTTCTATGTAGCGGTGCCTGGCCTGGAACTTACCATGTAGACCAGGCTGACCCTGAACTCACAGAAATCCAACTGAGTGTTGGGATTAAAGGCTTGTGTCACCATGCGTGTCCTGCTCACCTTTTTAAAATGTATTTATTTATTTGAGGCAGAATATTTTATTGGCCTGGAACTCAAACCCCAGAGACCTTTCTTTCTCTACACGCTCACTGGGATTACAAGTGCATGCCACCGTGCCCACCTTTTAAGTGCAGGTTCTTGGGATTCACGGTTTAAATGATAACAACCCAGAAAGTCTTCTCCATTTGGATGTTTGGTCCCTGTTGATGTACTGTCTGGGAAGGATTAGGAACCATGGCCCTGTTGGATGAGATGTGTCACTGGGCATGGGCTCTGAGGGTCTCAAAAACCCATGTCCCACCCAATTGTCATCTTTGTGGATCAGGATGTAAACCAGTGGTTCTCAATCTTCCTAATCTGCAACCCTTTAATCCAGTTGTGGGGACCCCCAACCATAAAATTATTTTCATTGCTACTTTATAACTGTATTTTCGTGGCTGTTATGAATCATAACGTAAGTTTCTGATATGCAGGACATCTGATATGCCACCCCTCTGGGGGTCGCAATGCACAGGTTGAGAAGCACCTGGGATGTAATGCTTTCAGCGACTGCTGCAGCACCTGCTCCAGCCTGTCTGCTTCCCATCCTGATGATCACGGACTAACCCTCTGAAGCGTGAGCAAGCCCCCAATTAAATGCTTTATTTTTATAAGAGTTGCCTTGGTTGGGGTGTCTCCTCACAGCAATGGAACAGTGACTAGGACAGGCTTGAACTCGGGTTCTCACAATGTCTAGACGATGGCTTTATCAACTGAGCCCCAGACCACACTTTCTGAAGGCTAGGGCACATGAAGAGCATCAGCCTGGATGCTGGGGGAAGGGCTCCTAAGGGGAAAGCCCGGATCCGCTTGGACTTGCTTCCAGATTCCCTCTTCTTTCCTACACCTAACTGCTTCGGGATAGGTTTGGACTCCATCAACCAAAGCCCCAAGGAAGCAGGCGGCCTCTCTCCCAGGCTCTATTTCCTGCTACAGGGCCTTTTTCTTACCCACACATGTGTCCCATACGCCATTTAGGGATAGACACAACCTTCAGGGAGCCCACCCACACAGTGGACCTGCCTTCATGCCACACAAGTTACAAAATCCAGGAAGTTTGTAACTTGTCACTTTGTAGGGACTTCTGCATTCTGACTGGGCAGAAATCTGGGGAGTGGAGCTCACTAGAGGAGAGTACCCCTGCCATGAAGCTGATTGATGCTCTCTCTCTTCTGACACATTTCCCAGTGCTGCAGACATCCCCTCACAACCCAGAACCACTCAGACTTCCCACCGCTCCTTTTCTTCCCATTGGCTCTTGACACAGATGGCAAAGGAAGAAAACGATGACTGCTCAGCCTGCAATTTTGCCAAAAGGCCACTGCTGAAGAAGTAATTACCTCAGCTGTAAAAGACATGTCAACCTTTCTGCACCTCAAGAAATATCACCCATCCTTCGGGAAGGAGGAAGGACTGAGCGCCTCTCACACCTTCCTCTGGAAGCAGGGACATCTTAGGAAAAGCCCACCTCACGCTTGAACTGACTCGTTCACTAAAATAATTTCTTCCCTCATTCAGAGCAGATGTGTTCATGAATGATTCTCCAGGGCAGTCTGGCCCAGGAAAGGGGTTCAGGCTCCTCACATTTGTGCTCCCTCAACTTTAAAGTGAAGAATAACAAAGATATCCACACTTAGCTTGTTGGTGAAGGTTTGATGGATGGATGGATGGATGGATGGACAGATGGATGCGTCAACGGGCATGATGACCATTCAGTCATGGAGTCCTGTTCCACCCAGGAAATGGTGCATTGGGTAATGGCAGATTGTTGGTTTTTCTGCGCAAAGGTCCGCCTGCCTACTCCTGCAGCACAGGTTACCTGTCTGCCCGCCATGCGTGGTCCGCGCAGGCCGCAGGGATGCGGTGGAGACATGGGCCGCAATGAGATACACCAGGCCAAACATGGTGGGACTTTAAGTCCCACGTGGGACTTTTTTTAAGATGGGGAAGGGGTAGCAGGCAGGAAGAAGGAAGGAAAGAAAGAGAGAAAAAGAGAGAGGGGGTGGGGGGGGGAGAAACGCTGCCCGGTTATATATGGGTGATGACTTAATTACAGGTAAAGGTGGGCCATTGAATTCTGGGTATAGGGCGGCTGGCTGTTGCCTTGGCAACAGACCTATACACTGTCCTAATTGTCGCCTGTATGTCGTCACAGGCCTCGCAGGTCTCGGTACCTACACAGATCACTCAGGCTCTTTCTCCAGGGAATCTGAGTCTTGGCCTTGGTTGATGATACAAAGGCTCCCATTGGTGGTTGAACTTCCCTCCCCTCTGTGTCCTAAGGACACCATTGGTTTCTGCTGCCTGGGTTCCCAAAGCTGCCTGGCACCTGTGCCCAGATCCAGCCGAGGCTGATTTCTTCATCCTGAGCATCCCCAGAAGCAGTAAGAGTGGGCTCTGTTGCTTGCACACCAACCCTACCTAGCCAGAAGTTCTGTGGTCTCCCATTTGGAAAGTGGACTCCTTTCACCTGGGGTCAGGCCTTCTCCTCTGGTGACAGAGCCTTTAGTGGGGACTGGTTAGGAATGGACATGTAGCCCAGATGGGACTTATATAAAACCAGAGTGGCTTCCTGGAAAAGGGAACACCTGTAGGGTGAAATGTTTAGGGTACTTTAGTTGAGGGAAGATGGCTGGTAAGCAGCCATTGACACTTCAGCAAACAACTGCTGGCTGTTTGCCCACCAGCCCCTCAGGTAGAGAGGTAGGGTTTCTTCTCCGAGAAACAAGACCATTAGGGACAAGATGCTAATGGATCTCTTCCCATTGATTCTGCCCAGCTTTTGTGACCATGCTTGCAGTGACTAATGTGTTTAATTACCCATTGCTACAAACCTTTCCCAACTGTCCTGAGCAGATAGGCAGGCTGTGGCTAGAAGCTACACCCTCAGGGTCCCCTTCCCTCCTTCAGGGCTGGTGGCGGTGGCATTGCTGATGAGAATACATGTGTTACCTCATGCAAATAACAGTCAACATCAATGTGCAGATCTCAGAGTAGGGCCTATGGGCTCCAAGAGGAACCAGAAGCACAGATCTTAGCGAGCAGGATCCCACGCAAGGCAGAACATGAACAAGCCAGGCCCAGTGTTCAGAAACAGCAGAGACCACTGACCTCCTACTAAAACCTTCCCTAGGGCTTTATCGTCCATTCCCCTCTTCTCAATCTGTCTGATTTATGAATCTTGGCTGTTGTCCTAAATTCAGTCTGGGATCAGAGGTCAGAAGTCAGGAGAAGAATGAGCAAGAGGATGCATGGAGCAAGGTGTGAGGGCTGAGCAACCAGGGACAGGCTCGGTGTGCCTGAGGTGAGTCAGGCAAAGGTAACTAGTGTGTAAATGTGAAATGGGTTTATGTTGTTGCCAGTCATGGTTCTCAATGTGGCCTGCCTGTCTTCCTTTCTCAGCTCTGAGCAGCAGTTAAAGCAGAACCTTGAACTGCCCCCACCAGACACCAGCTCACTCACACACTTGAAAACTTCTCCTAGCCAAGGCAACACTTCCCCTACCGTCTGCTCTAGTTCAGAGTTTAAAAGAGTTTTTAAAAAAGTGTGTGAGTGAGAGAGAGAGAGAGAGAGAGAGAGAGAGAGAAGTGGGGTCATACTCTATGCCATAGGACATGGGTGAGATCAGAGGATAACTTTTGAAAATCCATTCCTGCTTTCCACATGGTTGGACCACCATCTCCAGACTAGCTGGCCTGAGAGCTTCCAGTTGATTTGTCTGATGATTTTGGAGTTTTGGTTTCTTTAAAACACACACACACACACAGACACACACACACAGAAAGAGAGACAGAGAGAGTCATAAGAATATGTGTTCATTTTAATCCCAGGCGTGAGATATGAGGCTGCTTCAGACTGTCCACAGCAGCTGACTGTGATTTGCCTCGCGCTCTAGCCAGGGTGTGACTTTGCCAGCTGCAGATGGTTTCTGCAATGGTGTGATGTTTGGAATTCTGGGGACTTTTCAGAGGGGATATAAATGCTAGGGCCCCAAGAAGTGGGGTATGGTTATTGGTTTGTTGTTCTTTGTTGTTGGTTACAGTTTAAGTAGTTATATGCAAAGAAGAAGCAACAACAAAATTATATTAGATATTCTGATGGTAAAAATCAAAACTTGTCCCAAGGAACTCTATGCCCTGATTACAGCAGGAAGTAGTCTAACAATAACATGGATCCCCTTCCAACCCCTGACTTTATTCAGAGAATTCTTTCCTTTCCTCTCTATCTCCCCCACTGTGTTATCTAGTGCTAGGTTATTGAAAGCATGGAAATAGGGTGGAGAGGTGTGAAAGAAAGAATTACCCACAAAGTAGCCAAAGATAGCTATAAACAGCACCCAATGTGGGGCGAGGTAGACTAGGGAAATTGATTTCAAATGCCATAGAAGAAACAGCAGGGAATGAAGGAATGGATATTTCTTTTCAAAAGAAGAGCAAAATTTTATTGTGGCTGCTACCACTGGGATATCCCCTGCTATGCTCCCAGAGGGGATATTCTGTTTTAAAAACGTTAGGAGAATGGCTGAGAAGTTGTGAAATTTTCAGGTGAAAATGGAAGGGCCTGAGAAACAAAACAAACAAAAAAAATGGATGAAGTGGGAAAACAAAAGGGTTACTCTGCCCTCTCGTTTCTGAAAGGGTTGCAGAGTTGGCTGTGCAACTGGAAAAATTACAGGTGGAAGTGGAAAAGCCAGAGAGGGGAGGAGCCTGGGAAAAGAGAGAACAAAATGGCTCAGTCCTGGTGAGCAGGAGTTTCTCAGGAGGAAAGGAAGAGAACTATGCTGGAGGGCAGTTGGGTCAGAGAAAAGCTGAGGCAGTGGGAGGTTAATCTGATGAAATAGCTTGTTTCAAAAGAAAGGGTTAATCTTGAACCAGTTGCACAAGAGTGGTAGGAGAGATGGCCTGGGGTTACAAGATTATCATCAGCTTTCCCAGTAGTCATACAGCATATGTCTGTTAATGGTGTGGAACAGAGTTATGAAAAGATAGACTGGTGTCCTACAGAAATGATAAATCTAAGGTGGTTTAAAGAGGCCATGATTTTGGCTGGGTGGTGGTGCACGCCTTTAATCCCAGCACTTGGGAGGCAGAGGCAGGTGGATTTCTGAGTTCAAGGCCAGCCTGGTGTACAGAGTGAGTTCCAGGACTACACAGTGAAACCCTGTGTAGGAAACAAACGAAAAAAAAGAGGCCATGATTTCATATAGGACCCACTCCCACTCCTCACACTATGTGAAACAAATTCTAAATAACTGGGCTACTGAAAATATCATTATTCTCCACCCCCCCAGACTGGAAAGAGAATGGTAACAGTTGTACTATTACCTGGTTCATACTTGCAATGACTAACATGGTAGAGGGAAGAAGCTGTGAATATTGAACAGTAAAATAGAGCAAGGGGAATAAATATGGTAAAAGATCAGTTGCTGGGTATCTTAGGGTTTCCATTGCTGAGAAGAGACACCATGACCAAAGCAATTCTCATAAGGAGCAACATTTAACTGGACTGGCTTACACGTTCAGGGGTTCAGTCCATTGTCATCATGGCAGGATGCATGACAATATCCAGACAGACGTGGTGCTGGAGGAGCTGAGAGTTCTACATCTTGTTTGGAAGGCAAATAGGAGAAGCCTGGCATCCTTGGGTAGCTAGGAGGAAGCTCTCTCAAAGCCCACCCCACAGTGACACACTTCCTTCAACAAGGCCACACCTCCTAATAGTGCCACTCCTTGGGCCAAGCATTTTGAAACTACCACACTGGGTGAAGGATGGTACTCTGATATATAAGAAAAGATTCAATTTGATGACACTACTATAGAGCAATGTCTCCTAGCAGATTTAAGAGCTAGAGACAAAGTTGAGGAGCTTGGGAAAAGGTCCACCTTGTTTACAAAGATTAAACCCAGCTCTGGAGAAGTCTTCACTGATTTTTTTTTTACAAAGATTAGTCCCAGCTGTGAACAAAGCCATATCAGACCCTGGCACAAGGCAGGTGTTGATAGAGATATTGGCATATAAAAATTTGAATATCAAATGTAAAAAAGTCATTAAACCATTAAAGGCTCAAGCAGTGCCTATTGATATTGGTTCTAATGTATACCATGCTAATATCATGTCATACTATAGCTAGAGGTCTCCAATATCAACATGCCTGGTGTTTCAATTGTGGGAAATTTGGACATTCGCAACAAAATTGTGAAAAAGGCATCTCTATAAGGGCACAATGGTTTTTCTAAATATAAACCAGAAAGAAGGTCTATGTTTCCAGGGATGTGCAGGCAATGTGGTAAGGGTTGCAATTGGACCAAGGGGTATAGATACAAGAGAGATATTCAAGGTGATCTCTTACCATCAGGAAATGGCTTTGGAGGTCTAGCCTGAAGTCTGACAGCAAAAAATATGAGCTGTCTCAACCAAGGAGTAACATTCAGACAGATAAACCTCAACACTCAGCAAGAGAGTCTCTAGGTCATAGGAAAATGTGGAATTAAATCAGTCTATGTACTAGAATGATATGTTAACATCAGAAGAGAGGCCCAAGAAAGTTTTGCATTAAGGACATAGAATTGTTTATATTTCCACAGGAAATGAAAAGCTGTATCCAAATGATGGTATCCATCAAAACTGATAAAGATTAGAACTGAGTAGGAGAGTTCTCCTGAAAACCCTGGCCACCGATCCGAAAAGTACTTATTTCATTGAAAATGTCTCTGTTTATATAACTTCTAACACTTTATATAACTTATAACACTACACACAGCACAATTAATGTCACAAAACAGAAGTGGAGAAGTGTAGTGACAATTTTAGAGTTTTGGTTTCTTTAAAAAAAACCCACAGAAATAATATAAGAATATGTTTTTGTTTTAATCCCAGGTGTGAGATATGGGGCTCCTTCAGATTGCCCATGGCAGCTGACTATGATTTGCCTAGTGCTCTAGCAGGGTTGTAATTTTGCCAGCTGTAGATAGTTTCTGCAAATGTGTAATGATTGGAATTCTGGGAACTTTATAGAGAGTATATAAATGCTAGGGCCACAGAGGCAGGGTGGGGTTGTTTGTTGGTTGGTGTTGGTCACACTTAGATAAGTAGTAGTATTCAAAGAAGAAAAAAGAACAAGAAGATATTAGATGTCCTTACAGTGAAGATCAAACTTGTCCCAAGGAACTCCACATTCCTAACCAGCTGGAAGTAGTCTAAGAATAGTGTCGCCTCCTTTCCAACCCCTGACTTTATTCAGGGATCCTTTTCCTTTTCTCTCTCCTATCTAGTGTTAGGGGTTGAAAGGGTAGGAAATGGGTTGAGAAGGATGGAAGAAAGAAGAACCCAGTGAGTAGCTAAAGACAGCTATGCCCCATCCCACTCCAGGAGCATCAGAACTGCAGAAGCATGCCACCACATGCACATCGTGTGGACTCTGATGATGTGCACCATCACACTGTTGACTGAACTCTGCTGATCAGGCTTTACCAGGGCAAGCTCTTTTACACACTGAGCCCTCTTCCCAGCCCCTCCTCCCTCTCTCTGTCTCTTTGTCTCAACAATGGACTTTGATCTGAAGGTGTGTGTGTTGGAGAAATTCTGTGGTTTTGCTCCTCTAGCTCTAAGTTCTCAGGGAGTAAAGAGGGAAGAAAGCAAGGAAAGGGACCAAGACAAACCTTTTTTTTTTTTTTTTTAAAGATTTATTTATTGTATACAATGTTCTGCCTGCACATATGCCTGCAGGCCAGAAGAGGGCTCCAGATCTCATTATAGATGGTTATGAGGCATCATGTGGTTGCTGGGAATTGAACACAGGACCTCTGGAAGAGCTGCCAGTGCTCTACCTCTGAGCCATCTCTCCAGCCTCACCTGTCAACTCTCTGACCTCTTGTTGCAGTAATACATTCACATTTTGACTGTCTGGAAGACTTCAGCCAGGACTGCTGGACGCCATTGCAGGTCATGGTCAAGGAGGATTTTATGAGGTTCAATATGTGTCTGACCTGTGTCCCAGAAATTGTACTCCCAGATGTGACTCGTAAAATGAAATGTGTCTCCACATAAAAAGACTCAGGCAAATGATTGCAGAGACGGCTCCATGGGTAAAGTGCCTGCCCTTCAGGCATGAGGACCTGGGTTTGGTCCCTAGCGCCTGTCAGGGCTGCGTTTGTAATCCCAGTGCTTAAGCAATGAGGTGTAAGCCAATTGGCAGACATTTCCACAGCCGCAATGAGAGACCTGGGGGTGGTGGGAGGGAATGAAGGTCAGCCTGGTCTGGACAAACGTATAAAAGAAACACACTTTCAGAACACCACAAGCTCAGATCTTAGAAGAGACTCTTGCTCCAAAAGGTAACAACAACAGCAATGAGAAACATACAGGAGAAGGAAGGTCCTACTGAGGCAAGGGAAAGGGCTTCCCAGCAGCCACCACACTCAGTGTCTACCCTTACCTACCCTTGCCCTCATGGTCACCTGGCCTGGAGCAGCACCCCCCTGTGTGTGGTGATGATGAAGATACAGCCAAAATGAAGGAACACATCTCCACAGTGCCTCCCTCACCGCCTGTGCCCATTTTTCCCTGCCGTTCTGCCTTCTGAATCTCCATCAAACCTGTCCAGCCCAAATCTCACATCTGTGGAGCTCTTGCTGGAATATGAGAACCTGCTGCAGCTGATCTCCCTGCATCCACACAACCCAAGAGCTGTTCCCTGCATGTAGCTCGCCTGCTTTCTTCAAAGTGTAAATCTGACTCTAGGAAATGGCACCCTGGTTGTTTTGGGGAGACGGCAGGGGGTAGGGGGATGGGAGAAGGAAACTAAAAATCTATAGCTAAAAATCTCTTCACTTCTCCAGCTCAGCCCTCTGCTCTCTTCGGTCTTCCACTCTCAGCAGATTCTCTCAGTTCCACACGTGGGGCCCCAGTTAGGGTCACCTAGACTCTTGTCCGTGCAGTTTCGGTCACACAGGTCGCTCCTCTTTTGGTTCATTTGACACTTCCTCCAGGAAGTCTGCTTTGACTTCCCTGTCAGCTCTCTCCCACTGAATGCCCCATGGTATCACGACTCCTTCCCAGGGAAAGTTATCCCAGGAGTGAAGCCGTATTTCACTATCTACGGTCTGGTTCTGCTGCTGGACTTTAAGTTCCTACAGGGAACAGCCTGACAATGTGTCTCTGGGACAAGCACGTTGCATAGGGAAGGAAGGCTTGCCATGCCTGAGAACCTGTCACTCCCACAATACAAAGTTCTAGAATATGCAGATTTGTTTCCTTTTGAACCACAGCAAATTTTGACTCCTGTGTGATTGTACCATAGTCTCTGTGATGGGACAAAAGTGGCTGAAAGGAATTGGGGGTTGGGAAAGGAAAAGAAAGGGGACCTGGCAGAGAGCAAGAGGACTGGCTTCCATGATGACTTTTGAGGGAAGGGCAGCGTAAGGAATAAATGTAAACAATATAAAAGAAATTACAAATGTAACCCAGCCCAGAGTGTGTGAGTGTGAAATGTGATAAAGGTAAATGCTCTGACTCAGTGAACGCCTCCATTTTAATTGACTAAAAAGATACTATGAAGACCAAGTCTAGAGAGTGTGTGTGTGGAGATTGATACACCTAGTGTTAGATAAGGTGGGGTTGCAGGCCTGAGCTGAGACTTAAAAACCCTGGTCCGACAGCTAAGGTTCGGGGCTCATTCCCCAGAGCTCCAACTGAGACTCCTTGTGTTGAGACTGACTCATTCCCGGAGCCAGGCCACCCAGCCCACCGATTCCAGACACCCCAACTCTGGACCGACGCTCCAGTGGGATCCAAAGCACAGTGAGGAAACGTTGCACTTCCATCAGAACTAGGCTACAGCATTTACCAGACCAGAGGTGAGTGTGTGTGTGTGTGTGTGTGTGTGTGTGTGTAGGGGGTAGAGCGTGCACATGTGTGTGCGCTCAAGCACATATGTAGACGTTAGTGGAGAGCTTTTGGGAGTCTGTTATCTCTCACTCTCCATTGTGTAGGCCCTGGGGGTCAAACTCAGGCCACCAAGCTTGGAGATAGATCCCTGCACCTTCTCACTGGTCCAAGTCTGAGTCTCAACAAGTGTTAAGGCACCAAGCATCAGGAGAGACACACAACATAGGCTTTCTGTATGCTCACATGCAGAAGGCCTGACCCCAGGACAAGGGACTGACTGGGCTGGGACCCTGCTTACAGCACTGCTCTGCAGTACTTACCAGGCTTAATATATGGGCAAAGAGCTATTGACCCATGTCTGTCTCATGAGCTGTTTCTCTATTTAACCTTGTTGAACAAAAATATTTTTATAAGGATTTGCATGAACTCACTGGCAACTTCTACCTCCCAGGCTGCAGAGTTACTCCTGCAACTTCCTACTGGAGAACCCCCCCTCCCTGAACCAGCCTCCCCTCCCCCATCTCCCCTCCCCCACCATGTGCCAGCTCAACACTTAGCACCATCCCACCCCCTTGGTGGCATCTACTGCCCTCACCAACAGGTGAACACTGGGTCGGTCTTTTAACTCTTTATTAGAGGCCCCCTCCCACCTACTGTGTTCAGTCAGGTCAGATCTCTCTGTCTTCTTTGGTCCAGTTGCCTAAATGCTCATAAATCTAGTCAAGTTTGCTCCAGACCTCCACCCTTCCCCACAGACAACAGAGAATACATTTCTAAAATTCATGATGTGATTCCCTTTTGACATACTTCAATATAACCCTATTGCTTTCCCTCTAACAGGCAGACACTGTTTTATCTGCCCAGCTTCTCTCCTTATGAGAATGTATTTCTGGACTATTCTTCTGGGAAGTATTCTCCTTTAGGCAGCTATCTTGCTTGTATTGGTAATTTTGACGTGTGTGTGTGTGTGTGTGTGTGTGTGTGTGTGTGTGTGTTAACCCCCTTCCTCCAGAGACCCAGTTGGCTACCATAACCCTCTACCCACAACTTCCTGCATAGCCAGCCAGGGGCTGACAATCACCGGGGCTCAGTGGTATGAGTAGATCTGCTGAGAGCTTCTTCTCAGAGCAAGGGAGAAGGGAGGCATAACATCTCTGCAGGTGGAGATACAGCTGGCATCATCCCACTCACAAGGGAGCTGTGGGGGTCAAACATAGGAGCTCGGCCTACACAGCATCCTGGTCCTGCCATTTGGGAATCTGTAGCAGATCTTCCTTCATCTAACTCACCCCTACAAAGAACACCATTCCCCTACCAGGAAAGGGGAACCCTCTTGGTGTCACACAGAGCCCAGAATTCTCTCACCACACAGGGACTCTCCCCCGGCATCCTTTCCTTCTCCTTCATCAGCCTCTCTGCTCCTGCTGGCAGGAGCAGGTCTTTGTCACGCTTTGTTGTCTAGCACGCATTTGGTAGATTTGGGGTTGGATGGCTTTTGTTTTAATCCCTTAAATCTTTATATTTTTCTCCCATAAGGTTTCAAAGGTTTCAATCAACTCAGAACTGTGGTGATTTGAAAGACACAGAAGTCAGTGTGAAAGGACACTTGTCAAGGTTAGCGGCAGAGATGTCACAGTAAGGAACCCCAGGTCCCTTCTGAGCAGAGGTTCATGGGATGTCCTAGAGACTACTGTTCATACAGGATGGATTTGTATGAGAGAACTCTCCACACAAATGTGTGAGGGGCCAGTTTTTGTCTCTAATCTGCAATAACTTCTTTCACTCATACCAACATCACCCTACCAAGCATGTGGGACCCGCTATTTTCAGAGCTTAAGTACTGCCTGTGACCTGTCAGGCAGTCACACAGGTGAAAACACAGGGAAAGATCTCCAGGAGGTGAGGATGTCTTGGCAGTAGAGACCCGTAACAGCACTGATGTTCTACCAAGAATGGGGAGAGACTCTGGTTGCTTTCAAGATGTAAGCATGTAGTGGGACAGGGCTGTGTGTAACCCAGAATAAGCCTCCCCAGGTTCCTAGAAACCAAGTCTGATGCTTTCATGATTTGGCTTTTCCTGTCTCAAAACTCAGAGGAGCAAATTTCTGTTATTTAGGCTGCCCAGGATTCTGTTCTAATCGCTTGGGCTGCCTAAGACAGATGTCCACATATAAATGTGAATTTTGCTCCTCACTTCATATTGTACATAAGAGCCAATTCCACATGGACCCTAGATATAAATTTTCAGAGCAAAACAATAAAATTTCAGACAGAAACAGAAAAATATCTTCATGACCTTTGGGTAGGCAAATATCTCTTAGGACACAAAAAGCATAAGTCTTGAAAGGAAGAGTGGTAAGTTGGCCTACATTAAAATTAATAATGTTTGTTCAACCAAAACCAACACTGAAAGTCAAGAGGCAAACAGCAGGGGGATAGAGGAATTGGCCATGAGCACATTAGACTGCAGACTCAAAATCAGATTTCGGGAAGAATGCCTTCAAGCCAGTAACAGGAAGAGAAAAGGGACAGCAGGTGAGGGAACAGGGAGAGGGCAGCCGGGCTCGAAGAGTGCCTTCCCAAAAGAGGACATTCAAATAGAAACGTGAACATTTGTATCAGTCAGTCACTTGAGAGGAGGCCTTTGAGCCACAGTGGGGCCTCCTGGTGCAAGCCTGTCATCACAGATGCTCAGTGTACAGGAGCAGAAGAATCTTAAGTTCAAAATCAGTCTGGGCTATAGAATGAATTCAAGTTCCGACTGGGTAACTTAGTGAGACCCTGCCTCAAAGCATGGGGAAAAAGACCTGGACATATGTATAGCTCAGTGTTTGTATGTGAGCCCCTGACTCAATCCCAGAACCACCAAAGCTAGGCAAGATACTGCCCATTCATAATCCCAAACCCAGGACCAGGGGCTGAGGTAGGCTCAAGGCCAAGCTAGGCATGGGGAGAGGCAGAAGTACGAGGGTAGATCTGTAGAGTTCAAGGCCAGCCTAGTCTATATAGTTAGGTTCAGGACAGTCAGAGCTACATAGTGAGACCCTGGTGGAGGTGGGGCAGAGTGTGTATGTGCGCTCAAGGCCAGTCTGGGCTATATAGACAGACTTGTTTCAGAAAATAAGAGAATAAAAAAAAAGAAAAGAAAAAGAAAAAGCAGAGAAAAGAACTTGAAGCCATATATATATATATATATATATATATATATATATATATATATATATATATATATATATATATAGTGAGATACCAACACGCACACAAAAGAAAAAGTGACCACAGGGATAAGTCTCAAGAAGGGCATAGAATATCCACATTGTGTGGGCTGTAGTCTCCATCAGGGCATCGTTAGCCAAGTGTGAGTTTCCCCCAATGAGGCATCAAGAGTAATCCCAGGTACCATTCACCGGGGTCTGCCACACCTTCAGCATATTAGCTTTGATGGTGTGAGACTGAAATAGGAGCAAATACCTCATCCAGGTTTCTACATGAGTTCTAGGAATCTGAATCTCAATTGTTTGGGTTGCACAGCAAGCGTTTTCACCCTCTGTTCTGTTCTCATAAGGACACCAATCACCTTGCAAATACCTCACAAGCTAATGGGAGACTGACCAAGCCAGCTCAGTCAGTCAACAGGGTCTCAAGGGAGGAGAAAGTGAGGATTGAAAAAGAAGACAATTAGACAAAATTACAACATGACTCCAGTGCTGAGGCTGAAGCAACTTTATTTCTCTTCAGCCTGCTTTTATATCAGTCTAGGTATATCCAAAAAGCATGGTCAGTTCTTAAAGACAAAGTAATCAAGCAAAGTAGTAAACAAGGAGATCACACAAGATAGTAATCAAGCAAAGCTGATCACACAAGGTAATAATTAAGTAAAGTAGTAAACAGGGCCCCATGGTCCCTGTGTCTAATATCCTTATCTGAACCTACTTCCTTGTTTGAGCCTAGTGCCAAATGCCAAATTCCTAGAAGCAGCACCAAAAGCTCCCAACAGGAGACAAAACAGAAAGAGTTCTGTTTGCAGACTGTTCCCCCTCCCCCATCACATGGCTGGCTGGGGGTGGAGTGGACAAAGAACTACCTGCCAGCCCTGGACATGGACGCTACAATGATCAAATATGAGATGGAGACGTGTTAATCCAGGGTGGTGCATGCCACATGGAGGGAGACGTGACAGTGAGACAGCTGAGGCCAACATGCTGTCACTGCCCAGGAGGGTCCAGAGGCAGTGTGCAGCATTCTAGGGCTTCTGCACACACAGATTCTGCCTCCCAATGTGCTACCTGGCCACACCCTGGCTCTGGGCAATGAGATGAGGAGAGGTTCACTTTCTGGATTGGACCTCCATTGTGGTCTGTGATGCCACCAGAGGCCATGTTGTTGGTTGTGGTACATGCTGAGGCCCTGGGGCCATACTGAGATCTACACAGATGGGGGCAGTTGGTGTCACTGACTGAGGATGGCTTGGTGATGTCCTCAAGCTTAGGGGGACATGTTAATATGAGTGGCAAGTGTAACCACTTGAGGCCATGATGAGGCCTGAGGTCTGGGCAGCTGCTGTGGGCCGTGAGCGGATAGGTGGTCCAGATACAGCCAGAGGCTGTGTTGATGTCGGTTGCCTGTGGTTTTACTACCAAAGGACATGCAGGTGTCTGTTATCTGGGCTGCTGCTGTGCTGATATCCAAGAGCCTTGCCAAAATGGCTCAATCCCTTCCAGATGTGGCAGCATTATGGCTCTGCAGAGGCCCAGGGCTGACCAACTCAGGTACTACCCAGGCCCAGATGAAGGGCTTTGAGTTGCCCCACCCCAACGTCTACCCCATCTATGAGCTTCTGTAGTGTATGAAGACAGCACTCAGTCCTGCAGAACCGTAGCCACAGGATCTCCATGTCTGTGGACAACAGCAAGATATTTGAGAAGAGTCTTGGCAGGAGTCCAGTACCGATGGTATGGCAGGGGAGCCAGAGGCCTTGCACCAATCCAATGACTCATCGCAAGGGAGATTCACAAATAAAGCTGTTTGAGCAAAAGTGTATTCTGCAAGACACACTGCAACTTTCAGTGCCACTAACACAAGTGACTATGTGATGGAAAGGCAGGACACACTGAGCACTGGAGTGACACACTCAAAGCAGGATATGAGTCAGCTATGGTGGGTGTGAGAGAAAGATGCAGTTGAAAGAGGATGTCAAGCTGGGCGGTGGTGGCACATGCACTGTCTCGAAAAAAACCAAATCCAAAAAAGCAAAAAAATAAACAAATAAATAAATAAATAAAAATTAAAAAAAAAAGAGAGAGAGAAAAGAAAGAGGATGTCCTAGGTTTGGTGGGACAAGCAGAGGCTTCCCTTTCTCCTCAGAGAAGGGGGTAATGGGGGAGGGGGTTGTAAGGGTGGGATCAGGAGGAGGTGGGGGCTGTGATTGAGATGTAAATGAATAAAAAAATTATGGAAAGAAAAAAAAGGAGCATGTCATTGCCTAGAGGGGTGAATGAGACGGTGGTTGTTGTTGTTGTTTTCGATTTTGTTGTTTGGTTTGGTATTTGTTAGTGGTTGGTTGGTTTTGTTTATTTTACTGTTAATTTTTATTTGTAGTTTTAATTTTCTTTTAAGCGGAGATTACAAGGGTTGGGGCAGACATGGAAGGACTGGGAAATGAGTGGGACTGATGTGAAATTCCCAAAGAATCAATAAAAAATCTTACGTAAAGAAGAAGTTCTGGAGCCAGGCGGTGGTGGTGGTGGTGCACTCTGGGAGGCAGAGGCAAGTGGATTTCTGAGTTCAAGGCCAGCCTGGTCTACAGAGTGAGTTCCAGGATAGCCAGGGCTATACAGAGAAACTCTATCTCGAAAAAACCAAATCCAAAAAAACAAAAACCAAAAAACCAGAAGAAGAAGAAGAAGAAGAAGAAGAAGAAGAAGAAGAAGAAGAAGAAGAAGAAGAAGAAGAAGTTGTTGTTGTTGTTCTGGGGCTGGAGAGATGACTCAGCGGTTAAGAGCACTGACTGCTTTTCCAGAGGTCCCGAGTTCAATTCCCAGCAACTACATAGTGACTCACAACCATCTGTAGTGGGGATCCAATGCCCTCTTCTGGGGTGTCTGAAAACAGCGACAGTGTGCTCACATACATGAAATAAATAAATCTTTAAAAAGGGGGATAAAAGAAAAAAAAAAGAGGTCTCTTGCTGCAGCAACTCGAGTGGGAGCACCTGGAACGCAAGCTCAGAACAAGAATCCGCGAGTTATAAGAAAATGGCAGATAAGCCGGACGTGGGGGAAATCGCCAGCTTCGGTAAGGCCAAGCTGAAGAAAACCGAGATGCAGGAGAGGAACACCCTGCCGACCAAAGAGATCATTGAACAGGAAAAGAGGAGTGAAATCTCCTAAAACCTAGGAAGATTCCCCCACCTTACCCCACCCCATCCCGTCATCTCTAAGATCCCCTCGTGATGCGGAGGAAGAGCCTCCTGCAAGATGGACGAGTCACAAGTTGCTTTGTGAACCCCGGGCACTCCCAGCTGAGGCCAACGGCCTGCGGGTCTCTGAAGGGGACCCCTCCACTAATCGGACTGCCAAATTTCACTGGTTTGCCCTGGGATATTATATTATAGAAAATTATTTGTATGATTGATGAAAGTAAAACACACCTTATGGCAGAAAGAAAGAAAGAAAAGAAAGGAAGGAAGGAAGGAAGGAAGGAAGGAAGGAAGGAAGGAAGGAAGGAAGGAAGGAAGAAAGGGGAAAGGAAAAAGGACAAAAGAAAAAAAAAGAAAAAAAAAGAAATTCTGTTTGCAGCTAAGATAGCTAAGAATAAGTTCTTGTTTGTTTCGCAAGAGTTAAGGCTTCTGATTACAAGGGCACTGTGCTTTGCAGTTCGCTTTCTGTTAAATGATTCTTAGCTTTAAGATATAAAACGAAGTTGCTATTCTATTTCAGGGTTCTGCAAACCATCCCATCCTGACTCCATATCCTTGGAGGTATGGACACCCAGTGTGGTGCTTTGAATATGCTTGGCCAAGGGAGTGGCACTCTTAGGAGGTGTGGCCTTGTTGGAGTGGGTGTGGCCCTATTAGAAAAAGTGTGACACTGTAGGGGTAGGTGATGAGACTCTCCTCCTAACCACATGGGAGCCAGTCTTCTGTTTGCCTTCAGATGAAGATGTAGAACTCTCAGCTCCTCCTGCACCATGCCTGCCTGGATGCTGCCATGCTCCTGCCTTGATGATAATGGACTGAACCTCAGAACCAGTAAGCCAGCCCCAATGAAATGTTTTGTCTTTTATAGGAGTTGCCTTGGTCATGGTGTCTCTGTTTCCAGGAGTGGAAACCCTAACCCTAACTAAGACACCTAGTTACCCATTCAGGCTGCAGAGGCATCCAGAGGAGGTAGGCAAGGAGTCCCTAGGCTTTGGGGATAGGAGACAGGGCCGTTGGGAGTGTAGGTCCTTTAGCCTTACATGTTCAAGAGACTCAGAGCTCTCTGAGTTTGACTATGGTGGTTTGAATAGGCATGCCCCTGTAGACTTATGGATTTGAATGCTTGGCTCATAGGGAGTGGCACTATTAGGCAGTGTGGCCTTGTTGGAGGAAGGCTCTGTGAGGCGGGCTTTAAGGTCTCCTGTGCACAAGCTGCACCCAGTGTAGCACACAGACCCCTTCTGCTGCCTGGGGGTTGAGACTTAGAACTCCTGGCTCCTCCAGCCAAGCCAGCCTGCCTGCTGCCATGCTTCCTGCCATGATGATAATGGACTGAACCTCTGAAGGTGTAAGCCAGCTGCAAATTAAATGTTTTCCTTTACAAGAGTTGCTGTGGCCATGTTGTCTTTTCAGTGATAAAATCCTAACTGAGACAGATATCCAGGGCAGCAGACTGTCCAGCTGCCTGGGCCTGAGAGCCAGTCTAGGGCTGTGTCTCCTAGGTGATTCTACATCCTGTCTGGTTGATGATGGAATTAACTACATCACCTAGCCTCTTATCACACATCCCAGGAAACTCAGAGCCTTGGTCTCCATGGCTTACCCCAGAATCTCAAGGCACAAATGATTCCCTGAGTCCCCCTTGCTTTGGAGTCTAGAAAGCTGTTTCCAAACCCTCTAGACAAGAGGACATACTTTCTGCTTGGGTCCCGTGTCCTCACTCTAACAAGCACCTGAGGCCATCTATGTACATGGAGAAAGGTTGATTGGGCTCACCGTTTTGGCAGTATAGCAGTGAAATCAGCTGTACTGATGGTTTGGCTCGTGGTCAGGGACACATCCTGGTGGGAATGTGTGGCAGAAAAAAAACAAAAACAAACAAACAAAAAAACCATCCACTTCAAAGCCAGGCTATTGAGTTTTGAGGAGGCAAAAGAGGCTGAGATCCTCTTCAAGGCCATTGTCACCTAGTAAGCTATAGGGTCTGCCACCTCACAGTTACACACTGGAGAACAAGTTTGCACCCCATGGGGCTCTGAGCACAATGCAGTCAAACAACAGTAGAGTCCATGTGGAAAGGTGCCCTCATTGTGCCCAAGAGGCAGGAGGTCTTTCTATGTGGGTAATTATTTCCCAAAGACATTAGGAGTCTATGAGGGGAGGAACCTCACAGAAGACTGAAGAGAAGCCAACATGACAGACACATTTAAAGACCTGCATGGTTAATTAAGTTTATAGAAGTCTGGGTTAAGCAGGTTCCTACTTACAGAACTTATTGGGGTAATTAATACGGATTGTCAATCAGGACAGAGATATTCATGTGGCCATAGCTCAGGCATATTGTCCCCAGAGGAGTCTGTGTGTATGTGTGTGTGTGTGTGGGGGGGGGTGTGTGTAAAAGTATGTGTGTATATTGTGAAAGTGTAAATGTGTATGTGTGTGATGGTGTGTGTATGGATATGTGTATGTGTGAAAGTGTGTATGTGGTAATGTGTGTATGTGAATGTGTGTGTGTGTGCTCATATTATTGGTTCAGAGACATCTAATGTAAATTCCAATACAAAGTAAAGAACATGCTTTTACATTTTTTCCACTCTGTCCCTTCTTTCCTCCCTTCCCCCCCCTTTTTCCCTCTCGCCCTCCCTCAAGTAGAAACAGAATCCAGGTCCTTGCACGTACTAAGTAAGTGCTACACCACTGAACTAGATCCTCACTCCTCGATTTTTCCAAGACAGGGCCGCTCTATGTACCCAGGCTGGCCTTGAACCCACAACCCTCCTCCTCTGCTTCCCATAGGCATCTCTTTTATGATGCTCCTTTCCAAAAGCACAATGGCTCATTCAGGATCACAAACTGCTCTCCTGGACCACCACAGACTGAAGGGGAGTGGTGACAGGAAGTGGTTCAGCCTGGGAGGTAGGCAATGACCTCGCTAAGATCCAGCCTATGAGCTGTCTTGGGGAATCTTGGGGAAGAACTTGGGGTGGGCTGGCAGGCGGGCTGCCTTGGAAGGGGCTCTTTTTGCTGGTTAGCTAAACTTGGAATGAGGTCACAGCAGGGTGGCCCGAAGTGACAGGCTCCTCAGCTGGGGCCTGAAAACTGCAAATGAGACTAGGTTTGTGTCTCAGGGTTTCCTGGTTTTAGTTTTGGTGTGTTTTGATCAATTGTTTTACTGTTTTGGAGAATGCAATTTAAAGGTGCTTGCACTGGAAAACATTTTAATTATTTAAACTCTTGCACAGAAGAGGATATATTGTTGCAAATCAGAAGCACCGGAGGCGTTAACTCATCACTCACCGTTTTCTGGACATCAGTCTCTTCCCTCTGAGGAAGAGAGCTCTCCTTTGAAGCCAGATGTACCCTCCTCCCTGGGCTGGGGCCCCCCATGAGCCCTGCATGGGGTGGGAATGCAGATAACGGGAATCTTCTGGAATTTCCCAGGCCAGTAGGCTCAACAGACAGGCAGGCCATCATCACCATAGCCTGCAGCAGTTTAAGAGCTGAGTGTCTGCATCCTGGGTCTCCATGGCAGCTGGAACAGAAATTAAGCACCTCCCTGCAGAGCCCCTACTGCAGAGGGATGAGCAGAGACCAGAGCAATACCCTTTCACACTGCACTCCTCCCTGTCCCCAAGCTGCCCTGTGGCAGTCCCTTCTTGGGGGGTCAGTTCTCCTGGGAGGGTTTGAGCCTCTTTACTGTGCCTGTCTTAGTCAGGGTTTCTATTCCTGCACAAATATCATGACCAAGAAGCAAGTTGGGGAGGAAAGGGTTTATTGAGCTTACACTTCCACGTTGCAGTTCATCACTAAAGGAAGTCAGGACTGGAACTCAAGCAGGTCAGGAAGCAGGAGCTGATGCAGAGGCCACGTTTCTTACTGACTTGCTTCCCCTGGCTTGCTCAGCCTGCTCTCTTATAGAACCCAAGAACACCAGCCCAAAGGTAGTACCACCCACAAGGGGCCCTCCCCACTTGATCACTAATTGAGAAAATGCCCCACAGTTGGATCTCATGGAGGTACTTCCCCAACTGAAGCTCCTTTCTTTGTGATAACTCCAGCCTGTGCCAAGTTGACACATAAAACTAGCCAGTACAGTGCCCAAATCCAGTCTCCTGGATGGTTTCTTGTCCGTTATACAGAGACCTGGATTCCTTAGTTCCAACAACTGAAGGCTGTGCAGGTCAGGACTGTTTCTGAGGCAGGGTGGAGTCCCAGGCATTTAGAGCTGATATTTACTTGGACCTTGCCACCCAGCCAGGTGACTGGCCCGGTGGGCTCCTCCCTAAGCCTGGGTTTCTACACTGTCTGGGCCTGAGGCTGATTTAAGTGTTGTGCCCCTATCAGCCAGTGGGTGGATCTCACCATCTCTTTGACTTTGTTTTTCTAGCCAAGGTTTCTCTGTGTAGCCCTGGCTGTTCTGGAACTTGCTCTGTAGACCAAGCTGGCCTCAAAACTCAGAGATTCATCTGGCCCTGCCTCCAGAGTGCTGGGATTAAAGGCGCCAAACTGTTGCTTTGATTGTTTTCCTTCCTCCCGGACTCCCATTCCCATTGCTACCTATGCCCACCCTCTGGATTATGGCATGCCCTACCCCCTTTTCTGCGCCTTTCAGATACCCAGTGGTCCTCCACTGTTCCTTTCAGTCTGAGCCACCTCCTCATTAGACCAGCGCACCCTGAGGGACATGCTATTGCTACAGCTTCCCATTGCAGCTTCTTGTGCTCGAGGACATAAGAGCAGAGTCTCAAGCCCAGCACATCTCTCCACACAACAAAATCCAAGGTCCTCTGGATTTGGCAGAGGCAGTGACAGGAGATCTCTCTGAGTTCAAAGCCAACCTGTTCCAGCAGGCTTCCCCCCCATCCACATGATGTGTCTTGGTCCCATGTAATAATGAACTGCATTTTCCTTTGGGGGAAGCCAAGTCTGCTCTCTGAGTCTTGGGTCGTCTCCTCCTGCCTTGCTGTGGGCTTAGGCCAAAGCGGGGATCAACGGAGAAGAGTAATTAAGGCTTCTGAGCCGCTGATGCTGATTTTCCCATTAAGCCATTGTTAGCAGCAAGGAGGCATGAGCCCGGGTAATGACTAGTTTTGCAGTTCAGCAGAGTGTGAAGGAGCTGTACTGTCGGTAAACAGTTTGGTGATTTGAAGAGCAAATTGTGGCTTAAGGGAGCAGTGGGGAGAAGCCTAGGTGGCCCCCACTTCTGGAAACTGGGGAAGGAGTTCTTTCAGGAAGAGGCCAGGGCTGGGGAAAAGCAAGGAGGCTGACAGAGCAGGGATGGCCCTTTGCAGGCCAACCGCCATGTCCACAAACCTCCAGCCCTTTGGCCAGTGCCCTGCAGGGTTGTGGCTGCTTGTTCTGGGTCTGTGGTTCAATGTGGAATCAGTCATGTGAAGATAATCAGATTCTTAAGAACCTTGGAGCAACATAGATGCGGGCTCATTGGGATCAGAAAAACAGAGCTGTGAGTGACTTCACATGTGACCATGTCCCTATGGTCCTCGCACTTCAGATTGAAGACCAGCCTGGGCTACCTAGTGAGGACCTGCGTCAATCAATCCTCTTCAGTCATGATGATGAAATCACTCGCAGTGAAGTAAACCAGTCCCCAAAGGTAACCACCATGTGAATCCACTTCCCTGAATGTGGAGAGGCAGCTGGGTGGCTGCCTGGGGCCTGTTGTTCAAGGGGTTTAGAACTTCAGCTTGGAAAAGAAGAAACCAATGGTTCCTATAACAACACAAATATACTTAATAACTAAACACTAACTGCAGTTAAGATGACCACTTTTGTGTTACGTGTTTGTGTTACGTGTTTGTGTTACGTGTTTGTGTTACGTGTTTTTTACTGACAACAGTACAAAACTGTTTAGGTAGGCCCTGGAGCCTTGACTGAAAGCTCGCCTGTGAAGGTTTATGTAGAGGGGACAGCAATATTTGTCCAATATACTACTAATGAATACTTGTGGTGAGGACTGGTCAATTAGTCTCTAATCCAGATAGGGTTCACAGTAGCTATGAGACACTCCCCTGCCCCCACAAGTACTTTCTGAAGACCCTGGACCATAGCCCCAGGCCCAGGCAGTGGCTCCGAGTGGATGCAGGCAAGATGGGGTTTCAGAAAGGAGGTGTCCCAGGCTGAAGGCCAGCAGTCCCTGGAACCATCAGGGACTCAGCAGGGCTCCCCGTGGGGGACTTTTGCCTTTCCCATTAGGCCTCCATCAATAGAGTAAGTAATTTCGGGTTTGGCTGAGAAGAATGTGTTCAATCAGCCAGCATCTATCATTTCCGTAATGATTGTGTTCTGCTCTCTCTGGGAGATGGCCTGAAGCCTTCCTTTTGTTGAATCCTCCGCTGCAGGGATATGCATGCACTCAGCTCCCCGTTTCAGGGGTCAAGGTGCAGCCATTTCTCTCCCTGGCAGGAATTTGCTGTCAACAGCAGGGGACTCGACTCCCCGTGGAGGGCCCAGGCCAGGTCACTTGCTCAGTCTGTGGGAAGGAGGTCAACCAGGATGGTGACATGATGATGACTATGACCCTTTGAGGTCCACAGCCCTTTACAGTTTATCTCATTTCCTCTTCAGAGCCATCCTGGAGGCTAGGGTTATCCTGATCATCTTTGGGAGACCCTAAGAGGGTAAAGAAAGTGTCCTGGATGTGGAAGTATGCAAACCACTCTGCATCTAGCAAGGCAGGTTCTAGGACAGAGCCTAGCCTAACATGTGGGATGTAGGGAATTTGCTGATAGGGTTCTGGGCCTCCCTAAAACAGACCAAGTGATTCCCCAATGATCTAACAGACTGAATGTAAAGAATCAGAGAAGCAGTGGAGGGGACCTCACTGTGAGTCCAGCCCTGAGCTCAGGAGTGACATTACTGCTGTGCCTGGGCCTGCAAAGACAGCAGGGAGACAGTGGAATAGGATACAAGGACAGAGTGAGAGCTTCCGGCTTAGGCAGTAGCACGAGTCTCACACAGAAGTAAAGGTGGCAGCTGGAGCCAGGCAGAGTTCACTGTGGGAAAGACAGAGACAGTCCAAGAAGGGGCCAGATGCAGGGGACCCTAACAAGTGCACACACAGCCCCCGTCCCTGCTGGGGCCAGCTGTGTGGGGTCAGCTGGCCTCCTATGTGCAGATCACAGTGACCTGGAGGCACTTCACACATTCCTTGGTTTCCAGGAACTGAGTCGAAGATGACTAAGTTTTGTATTCAGGTTGAGCCAAGGCTCAGGGTTGGGTGGGTGGGTGGGGAGGGAAGTTGCTGAAGGCTCAAAGCTAATGTACCCAGACCCATGGATTCTTAAGAGAGTCTCTTGCTTTTTTACTCACCCCTCACCCATTCTTTTTTTTTTATTTGATATATTTTTTATTTACATTTCAAATGATTTCCCCTTTCCTGGCTCCCCACTCCCCAAAAGTCACATAAGCCCTCTTCCCTCCCCCTGTTCCCCCATCCCCCCTTCCCACTTCCCTGTTCTGGTATTCCCCTATACTGCTGCACTGAGCCTTTCCAGAACCAGGGGCAACTCCTCTGTTCTTCTTGGACATCATTTAATATGTGGATTATGTCTTGGGTATTCCAAGTTTCTAGGCTAATATCCACTTATCAGTGAGTGCATACCATGATTGATCTTTTGAGACTGGGTTACCTCACTTAGTATGATGTTCTTCAGCTTCATCCGTTTGTCTAAGAATTTCATGAATTCATTGTTTCTAATGGCTGAATAGTAATCCATTGTATATATACCACATTTTTTTGTATCCATTCCTCCGTTGAGGGACACCTGGGTTCTTTCCAGCTTCTGACTATTATAAATAGGGCTGCTATGAACATAGTGAAAAAAAAAATAGACATACCTTAAGCCAGGCGGTGGTGGCACACGCCTGTAATCCCAGCACTCTGGGAGGCAGAGGCAGGTGATTTCTGAGTTCAAGGCCAGCCTGGTCTACAGAGTGAGTTCCAGAGAAACCCTGTCTCAAAAAAAAAAAAAAAAAAAAAAGACATACCCCTCACCCATTCTCATGCTCTGTCCAGGGTGCATCCACTGCCTTTGGCCTTGCTTCACGTTGGCACCTCTGACCTAAAGGTGTGGCCAAAGAGAGCTCCTGTTCCCTGGGCTGGAAGTGGGAGTGACCTGGACCAGATAACCCTCCTTAGCTGAGGATGCTGGAGATAGGCAAGTGCTGGCACAGTGGCATAAGGAGAAGCTGGAGAAGCAGTGGCTGACTCTGCGGCTGTTGTGGCACCGAGTCCCGTGTCTAAGAACAAAGTGACCCTTAAGAATACACTGTTAGGTATTTGAGTCCCTGGATCCAGCTGTCTGAATCCTACCTCCAACTTTGTAGTGTTATGAACTAGTCAATTCTTTTTCTGCTTAAACTTTCAGGATTTAAACACTTTAAGTACTCTCAGTGCTCCAACCCCAACAAACAAAACAAACACAAAAAACCACTAGGCATTGTAATTTCTTTAAGCCTTGTTCTAAATTCTGTATTGCTCTTTTAAATGTAATCATTAGTGGTTGGTAATAATTTATCCTCAGGCCTTTTAATCAAATGTTCTGTTTAGCAGAAAATGCAATTGAATGAAGAGGCACTTAATAAAGACCACTTTCATCTAACATGCTTTGGGAAGGCCTTGCTTCTAGATGTAGGTGCTTCAGCCAGACCTCTCTGCAGCCATCACTTCTGGAGAGCCTGCCAGGGATGTGCTGTGTTTTGAGTGGCCAAACCACACAAGCCCAGGATGGTGACCAAAGCGATTTCAATGTGTTTCGACTGAGGCAGACCATGGGGCCATTAGTATGGAGAGTTCCAAACTCAGCTGCTGTAAACCAGAGGTTGTAGCCTCTCTGTCTCTTTCAGTATTTCCCTGTGGGTTAGAAAACATCTCTCCAGGATAGAGAGGTGGTTCACTGGTCAAGAGAGCTTGCTGAATGATCATCAAGATCAGAGTTTGGCTCTCAGCACTCACATAAGAAGCCATGTCTCTGGCCCAGACCTATAGCCCCAGCTCCAAGTGGATGAATACAGAAGGATTGTTGGGGCATGCTGCCTGCATCTGAGAGAGCTTAGAGAGCTCAAGGTACTACAGGTTCAGGAAGATATGCTGTCTTAAGGGACTAGGTGGACAGCGATAGAGAAAGGAGGACACCTGACACCCTCTTCTGGCTTCCAGGCACAACATGCACACAAGCATGCACATGCAACTATACCTCTCCTAGAAAGATATTCTCTCTGATCCTTATAGTGTCCCAGGAGGGATTAGAGACTTCTCACCTACAGATGGGCAAACTGAGCCCCCTGCCCCCTGGGGCTTAGGTACTTCGTCTAGGGATTCAGGATGTTCCCAAAGTCCAACTCCTAACCTGTCATAGATTGGGTTGGATCCTCTCAAAGATTTCAGTGTCCTCACTTTCTGTAACCTTACTTGGAAACGGGTCCCTTTGCAGCTGTAACCAAGTTAGATGAGTTCTTACCACAGTGGGGGCGGGAGCCCTAAGTCCAAGGCGATTGGTGTCCTTATGAGAACAGAACAGAGGGTGAAATTGCTTGCTCTGCAACCCAAACAACTGAGATTCAGATTCTTGGAATTCATGTAGAAACCTGGATGTGGTGGTTCCCATCTGTAATCCCAGCATGCCTCTGATAAGGTGGGAGGCAGAAACAGGGGAAGCGTTAGAGACTTTGCTGGCCTACTAGCCTGAGGTATCCTTACTAGCCTGGGGTATCCCACACAGTGACAAACAACAAAAGAGACCCTGCAAAGTGGAGGGAGAAATGGCCTCCTGGGGTTGTCCTCTGACTTCCACATGTTTCTTTCTCAAGGTGTACTCATGCATGTGCGTACTCAGAGAAAAACAACAAAGAAGAGACAGAGAGGATGATGCCGTGCAAAGACAGAGATCAGAAGGAGGCAGTCAAGCCCCCGGGCACGAAGGCCACTTAGAAGCTGAAGGAGGTAATGAAGTGCTCCTCAGAGGCTTTGGAGGAGAGTGGTCCCGTCAATACCCTGACCTTGGAGCTCCAGCCTGCAAAACCTGAAAGATAACACATTCTTATTTTAAGCCACTCAGTTCGTAGTTCTATATGAAGGCAGTCCTAGGGAGCTAGCCTAGCCCAGAAGCCCTTCAAAATCTGGGCTCCTGGGAGGGAAATGCCCCCCCGCCCCCCACCAGGGTGAGGTGGAGGGGTGAGACAGGAGAGCCCGCAGGAGAGAGGCCTGTCCCACCCCCGAGGCCCACACACAAAGTCTTGCTCAGCCCATTAAGGAAGGAATATTATTAACACTAGCCCAGCTCCATTGCCCTTCCCCATTGCACAGGGCACTAATGACACTTTCCCTTTGAGTGGGAAACAATAGCTTCCCAGCTGCAGTCCGTGGATGCTTTCAGAGGATAGAGGTCCTGACCTCAAGCCATTTTGTATTAGATAGTCTTTAAGCAAACTGCTGCACCTGGGCTGTCAGACAGGGAGGCCCTACCTTTCAAAGCTGCTGAATAGCCCAGGCAGGCTGGCCCAGGCATTGGCCAGGAGATAGGTCTATCTCCATGGAAGAAAGCTGAGGTGCTCCTCTCGCTTGGTGCTGTGAGAAATGCACACTCTGGGGCCTGCCCTCAGCTTTCTGAGTCAGACCCTTCAGACATGTGTGCACAGACTCATGTATATATGGATGCAGGAGACCGTGATGGCCAAAGAACAACTTCAGGCTTTCAGGTTGGAGCTTACCAAGGAGGCTGGTCGGCCAGTGAGTCCCAGAGTTACCACCTGCTTCCACGCACAGGGATTATAAACGCGCCACAGTGTCCAACGTTCAAAAATTATGTGTGAGTCGGGGTTATGCACCACAGGAATGTGGGTGGGTGTCCTTGGAGGCCAGAGGTGGTGAATCCTCTGGAGCTCAAGTTATAGCAGTGTGAGCCTCCTGATGTGGGTGCTAAGAACCAAATTCAGGCCCCATTGCAAGAACGTCACTCTAGCCTCCCATCCCCCCATCGCCCCTTTTTTCAAATGCAACTCCAATAGCATAAATGCCAGGTCCAAAGGCAGGAGATGATGGTGCAGAGCTCTTTGGAGTTCTGAGCCTAGACTCCTCCCTGCTTCTCTATAGTAACTGACTCAGGACCACTGTGGAGCCACGGGCGCTCAGGTCCTTTGCAAAAGGTTGGGGCCACTAGCTCATTTAACCTGCAAACCACAGAAGCAAGTGCCTCTAATTCCCATGTTACAGGGCAGGAGGCGGGGCCAGGTTTAACTGAACAAAATAGCTGAGATTCAAACCCAGACATGTCTGACTCCAAAGCCCTGGTGTCTGCAGGATGTTCCCTGGGAAACAACACAGATACCTCCTCTGTATTCAGACAGGCCCAAAGGTTGTCTTTCAAGTAGGCCTGGCAGGAAGGGCCTGAAATGAGAAGCTTTAAAGTGGTTTGGAAAATATGGCTGCCGGCATCCTGGGTAAGGAGGAACAGAAATGACTGGGAAACCTCTGTGACAGTCCTACTCTCTCTTCTCTTCTCTGTCTCCTCCCTTCTTCCTCTCTTTTCTCTTCCTTTTATAACCTCCCCCCCTCCCATCCCCCCACCCCCCCCCACCCCCGCCATGTTCTGTGTGTCAATGCCCTAGTTTCAGAGGCAACTCTGAAAGTACCAAGACAGGAGATAAGCCCTTATCACCGTGAGATCCAGTGTGGAATACGGGGCTGACTTGTGGGATACCTGAGGAATTCTGGTCCCCAGGAGGGACTCTGACCCTAAAGCAGGCAAGGAGTCCAGAACATCAAGTCACTACAACCATCCTGTTAGGTGAGATGGACCATCGACCCCAAGATGATTCCTTTCACTTCAGAGGGAAGAATCTTCTCGAAGACTGGGCAAATGGCATTTAACATTGAGATCATGATATGAATTGAAAAACTATTTTTCCTGGCTTTAAATTTCCAAAGCAGACACCCACTGAGCGCTGAGTTTTCATTATGCCTCTTGAGCTCTGGCTGTTCTAGGGTAGGCGCTGCCCCAAGCCAATTTACAAATCAACCAATTGTCTCCACAGAAGCAACCTGGGCCAATTTAAGCTTAACGGTGTCAAATGAGGAATAAGTCCAGATCTGACTGACCCCAAAGTTCATTTCCTTCCTGCCCCTGCCTCCACACCCGGATGTCCCTGGCCCCCAGGTCCTTGGGCCACATTAGGGCACCCAGCTGCTGCCGGCGTCCTCAATCAGAGGCCCGAGAGAGAATGAGGACACTTGGAATTTTCCATCATCAACTGAGATGCCCTCGGGGCCTGTCCAATTTTATTTCATTGAGCCTCATTCTCTTCTGCTCTCGGCACTACATTCTGAGAGTTTTTAAAAGTCAATTTTGCTGATTTTGAAGTGTGAGGGTTTGAACATGCATATTCTGGGAGGGTTCATATACTTGACTCTTTTCTCTGAACCTAGGTCCTGGGAACCAATGGCTGGCTTGTTTTCTGACACACACACCCTACCCCCAACTCTCCGCCACCTCTTCCAGAAGGAGATGGCTGCCACTTTGATGCAAGGCTGAATCCTGTCTTTGTCCCTGCTGCCTCCATGACAAAGAGCAGCTGCTCTTTGACTCGGGGTTCTGGGGTGATGTCTTGCTCTCTTTCCAGTGCTCTGACTTAGGTCTTATGTTTTGGCTCCTAGGAGGCATTTGCAGCCCTAGGGTCTTCCTGAGCCTCTGCTCGGTTCCCTGAGAATACAGAGGCACAAGGGGATGGGCCCGAAGTTGCCTGTCTCCATCATCCACCATCCTCATCCTCAAAGATCAAAAAGTGACTGTAGGTCAGTTGTACTGCCCAGCACCTGAGTCCTGATACTCCAGAAGGCCCCGTAAGCGGTGGCGATGATGTCTCTAAACTCTGCAAGCCTTAGAAATAGCCTTTCCAGCTGGATGGTGGTGGCGCACATGCACCTTAAATCCCAGCACTTGGGAGGCAGAGACAGGCAGACCTTAGAGTTCAGGGTCAGCCTGGTCTACAGAGGGAGTTCCAGGATAGCCGGGGCTACACAGAGAAACCCTGTCAGAGGGGGGTAGAGAGAAAGGAAGGCAAGAAGGGAGGGAGGGAGAGAGAGACAGAGAGAGAGAGGAAGGGGAGGGAAAAAGCATTTCAGCAGTGACCTAGAACCTTCTGAAATATTAAAACCTTATTAGCTCCCAGAGCTTCTTCAAGCCTGTGGCATCTAGTGATTTCCTTTAGCTTCACAAGTCAAATCGAGGTCACGGCTGTCTCCTCTCCTGTGAGCTGAGCCTGAACTTGAAGAGGCTGCCAACCCTGCTCTCAATCGTGGGCCTTTGATGACAAACCCCCACTACTCACCCAGTGAGGCTGCCAAGGCCGTTTCCAGAGGATCCTAGTGGCAGAAAGCAAGCAGAAGCTCTGCCCTCACTCTGGTGTCCCCAGGGGCACCCATCCTAGGTAGGGCTCCTCAGGGCCCTCTGCTCAGAGCCCCCTGATTTGGCTTTCTTCCAGGGGTTCTCCCGGTTACAGCCTGTCCGCATTTCAGTGATTCACTGCTTAAATTAGCACAAAATAGAGTAGCCACATTCTCCTCTAACGGTTTCTGCAGAGATGGCTGCACCCTGTCTGAGGGTTAAAACTGGCAGTTATAGATAGGCCAAGTCCCTTGTGCTATATAGTCTTGGGGGTCTCTCTGGGGTATCTCTCCTTCTGGGTTCATACCATTGGGGGTAGATCAGACAGTTCCTTCCATAGGGAGGGTCTGACTCCTTCTAACAAAGGACAAGCTCAGGACCAGAAAGCAAGCGTACTGCTGGTAGCTGTGACCGGGCCAGCTGGGTGAGAAAGGAAAAAAAAAAAAAAAAGAAAGAAAAAAACCTTCATTGAGTGGCCACAGCTACTGGAACAGACAGGAACGACAGAGAGGGAGACCTGAGGCTCTTCCAGTAGACTCACAGTTCCCCCATCCCCATAGGTTAGAATACTCTTCTCTGATTGGTTCTATTTTTTCCTCCCTCAGCCTACCACATTCAGCCACTAGGCCCAGCTGCCACCCCTTAGCCTCAGAGCCTCTGCTTTGGGTAGGAATTCCTTCCCACGGCCATTTTCAGTCTCCAGACATCAAGACAATCCCCCTTCCCCCACCCACCCCCCACCCCCGCCTGCTTCGGGTACATGCCAGTTCTGGAAATGTGAGCACTGCAACAGCTCTCTCCTAGCATCTGCTGTGATGGAGAGTTCAAAACCATCCCAGCTGAATCATTGAACCCCACAATGGAAGTCAGTGTAACCCAGTTTAATCCCGAGTTAGTCGTCAAGTACTTCCTGTTTGTACACTTTGCCTTCTGCCCACTTCATTCTTGGAGAGGGCAAGACAAGAACAAGTTTGAGACAGAAGTGGTCTCCGCCGACCCTAAGGCACTATGAGTTTGCCCTCAAAGACTCCTATGCTTGCACACGAAGTCCGAAGCTAGTGGTGCTGTTGGGGAGGCTCTGGCATCCTCTGGAGATGGGCTTTTGCTAGGGGAATCGGATCGCTAGTGGGCAAGCCTTGCCCATTTCCAATTCCATTTCAGTCTCTACTTTCCAAGTGGCCCCAAGTAGCAAGCAGTGGCCATATGATTCTATTACCCTGTGGTGCCTGCCGCTGTCCCTCCCCCTCCCCTTAAACGGTGAGCCACAATCGCCCTGTCCAAGCTTAACTTTCTTCTGTGTGTTCTACCACAGTGAAGTGGAAGATAACTAATATAACGTGTTTGGGTTTCTTATGGCTTAGGTACCTCAGGGTAATAAGGCTGCTTGAAGGACGGCTGGGGATTTCAAGAGCAAATGCTCTAGGAGGCAGAGCAGAAGTGGCTGAGGGAATGGTTGTAGAATTCCGATGAGAAAGAGCCAGGCTGGAGCTCAAGAGGTCTCTTCTAAATAGGCCGTGCAGCCTCTGGTCTCTCTGTACCTCTTGGATGGCCATTGATGGCTTTTCTGTAATGTAAAGTATACCCTCAAGGGCCTGGGTTTCCCTTTCTTAGAGGTCCTTTGGGATGCTGAGGCATAGGTAGGGTGGTGGTTTGAATACGCTTGGCCCAGGGAGTGGCGCTATTAGGAGGTGTAGCCTCATTGGAGGAAGTGTGTTACTGTGGGGTGGGTTTTGAGAGACCTTCCTCCTGGCTGCCTAGAAGCCAGGATTCTCCCATTTGCCTTTGGAATAAGATGTAGAACCCTCAGCTCCTCCAGTGCCGTGCCTGCCTGGATGCTGCCACGCTTCCTGCCTTGATAATGGACTGAACCGCTGACCCTGTAAGCTATACAAATGTTGCCCTTTATAAGAGTTGCCTTGGTCATGGTGTCTCTTTACAGCAGTGAAACCCTAACCAAGGCAGGCAGCGTGAGGCCAATTTCATGGAGACGATAAGCATGGAATAAGCAGGGGTCCTGTGTGTGTCCCTTGATTCTACGAAACAGTTCACTTTTCCTCGATCCCCAGACCTCTGGACACTCTTCAAATCCCTTACCCAAAGGTTTTATCTTTCATTTTATTGCATTTTAACCCTTTTTATCCCCAAGTGTAAGATACAGGAAAGTCAGAGGCACTACCTGGCTTCTCATGTGATGCACTGTTGGTGCTGGTGTTTAAGGCTATAAGAAGCCACACCATGTGTGGTGGCTATTCTTGGTTGTCAACTTGACTACATCTGGAACTAACTAAAACCTAAGGGTCTGGGAACACACTGAGATTTTTATTTCTTTTTAAAAGACTTTTATGCGTGTGAGTACATTGTCACTGTCTTCAGACACGCCAGAAGAGGGCACCAGATCCCATTACAGATGGTTGTGAGCCACCCTGTGGTTGCTGGGAATTGAACTCAGGACCTCTGGAAGAACAGTCAGTGCTCTTAACTGCAGAGCCATCTTTCTAGCCCTGGGAGGTTTTTTTGTTGTTGTTGTTGTTGTTTTTTGTGTTTTTTCCTTAATTAAATCACTTGAAGAGAAGACTTGCTTTTAACCTGGATCTTTTGAGGTGGGAAGATCCACCTTTAATATGGACCATACTTTCTGGTAACAGCCTATATATAAGGGACATGGAAGAAGGAAACTCGCCCTGCCTCTTGCTCTCACTTACTGGTTAGACCATCCCTTCACTGGCATCAGGGCCTACTTCTTTGGGATTCTGGTGTATTTTGAAGACTAGCTGAGACATCCAGTCGGGTGAACTAAAGAACTATTAGATTCTTAGAGCTTCCATTGATAGACAGCCACTGTCTGACTGGCTGAGCCACAGACTGTAAACTAATCCTTTTCTCTCCCTTCCTCCTTCCTTCCGTCCCATACCCCCTCTCTCATACACACACACACACACACACACACACACACACACACACACACACATTCGGTGAGTTCTGTTCCTCTGGCTAACACACCATGTGTGCATCTCTGCTGCCTGACTGTACCCCCACTATACTTGTGGGCATCACTATCTCAGTGCGTGAGACCATGGCTCACACAAACAGTATATTCCCTATACGGCTTTCTGCCTAGTGACTCCACTGTGGTCTGATGGTCTGTTCTACAGTCGCACTGGGGGTGGGCATTCAGGACACTTCGTTTTAGGGTTACTACAAATGATGCTCTGCTGAATATTCCAGGTCATATTTTTGGAATGCAAAATGCACATTTATACTGGACATAATAGCATGGGGGGTTGCTATGCCCCCTTTGCTCCCTTTATCTGCAGGGGTTTCTGTGCCCACTTTAGCCCATATAGCTCCCAAATAAGAGACACATAGACCTTGTATTTTTTATAAGATGCTGCTGGCACTATGCTGAGCAGGTTCTGGGCTTTTTTGTTTGTTTGTTTGTTTGTTTGTTTTTGTTTTTGTTTTTTCGAGACAGGATTTCTCTGTGTAGTCCAGGCTGTCCTAGAACTCACGCTGTAGACCAGGCTGGCCTCAAACTCAGAAATCCACCTGCCTCTGCCTCCCAAGTGCTGGGATTAAAGGCGTGCGCCACCACTGCCTGGCGGTTCTGGGCTATTCTAACCCCACTAGGCTGTTAATACCCAGATAATTGCCCTGTTATTTGCCATCTGAGTCTTGCTCTGGATCGCTCTGCTCCATTGTGTCCTCATGGCAAATCCTCCTGGTGTGTCCAGCATGGTCTGTCTACACCTTTCCCCTCTTTCTGTTCTCTCTCTCTAACTGGGACCCTCTCACTGGAATCCAATGTCCCACCCCTACTGTCCTATTCTGCCCAGTTATAAACTGATCAGTTCTTTATTAACCAATCAGAGATGATAGAAAACAATTTTTACATAACATTGAGACCTTGAGATGCTTGACCATTCCATTGTTTGTACTGTAACCAGACAGGTAAGCACAAAATCAAAATCTGAATACACAGTTCACAAGACCAAACCCCAACAACTGGATATAAACCTGGGAGCTTCCTGGGTGGGGATACAGGAGGAATATGTTTAGAAAGAGTCTCTTAGTACCCCAGAGGCTGATTCTGCACTATTGGGGCTGAGGTGGGAGCCCCGGCACTTGGGAGATGAGCAGATTGGCAGGTTGGACTGGGCACCCAGCTCACCCTCCACCTCCACCACAGAAGTTGCCTGAGCCTCCTGTTGTTCATTCCAGGGTTGGGCAGCACAAAGGCCCTAGATGCTGTCTCTGTGTCTCCTGGATGGCCAGGTATCGGCGAGTGGAAGATCTGATTGGAGATGAATAATTAACAATGATCACAGTGGGAACAAAAGCCACAGGAGAGGCCAGATGCCCATGGCTCAGCTTCTGTGTCTTCCCGATGACTGCCACATGACCTTGCAGTGGTGGGGGTTAGGGTAGGACTCTCCTTCCTGAGCCCAGGCTGAGTCCTAAGTGGAGCTACAAACTGGAGTCTCCTATGAGTAGCCTATAGTCTCAAATATCAAATACATTTGCATGCTAGAATCTCCTAGATAGAAAAAAAAAAAAAAAAAAAAAAAAAAAGGACCCTGGTGTGTCAGTCAGAGGAATCAGACCAGCAGAATGATGTGTGTACATGCAATACTTGTGTGAGTGGGAAATGTGCACGTATAGTATGCAGTATATATGTAGCACATCGCAGGCAAGTAATACATTTACAAGGTACATGTAGCTACCGTGCACACGTATCTACAAGTACCTTGTAAATGTATTACTTTAGTTCTTTAACTTACAAAATATGTGTGGGGGGATGGAAGGAGGAAGGGAGAGAAAAAGATTAAAGTAGTTTAATTATAATGCACATGTGGTGTACATGTGGGTACTACAGGAACACATATACCTTTGCTGATATCTTCATATGGCTGCAGCTGTCTATGATTCTAGAAGCTGTGTAAACAGCTTCTATGAATCCACTGCCTTCTTTCAGAGTAAAAAATCATTTTATATTTATTTAGTGTGTATGTGGGGTGCGTGCACACACCACAACATGAGTGTAGGGGTCAGAGCACGGTTTTCAGACATCAATTCTTTCCTTATCCCACCAGAGTTCAGGTAGGAGAGCTTGGTTCCAGGTGGCTTTGCCCACTGAACCACCTGCCCGGCTCAAGTGTCGTCTTCTTTCTGTCTGGTTTTGCCTTCAGGACAGGCGGGTGCAGGGAGTCTAATATCAGGTAGGAGTTGTAAGAATGATTTGGAGCGCTCAAGCAAGAGGGAACCTGATGGAAGCAGACTGGGAATGTGCCCCTGATCTTATCACCCTCACCCTGGCGTGTGAGTATTCTGCAGAATCCTTGTCTTTGTCATGGAGTTAGACAGCATGCCCAATTCAGGATCCAGGAAAGGGGAACAGCTGACTAGTGTTCACCAAGTCTCACAGGAGAATGAATCCCTCTTGGGAACACTAGGAAAAGTTCAGGCCACCAGCTTCAATAGCCAAAGCAGCTTTCTGGACTGTGGGGTGGGGCAAGATACAACTGCGCATCCACTGGCCTCTGTGGCTCTGGATGGTCCACAAGGCTGACGGCATCAGGGTGTCCCCCGGTATTGACTTTTGTCTCCTGACATGCTTTGCCTCATTGCAGGATATCTGGTCACAAGGTGAACCCTGAGATTGTATTATTTACTGTAAAACCCTGTTTCTAGTTGTGGTGTGGCTTATCCTTAGCACACACCTTTAATCCCTCTGGCTGGAATACAGACATGCCCTTGTTACACACCTTTAATCCCAAACAATGAAGTTAAAGTTAGTTTGTAGAAGGATGCATCCATGTTTGGAAGTGAAGTCTAAGTGAGTGGCAGACAAAGTGATGAATCAGAGAAAGATTTGACAGGATAGGATATGCCCAGCTCTCATGAGAAGAGAGAAGAAAGGGAAGGAAAGGGAAGCTACTTGTGGGACAATGAGGAAAGGAGGGGGCAGTTTTACTGGGACAATTGTACAGAGACAGGTTGTCGAGAAAGAACAAACTAGATATCGGTGAAGACAGAATGAGTCAGAGAACCAGAAGGAGCCAGAAGATTAGAACATATTGCCAGAGTCTGGCAGTTCTTCAGAAAACTAGACATGACACTTCCTGAGGACCCTGCTATACCACTCCTGGGCATATACCCAGAGGATTCCCAGGCATGCAATAAGGACACATGCTCCACTATGTTCATAGCAGCCCTATATATAATAGCCAGAAGCTGAAAAGAACCCAGATGTCCCTCAGTGGAGGAATGGATACAGAAAATGTGGTATATTTACACAACGGAGTACTATTCAGCCATTAGAAACAATGAATTCATGAAATTCTTAGACAAATGGATGGAACTGGAGAACATCATCCTAAGTGAGGTAACCCAGTCTCCAAAGAACACTCATGGTATGCACTCACTGATAAGCGGATATTAGCCTAGAAGCTTGGAATACCCAAGACACCATCCACATATCAAATGATGTCCAAGAAGAGGGCTTATGTGACTTTTGGGGAGTGGGGATCCAGGAAAGGGGAAATCATTTGAAATGTAAATAAAGAATATATTGAATAAAAAAAAAGAAAATATCCAATTAAAAAAAAAGAACACATTGCCAGATTTAGTATGAGGCCAAGCAGAACAACTCAGGAAAACCTGAGAGAGAAACCAGATTGAATCGGTTAGCTTGGAGAAGGGTTTGAGCCAGTGACCATCATCCAGAGTTCAGCTTACTCAGCAGCAAGTCTTTCAATTAGCAATAATCATGCCTCGGATAAACCTCATTAGCTACGATACTGCCACTGCTCAAAGCTTCAGCAGCAAGTCTTGGAGGATGAAAATATTCTAGGCCTAGATAAGATTGTATGGAAGCTAGAAGCTTCCAGGACTAGGCTTGGGTTAGCAGACAGAGGCCATAAGCCTCGGAGACAATTACATCAGCCAAATGGAAGTTACTTTCACATTGTCTGAGACTTGCTCTCCTAACCTGCGCCTTGCTTGACCTGACTCCCACCCTGGTGCCTCTTGCTATGCAAGGCCTCGCCATTGCTTTTGAATTGAGTGCCTTTTACTCTGTGATGCTCTCGTGCTATGCCGTGCTCCCTTCATGCCATGCCGTGCTCCCTTCGCCTTCTGCTTCCACGGAGACCCGTGCTCCCTTCCCAGAGCATTGGTTGTTAGTCAGATCTCAACTGCAGAGTGTGGGCTTTGTGGCCTTTTGTTTTGACAGCCTGGAAACTTCTTGCTGTGTTCCACTGAAGAGAAACTGTGCTAGTGCCCTGTGGGAATGGGGCCCTGTGGCACCAGCAGGCTCCACAGGCTCCCACGGGTCTGCTGTTCAGCTCAGAGGCTGTTTGAACTGGTGTCTTAGAATGAGCAGGTTAAGAGTATTCACTCTGCTGAAAACGAAAAGTGTGGCCTTTAGGTCTCCAACCTCACTTGATAGCAACCATTCCTGTCCTGGCTTCTGCTAGTGTCACCAGGGGGCATTTAAGTCAACAGGCTGGGCCCCTCCACAAACCAATTAAACTCATCTTTTAAAGTGGGGGTGGGCACGGCACGATTCCTAATTCCCCCACCCCCACTCCACCACTGTGACTCCAATGTATGTTGCTGGTTGGTGCCAAGGTTGCAGACACACTTCTCACGAAAAAGACAGGGAAGGCGTGTCAGTCATTGAGAAACTGGTTTGGGCCTCCCACCAGCCTCTCAGTTGAGGTTTGGTTATTTACTCAAGGTTTAACTGAGTCTTTATCTCCCAGTTAATAAAAGGCACCACGGAAAATCTGACATCAGGGGCAGGTGGCAGATCACGCCTTCCCTGGCAAGCACAAATACAGTGTCTATCAAGGTGCTCGGTTACCTTGGGCAAGTCCCTGCCTGGCTTGGGCATGGGGGGGGGGGGACTTTCGACTGAGGGATGACAATACCCTTCCAGCTTTGCCACCTCGGCTTGCTAGACCAGAGAGGGGAGGTGATCAGCAGAAGACCCCGGACAGGGAGCGGGGCCAGACTTAGATAAGCCTTGTCTGGCGCTGTGTGCCTCTGAGCTGTGGGCTCTGCATTCCCATCTCAGACTGCTTGCCAAGGAAGCCTTGAGACTTGAGTGCTAGAGACCATGTGTCAACAGGAGGGAGGAGTGGGGTCTTGGGATGCTCTAAGCAGCCAGAGGGCTGGTGTGGAGTAACCCAGGAGCCCCCAGCTATGTTGGAGTGTCTGTGTTATTCTTAATGCAATGTTCAGCATCATGAGGGGACTCACTGTCTCTGAAGTGACCTTTGTAGAAGCACAGCACTCCTTGAGTTTGACTCTCCATTCTGCCCCAGAGATAGCTGCATCTGTACTGAAATACTCCTGAAAGGCCCGTGTATGTAGACAAGGCTTGGTCACCAGCCTGTGTTGTTGAAATGTGTTACAACTCTGAACTTGTCAAGTTTTAGACCTGACAGGATGTGGTATAACTTTTAAGGAGGCAGGGCCTGATGGAAAGAAGTCTCCTGGTATGTGTCCTTAGAGGGGATATTGGAACTACAGCTCCTTCTTTCTCCTTTTGCTTCCTGGCCACATGAATAAGTTTCTCCCAACACATACTTCCACCATAATGTATCCCCTCATCACAGGCCCAAAGCAATAGGGCCAAGTGACTATGGGTTGAAACCTCCAAAACCATGAGCCATGATAGACCTTTCTTCCTCGAAGGGTGATTCTCTCAGGCATTTTGTCACAGTCACCGAAAGCTGCTGAGCACAATCTGTAACTCAAAGCCCAGACCCTCCAGCATAGGGTTCTCAGAGGTTGTTTCCCGCCACCCCATGCTGACATTTCAAGACTTTTAAACTCTGAATAAACACCACACATTGGGCTGTAGAGACAAACTCTGAGATTATTGTTTCCTAAAATCCCAAGCTAGAAATACTACTTATTCAAGGCCAGTCATATGGGTAGTAGGTTGGGGACTTCTTCATTCAGCCTCCTCCTCACATTAATTCATACACAGATCTCAGAGCCCCAACTTATTCAACTAGATGTCACTAGGTGCCCCCTTCTTCCCCTCCAGTGACATCCAACTAACTCACAGTCCACACTCAGATCTAGGTGTGGGGAGAGAAGAAAGAACCTCTTCATTTATATCCCCAGCCTTTGGAAGGAGTGATGGACCATGGTACCCCTCATGCTCCAGAGATTGGTCCTTCCGAGCCCAAAGAGAATAACTTCCACAAACAACAGAAGTGTCTTTCAAGATGGAAGCAGTGTGGCTGAGCTCAGACGGAACAGCTGCTTTGGGTGTGGGATAGTCAGAACACTGCTGTGTAATGTGTAATGATGCAATGGGATGGGCCCATTTCTGGAATTCTCCAGAAAAGTGCAAGTCTGTTGCATTCAAGGCAGCATGAGACTCTCTTTAATGTCATTGGATGGGATGCCACTGTTGCACACACCCTGAAAATGCCACTGGTTGGTGACATTAATCTAGTCCCCACATACATAATAAATTTTCTGTGTGGATAGTGTTGCCAGTCTACCTAGTATATAGAGTGGTGGTTCTGATTGGATAAGATATTCTGTGAGGTGATATGTGTGTGTGTGTGTGTGTGTGTGTGGTGTTTGGGGTTGGGGCACTCATAGAAACTAGATAAGAGTGAAAGCAAGTCTGTCTATTATCCCATGCCACCTTCTTGGCTTCCTGAGGCAGCCTGGAAAGTGATGATAGACAGGCAAGAGGCTCCTCACCCTGGTGGTCTCACGTACAGATCCTATGTGTACCTAAGCTTTTTTTTCTATAGCCTATTCCTGTGTTCTGGACACTCAGGTCCAACCTTGTCTCTTGAATCAGAAGCACATGGTTATGCAGCTGCCCCAATACTCAATGCTATCCGGCCTTCTCAGCTGACAGGGTGTCTGCTACGGGGCAGCCATCAGCCTGTCCAAAGCCACAAGTAGAGTGATCAGCTCTGTGATGTTATCCTGAATGTCCCTTTCCTCTTCCCACCTGTATTTTGTATTACTGTGATCAAGCACCTGATATGAACATCTTATGGAATAAGGATTTATTCTGACTCATGTTCCTGAGCCAAAACTGCTGCCTGGCCTGTGTGCTTGGGCAGAGTGTCACGGGGTAGGAACATCCACAGGGGGAAGGCTTTTCGCAGCCCAGCAGGCTGGAAGCAGAGAGAGGGACAGGCCAGCATTCATTCAGCAGGTTTCCCCTTTCCCTCCCTTTCTACTTGCGCTCCAGTCTGCGGTGGGTCTCACACCCTCTGCTAATCATCTCTGGAAAGACTCCCGCAGACACACCCTGAGGTGCACCTTGCCAGACTAGGTGTTTCTAAATCCAGTCGTGTTGACAATCAAGAAAACTAAGCTTCATGTCACCCATTTGAGGAAGAGTTGACAAAAAGGAAGAAATGAAAGATACATTTCAGAGCCAGCTTGCTGCCCTCGCAGGCCGTGGGTCAGATCCTCTAATGACACAGGAAGGGGGTTCGGGGGCTGTTGCTCAGGTTCCCAGGGCTCTGTTGCAGGGTAAATTGGAATGTTCCTTTCAGATGGGAGGGGGAGGCTCCTGCGACTCTGGAGGTAAACAAAAGATCATGGGTCTGCCCATGTGGGATTGAGCGGGTTCTCCAAGTTCCCTCCCCAGCTTTACAGAGGCAGTGGCTGATTACACAGGGAAGACACAGACTGGCCAAGCTATCAGGAGATCTTTCTGGCCTGTCCAGCTGCCCGCAAATTGAGCTTCTGCAGCAAGCTCCGGGGTTGCAGCTACGAGCGATTAGCTGTGTTGGGAGGCTGTGGCTCGCCCCTGCTCATTCCTCACACATTCTGCTGTTAGTAACCCAGTAAAAGGTCAGTGGTTTGCCGAACTGTACTTTGGTACAACCGTTAACTTGGTCTATTGTGGGTTCCCTTTCTGGAATGAGTAAACAAGAGAGAGAGAGAGAGAGAGAGAGAGAGAGAGAGAGAGAGAGAGAGAGAGAGAGAGAGAGAGAGAGAGAGAGAGAGAAAGAGAGTCTCTCACACAGCAGGTCTGGATAGGGACACTACAGGAAACTGAGCATAGGTTACCACCCAGGTTTTAAGGGTGAAGCTTCCTACAGCCACAAGTGGGGGACAATTTACTGGTGGTGGGGACTGACTGATGAATCTTGGTTCCCCAGGTGAATTTTGTTTTTGGTCAGTTCCCACAAATCCTTGCCTCTAAAGGCTTTTCTCTGCAGGGTCTTTGAGCAGCTCAGGAAACAATGGGCAGGCTCTCTCCAGAGTCCTGTGATACTGGGTGAGGGTTGGGATGAGCCTGACTCTATGGGCTTTCACCCCACCCCCGGGATCAGGTTGGCACTTTCCATACCTATTAATTCTCTTCTAAATTGAAGGGAAAAAATAGTGAAAAGAATCCCAGAGGCTCTGGAAGGCTTTTGTGGGCTCCTGGCAATTAGGAAAGCTGAGCTGAGGGAAGTGGAGGGAGCTCTGGGGGGCAGGTTACTCCAGGAAGCAGAGTCGCAGGTGGAATTTTCCATGACACTCAACTCAGCTCATAGTGGGATGTGCCCATGGGAGGGGACAAGCTCTCTGAAGATGTCCCAGGGGTATAGAGGTGATATATTATCCCCCAGAAGGGCTATATCACCAGTCTCACAATGATCCCAAAGCTACTAACATAGGCCAGGCCCCTTTGGGGGAGCCCCCAATATAACAGGGAACTGTCTGCAAGCCCCACTCCCTTCCTGGTCAGGTGGAGATGATTAACTGCACACCCAACACCGCAGAATCATGGAGTAGTTACTGTGTGCACTACACCAGCTAGCCAAAGGGGCTGTGAAGGGGTGCATACCACATGCCTCGGACAGTCTCCAGCTTCTAGGGATAATAGTCCCAAGGAGGCAATGACTTTACGCCTACAGCCCTCAGGCTCTTCCCCAATGATGTCAGAGCACTGGATGTCACAATCTGATCACTGGCTACAGGGACCCAGCATGGTGACCCACAATCACACCAATGCACACCTAACTTTCACCCACTCTGAGTACCCAACACAGTGGACAACAGGAGGCAGAGAAGACGGAGGCCTTCAGACTGTGCTCAGGAGTACAGCAAGGCTGGTCACAATGACCTCCTCAGGAAGTCTCATGAAGTTAGGTATGTACCAGACTCTGGGGGCCTGGCTCTCAGAAGGCCTCATACATGTAGCAACTCATATCCTGTGTGTGTGCATGCATGCACACACACACACACACACATCAACACGAGTATAGCCATGCATACATTTGTGTATACCTTTGTTCATGAACTCATGTATCTATGCATACACTCACCCACATGTAATAACACACACACACACACCATAGTCCACAACAGGGAAGTAGAGGGATGAGGCAGAGTCAAGGTTTTCCAGGGAAGTTCAAGGAGAAAGGCAACTGAGCAAAGCCAGGTACCTGGGTCAGAGTCTCCAGGAGGGAACAGGACTAATGGATGGGAGAGGAAGGTTCCAAAGAATAGGAAGTTTGTTCCTTGTCCCTAGAAAGGAGCTGAGTGGAAGCCCTGAAGCTGAGGGGCCCGGCTCGGGCTGGTTTATAGGCTGATTTCAGCTTACCCCTTTCTCTGAACTAACCTGGAGCACCCAGCACGTCTGAGTCCAGGTTACCAGCATCAGGTCTGAAGGGATGACGTCACTACGAGGTAAGCAATGTTGAGACAATCTCAGTGCTGGAGAACAGCAGCCCCCTGCTTGTGAGCTGGGCCTTTAGCCCCTTAGGTCTCCAAGGTAGCACCCTGATTATCCTGCAGAATATCTGCTTCCCACGGGGCTGAGAGCCCAGTGTGCCCTCTACAGAGTGAGATGCAAACCTCTCCAGGTTCTGAGGCACATTCCTTCCCAGACTCTAGAGCAGCAAATGCTTCTCACCTGTGGGTAGTGACCCCTTTGTGATCACATATCTGATAGTTACACCATAATTCACAAGAGTAGCAAAGATACATTTATGAAGTAGCAATCAAATAATATGGTTGGGGGTCACCACACCATGAGGAACTATACTATAGGACTACAGTATTAGGAAGGTTGAGAACCACTGTTCCAGAGCTTCGGCCAAGATATTCTGGGGCACTGACTTACAGATTAACCAGCACCAGCTAATACTTCCTCCCTCTCAGTGCACAGCAGCTCCTTATAGTCAGGAGGGTAGGAGGTCCAGCCTGCAGACCTCCTCTGTGGACAGAGGCTGGCAGATGCAGGTGCTGTCCACTCTGCTTGGTGGGGGTGGGGTAGGGGACGGGGCACACTGATCTGCTGCCTCTAGCAGGCTGCCCACAGCCACTAGAAAGGTGCTGTGGAGCAGGGCTGGAGTTTGGATGAGGTCAGCTAGGAGACCAGAGTGACTGGGAAAGATGCACAGTGTTGAGTCTTCCTCAAAGCTGCTAGACGTAAAGTTCTTAGCCAGGCATGGTGGCGCACGCCTGTAATCCCAGCACTTGGGAGGCAGAGGCAGGCGGATTTCTGAGTTCGAGGCCAGCCTGGTCTACAGAGTGAGTTCCAGGACAGCCAGGACTACACAGAGAAACCCTGACTCAAAAAACCAAAAACGGAAAAACCAAAACCAAAACAAAACAACAACAAAAAAACAGAGTTCTTGATCCAGCTCCCCTCAGCCAGATCCCTAATCCCGTCACACAAACCCACCCTTTCCCTAATTCCTTGCTTCTTGTCAAAAGTTTCTTCCTTTTGGTACAAAAGTTTCTTTGATTTTCTTTCATTTTAAAATCTTATTTTATCAGTATGGGTGGTTCGCCCTCATGTATGTCTACACACATATGTATGTCTGGTGCCCACAGAGACCATAAGAGGGCACCAGACCCACTGGACCTGGAGCTACAGATGATTGTGAGCCGACGTGTATTAGGAATCGAACCTGGATCCTGTGTAAAAGCAGCAAATCCTCTTAACCACTGGGCTTTCTTTCCACACACGCCCCTCACTTCTGCCATGTTGTTTTGGTTCAGTGTGTCTTATCACAGCGACAGAATTAAACTAGAACAGGAAAGCTCAGATTTTATCTGAGTCATGGCCTAGTTATACAGGCTGCTCTCAGTGCCTCAGTATCCCCAAACATAAGTGAGAAGGTTCCAGCAGAAACAACTAAGCCTCCTGTCAGCTCTGGATTCTTCCCAGTGAACTTGACACCTCTCTGATGGGTGGCCAGACAGACAGCAGAAAGAACACAGGCCATCAGCTCCCTCACCCCACCCCACCCCCACCCCCACCCCCACCCCCCCGCTCCACCCCCATCCCCCACCCCCACCCAGTGACAATCCCCTGTGGCAGGTCAGCCCCCAGTCTTTCTTTTCCCCACTAGGGGTTCCCACTCTCAGGCCCCACCCTAAACCAGGCATGCCTCTTTCAAAAATACCATGTGGATGCCCCTCTTCTCAGGAGGTGTATTAGAGAACGCCAACTGCCCCAAGAGTCTGAGTTTGACCTTCGCTAAAATTAGGTTCCAAGTCCCAAAGGGTAAAAGCGAAATGAGGAGGAAAATGAGAAAACAAATTGAGGGCTTTGGAGGATGTTAAAAAATATGTGTCTGTAGTAATGTAGGCACGGAAATGAGGACGCCATAGCCAGTGGAGCCCCTGCGTGACTGCCATCACGTGAGCGTGGGATCAGAACGCACCACTCTGGACTCTTGGGGAAACTGAGGCCCACAGAGAGTCCAAAGGCCCTCACACAGCGCAATCTAAAAGCCAGTCATATGCATGGGCGAACTTCCCCACACATGAGCAAAAAAATCCCTGTGATCCCACCTCTTGGCCTGGAAGGAACCCGACCTCGGGGGCGCTCAGCTCCTTACAGGCTGCCGGGAGCTCCTGGGAAATTATCATTGTCTTTATCACCAGACCCAGCATATCATAGCCGTGTGATAAGCCTCGGTTATTGTTTTCATTATTAATATTGATCACTGGTGCAGAGTGACACGAGAACGGGGCTGGTAGAAAATTATGCCTCCCTTTCTCCCCTAGCAACAGAGTTGGGAGAGAAGCATGCGGTTGTTCTGACTAGAGGCGCTGGGGTCAGAGTAAAGTGGGGGAGATATGAGGGAGGAGTCGGCTGAGGACTAGAGAGGCAGACAAGTGTCTACGCCATGGTGGCTGAGCAGTACAGGCCTGTCTTGAGCGCCGTAAGGGGCTGGCCCTGGGCAGATTTGCCACTCTCCACAAGCCATCCACCAGCCATGGCTTTTCAGATCTTTATTAGATCTAACATCTGCCTCTGCCTCTGCCTCTGGTGACCTGCCCCCGCGCGACCCTCCTAATGAGTGCGTGGCACAGGCAGGACAGAGGTTAGTTACAGATGACAGTCTCAGGTCACCCAGGCTGTGAGTAGGAAGCAGAGCCGGAGCTGAAGCCCCACCCTACAACACAGGCCCCGCGTCCAGCCCCCCTCATTGGCCCCCTCCCATAGCCCATCACCAAGTGAGCTGTGATTCTTAAGAGCTTGTGAGGAGGCTTCATCAGGGAGCAGCATCTGCATGTGCTGGATTAAAGGGCCCTCGGCTGCTGAGGGAACACATGAGCATGCAGATTTGGGAAGGACACTTGTGGAGCAGGGACAGAGGAGGACATCATAAAGCCGACCGGGTCAGCTAATTAACCCTGGCCACCAGTAGAGTGGCAGATGTCATGGCCATGTTGCCCTTACATCCTGTAATATTTTTTAATATAATTTATATACAAGTGCTTTATTAGATGCAAGACTGGGGACTGTTTTATCCCCTGTTATATGAACTGTCTTTGCTTTCCCTTCCTTCCTTCCTTCCTTCCTTCCTTCCTTCCTTCCTTCCTTCCTTCCTTTCTTTTTCTTTCTCCTTCTTTCTCTTTTTAGGCAGGGTCTCTATATGTAGCCCCAGCTGTCCTGGAACTTACTATGCAGACCAGGAACTCACAGAGATCCTCCTGCCTCTGCCTCCCAAGTGCTAGGATTAAAGGAGTGAATCACCATGCCCACTAGTCTTCACCTTCTTTTTTTGTTTTATTTTGTTTTTCGAGACAGGGTTTCTCTGTGTAGCCCTAGCTGTCCTGGAACTCACTCTGTAGACCAGGCTGGCCTCTTCACTTTCTTTCTTTCTTTCTTTCTTTCTTTCTTTCTTTCTTTCTTTCTTTCTTTCTTTCTTTCTTTCTTTCTCTCTCTCTCTCTCTCTCTTTCTTCCTTCCTTCCTCCCTCCCTTCCTTCCTCCCTCCCTCCCTCCCTCCCTCCCTCCCTCTCTCCCTCCTTCCCTCCATTTCTTTCTTTCTTTCTTTCTTTCTTTCTTTCTTTCTTTCTTTCTTTCTTTCTTTCTTTCTTTCTTTCTCTCTCTCTCTCTCTCTCTCTCTCTTTCTTCCTTCCTTCCTCCCTCCCTTCCTTCCTCCCTCCCTCCCTCCCTCCCTCTCTCCCTCCTTCCCTCCATTTCTTTCTTTCTTTCTTTCTTTCTTTCTATTTTTTTGCCTCTTCACTTTTTTGATAGTACCCTTTGAAACACAAATGATAGCAACTCTGCTTAATCCTAATTTATTATTTCTTTACTGTCATTTGTGGTTTGATAGACTATTGCCTAGCACAGAGGCCATGAGGCTTTATGCCCTTCTTCTTCTTCTTCTTCTTCTTCTTCTTCTTCTTCTTCTTCTTCTTCTTCTTCTTCTTCTTCTTCTTCTCCTTCTCCTTCTCCTTCTCCTTCTCCTTCTCCTTCTCCTTCTCCTTCTCCTTCTCCTTCTCCTTCTCCTTCTCCTTCTCCTTCTCCTTCTCCTTCTCCTTCTCCTTCTCCTTCTCCTTCTCCTTCTCCTTCTCCTTCTCCTTCTCCTTCTCCTCCTCCTCCTCCTCCTCCTCCTCCTCCTCCTCCTCCTCCTCCTCCTCCTCCTCCTCCTCCTCCTTCTCCCCTCCCCCCATAGTGAGTAGTGAGCCCTTCAGTTACAATGCTGAGTGGAAGAGACAGCCCCGGGCATCCTTCTCTTGTTCCTAATTACAGGGAGAACATCCCCCTTTGTGCATTAAGCATGGTCCTGGCTGTGAGTATTTCACAGGCAGCTCTGGCTGTGAGTATTTCACAGGCAGCTCTGGCTGTGAGTATTTCACAGGCAGCTCTGGCTGTGAGTATTTCACAGGCAGCTTTGTCGGGTTGAGAAAGCACCTGTCTGTTCCCACTTTTTCTGAGTGCTTCATGAAGGAACATTTAATCACATTAACTGATTATGTGTCTGTGGAGACCATTTAGTGCCTTTTGTCCTTTATTCTATTACTGTGACATATTACACTGAGTGGCTTCAGATGTTGAGCCAACCTTGTATTCCTGAGATAAGATACCATTTTTTTTCATTCTGTCTAATCCCTTTTAATGCATTCCTGGATTCTATCTGTGCTTTGGGGGATTTTGCCTCAACATTCACAGGGGAATATTGGTCTACAGGTTACTTCTCTTGTGATGCCTTCGTGGGTGTCAAGGTGACAAAGCACGGGTTCTTTCTTTACATGGATAGGGATATACCAAGGGGCTGGCTGTGAGGTCTCTGTGTGCACATGTGTGCACATGTGTGTGCATGCACAAGGTGGTGGGAGGGGCTGCTTGCTGGTGGATCTGTGTCGCAGAGGGTCCATACGTAGTTGGGCCATTTGGATCTGTTTTCTGTGTGAGAACTCTCCTCATATGTTATCTGGACACACTTGATTTTGGATGAATCCATCTTTCCAGGAAAGGTTCCTTTAAATATGTTTGCTTGTTCCGTTGCCAAGGAGAGGGCTAGAGCAGGAAGAGGCATCTGCAGGTCTGGGTGAGATCTTTGCTTAAACTCTCACATTTTAGCCCTGTCTCTGCCATGCCTGGAAGCTCCAATCCTGGAGGCTCTCAAAATCTCTAGTCAATAAACCGGCTGTCACCCTCTGGAACAAGGTGAAGCGTATGTGGGAAGAGGCTTTGGGGATCAGGACTGGCTGGACTCCAGGCAGGTGAGACGGCTCGCTGGGTAAAGGTGCTTTCTGTCAGGTTGTTCCCAGGAGCCACATGGTGGGAGGAGAGAACTGATTCCTGCAAGCTGTTCTTTGACCTCTACATATGTGCCATGGTGCACACACACATGCTGATACACACACACACACACACACACTCACACTCTCTCTCTCTTTCTCTCTCTCTCAGACCCACACACCAAATAAGCCAATGAAAAATACTTTTTTTTTTTAAATCTTGTATTATAATTTCCTTCTGGTCTCCTGGTCCCTGCTCTGTCTTGTGCCTTCTGTGGGGCTCTGGACTTCCAAGATGTACCTTTTAACTCCTTGGTTGCTGTTTTAATAGTGACTGATGGAGGCAGAAGTATAAGCAGGAGTAGTTAACTGGACAGTCCTTGAGTGATTCTTTTCTGTCCCCAAGTTTCCTACCCAGAGTGTAAGAGTGGAGCTCTCTAGTGTGACTCTCCCATGCCTGCCTCCTCCTCGCTCTCTGAGCTTCCAAGCAGGAGATAGTGGATCTTCTGACCCTTTTTGGACCCCTAGTGTTAGGGATGGAATCTAAACTGTCCTTCATATGCTTAGGGTTTTCCAGCTGGTGTTGTTATGGAGGAGGGGGGCTATGGAACCTTTGGGAGATGGAATCTGACTGGTGAAATTGGGTGCCTAGAAGCAGGCCTTGTTCCCTGCTCTCTCTCTCTCTCTCTCTCTCTCTCTCTCTCTCTCTCTCTCTCTCCTTCCGTCCTTCCTTCCTTGTCATGATGTGAACACCTTCTGTTGCTATGAACAGAACATCGTGGCCTTTGCCACCATGATGATCGAAAGCCCCCCAAGACCCTGAGCTTTCTATTCTTGCTTCCATCAGGTATTATGGTTCAAGAGGCAAAGGGACTACATTCACTTAGAGGCTTAAATGCAAATGTTTGTGTCAGTCACTAAGGACCCTCCCAGACCCCTGTCAGGAATTCCGACCAGAAGGCTTCACTGTGTCACTAAGAGATTGTGGGAGTGGGTAGTCCCCAGCATGTGGTTCTGACCTAATGACTGGTCTGTGGTGGATGGCAGAAGGCTGGCTACGTAGGTACCCTGGCCTAGAGCAATGCTGGGAGGTGAGTTCCCAAGCGCGGTGTGACCCTGAGAGCCAGAGGCTTGGGAGAGCCAGAGGAGGTCTGGCTGCATGTGCTTTGACGACAGACCACCTCTGCCTTGGTGAGCTGGAAACCAGTGCGAGATGAGGAGAAAGGGATACTGGGAATATGCGCTCAGAGGGCCTTGTCCTCAGCACAGCCAGCCTCCAAAAGGAGATGCCATGGCTGCGGGCCAGCTTCTGGCTTCTAATACCTTCCTACCAGGATGTATTCCCATCCCAGCCTTCGATCCAGCGCACCTCAGGCTCACACTCCAAATGGGCATCACTGGGGATAAGCCTCAGGGTTTGCTGTAGGATCCATATTTGCTGGACGATGGGGCAGAACTCTGCCCTTAGACAGCACTGGCTCACAGCCATGACATCCTCTGAAAACACGGCTTTTCTTGATAGGTTGCTTGGGGCAGGCAGGATGGAAGCATTCCTGTCTTGTCAGCTGGGTCACCTACACAGCAGGCCACTGGGAAGAGGAAAGTCACTGAGGCAGCTAGATGCCCCAGATTCCAGGACACTTGATGAAACCTGAGGTCCAGGGAAACACCAAATGGCAGTTCAGTGGGTATCCCCAAATGGAAGGGACGTCTCATCTTTAATTTCCCAACTCTGACAACTCTATATGTGGGAGTCTCGCCAGAACATCAATTTTGAGTGGTTTTTGTGTGCCAAGTGCTTTGCTGAGTAGACTCTTTCAACTATACTCTTTGATTTGCTAATAAGCCTTGCCAGGGCACCTGCTCCATGCCAGGGCCTTTGCAGGAAGAGATGAAAATCTAGCAGAAAGCAAACCAGATACCAGCCAGCCTGTCCTGTCCACACTCACAATCCAGTGGGGGAAGGAGTGGGAGGTGGGGGAGGGGAGAGCTCAGGAGTAAATAAACAGCACAGTGGTGTACACGGTTAATCCCAACACTCAGGAGGCAGAAGCAGGAGGATCTCTGTGAGTTCAAGGCCAGCCTGGTCTACCTAGCAAGTTCCAGGACAGCCAATACTGCATAGTGAGACCCTGTCTTTCTTTCTTTTTTTTTTTCAAAAGAACAAAGTAAATAAACAAATGGAAATATAACATACTAAGTGGTAAAGTGTTAGGTAGAAAATAAAACAGGGGAGGGGATCTTTTACTTACCAGGGGTGAGGTGGCCTTGGAAGGCGGTGCTCTGGACAAAGGCAGGATGCTTGGGTGAAGCTGGCCACCAGCACAGCTTGTGAAAGGCAAATGTGCTGAAGGCACGGCATGGGCAGAAGCCCTGGGGGTTCGTGGCACAGCAAGGTGAGGCCCTATGGGAAGGGTCTCTGTGGTGAGTAGAGCAGGGATCACATGGTGTTGGACCTCATGGGCCACCGTAGAGGGTTTGATGAGAGTGAGGCGGGATCAGAGGAAGATCCATGGGACCTGAGCAACAGCTCTGTCTGTGTGAGAAGATTCACCCTCCGTCCTCAGTGCTTGAGCCCTTGGTTCTCGCTACATTCCTGTCTATACATCACAGGTAGCAAAAAGCAGATTCCTCCTGTCTTGCTGGGCTCCAGAGATTGGTGAAGGTGTGTGTGTGTGTGTGTGTGTGTGTGAACTTATCTGGAACTGTTTCTTTTGAGTGATAAAAATGCTACCGTCCACTCTACGAAGCACAGGGTGACCACCCGGACAAGGAAGGACAGTCACTGAGTCAGGGTCTGCACTCAGCCAGTCTACCCAGCTCTCTCTCAGAGGGTATCGTTCTTCCTGCTTGCCTGAGCACTGTCAGCAGTGAATGAATGAACTGATGTTTGCTTTCCAGGGATCTGCAGGGGCTGTGGGAGGCAGAGGCTTCACACCAAGGCAGTCATTGCTCCTCACAGACGTTCCCAATAGGCAGAGTATTATAAAGGCTCAGACAAACGTGGCGGTCCCTCAGAACGACCCAGCTCTCAAATCTATATTACCTCAGAGTCAGGCAAGAGACCACAAAGGGCGAGCCCTGCACCACTCTTGGGAGCCCCTCCACCATTCCACCCTTCCTGGAACTTTCTTGTCCTCAGTGGACCAAGAGCAGGAAGACTAAGGGCGGAGATTGCTGCAGGTGGCTTTGGGGACGGTGCAGGTCATGGGGTATGACTGACTGACACCTGTCACTGTGGCTGTGAGGAGATGTGGCTCATGATCAGAGGAGGTGGGCCTGGGGTGTAGGCTCCAGAGGGAGGCCCTGGCTACTACACACTGCACATCCCCTAGCTGGGCTGTGTAGACAGTAACCTGGCAGGGACTGGTATTCATTCTGGTCTAAGATAGCAGAGTCCATACCAGCAGGCATGCATATACACACACATAAACACACACACATGTGCACACACATGCGTGCACACATGCATATACTATACACATATGTAGAACATGTAAATCAGACCATATATACACACATCACAATACAAACTACATTCCCCATGTACAAACTACATATTCTCCACAATACACAAACACACACAGGTATACATGTAAGCCTCATACATACAAACCATACCCTCCCCCACAGGTACATTTATATCATGCATGCCAATCTACTTTGCAAAGCTCAGAAATCCTATATGGAGAGCCAGGGAGCCGGAGCTGCTCACATCTTGGCAATGTAGCCCCCAGTCCGTCCTTCCAGCTTTTGGAGCTATAGAAGGTGACTAATGCACTCAGGGCCCAGAGGTGGCATTGGCACTACCTGTAAGTTAAGAAGAGTCAATGCAGTTGCCTGCAGAAGACTTTGGCCAACTTAGGGTTAGAGAGTGGGAGCCACTCTGGCTTCTGTCTATCCCTCCAGAAGACAGCACAGCCATGACGGTAGGTTTGGAAACAGCACCAGGCAGGAAGTATCTGGTGGGCAGACCAAGTACTGAGATGACAAAGCAGAATCTATAGTTCCCTGCTTTGAATCTGGTCCTGCCCTGCAGTCAGAGGAGACAGGTACTCTTGAAAGCAGAATCTCCCACTTAGGAGATTCTGGGAATATCCTATTTCTAACACCCTGGGACCAGCAAGGCTGCAAATGGAGGGACTCAGCCAAGGCCCAGCACTGGCTTCTATCTAGGAAAAGCAGTGGGGGCCTGGGCTCAGCTGCTACAAGAGAATGTCTCCTACAGAGTGTTCCAGCCCAATGCTGATGCCCAGAAACCTCTGAGACCTAATGACTCCTAAACCTCAGGACTTGGGAGGAACCTGGGGCTCACCAGCCGCTCCTACGCCCAGGTCATTCACATGTTCCCCTCTCAGCTATACCGACCCCTACACGCTTCTGTCCTTGTCTGCTCTGTCCCTGCTTCCTGGGTTTTGCCTCTCTCTGCTGCTGGTAATAGATGACCATTGTGTTCCTGTGTCTGTGCTCTCCCACAGAGTGCTCCAAATGTCACAGATTCTCAGAAAACATCTGTGAGAACAAGCCAAGCTGTGAGAGGCCTCTGGCTACCTGCCTACTGGGGGAGAAGTAGAAGGGCCTGTCTGCTCCCCATCCTGACTACTGGGGATCTCTGCTAATAAGGAAAGAACCCTAGAGTCACAAGATGATGGGGCTGAGGGCAGACTTGGCCCCAATTACTGTGCCGTCCTGATGTTAGAAGCCAAAATGTGGTCTAGATTTCCAGGAAGTGTTAATCTGTGGTATGACTGTGAGCTTGGGCTCTAGAAGGTAGGGTTGAGGTGAGTTCCCAAGTAGGCAGAGGCATAGATGACCCTAAAGTGTTGATAAATGTGCCAGCACCTGCTGTAGCCTCAGCAGGGCAGTTGGGCTAGCCTGGGATTGAGGAAGCTGACAGACTGGATGGCATTAGAGATGGTGGCCCTAATGCCTGCCTCACCTTCCCTGCCCTCCTCAAAGCAGAGTCTGTTATTCTTTGCCCCTGTGGAGTTTGCCCAGGCTTGCCACACCATCCTCAAGACCAAAAAAAAAAAAAAAAAAAAAAAAAAAAAAAGGCCTCTGATATGTAGCCACAGACTCTGAGAGCTGTATTCAGAGCCATTCAGACTTGACTCTGAGGATTGGCCCTCAGAACCTTACAATGGAAATGTGCATCCAGCCAGCTCACCCAAACATCCTCTTCCAGATGGACTAATGAAGCTTCCCTTGCCAAGAAAGGCGTCCCAGAGCCCATCACAGCCACTGCCGGAGGGAGGGTGGCCACAGAAAATGAATGTAGGACTTCTATAAATGCAGGGAAAGCTTTGTAACGTTGGGGGCATGGGGAGGGCACCAGGGCTGCCAGGGGCCCTGAAAGGATGACTTCAAGTACCTGCCCTCCTACAGGCCTGTGTCCCCCTCCCCCACCCTGCACAATCACAGCCCCAAACACCAGGCTCAACATCATCTGAAGCCATTTGCTTCCTATAGCAGCTCCTTTTCCTGGGGCTTTCTTTGTAACCATCAGCCAACATGGAACAGGGAATGTAGTTATTTTCATTATTGTGATGGCTGAAGAGTATTCTATAAAAGCAACTTAGGTAAGGAAGGGAGGGAGAGAGGGAGGAAGAGAGGGAAGGAGGGATAAATCTGGCTCACAGGTTGAGGGTACAGTCGGTCACAGCGGGGAAGGCACGGTAGCAGGAGTGAGAGGCCGCTGGAGGCAGCTGGCAACATTGTATCTATTGTTCAGAAGCAGAGTGATAGATGCTGGCGCTCAGCTCTTGTTCTATTCAGTCTGGGACCCCCAGCCTGTGGAATAGAGTCAATGGTACCAGTTAGAGTGGGTCTTCCCACCTCAGTGACCCCAGTCTAGATAATCCCCTATAGACACGCCCGGAGGTTTGTCTCTTAGAGGATTCTTCAAGTTGACAGTCAACATTAGCCCTCACAGAGAAGGACCTAGGAGTACTGGAGGCTTCGGGGTGACAGAACCTCTGCGCTGGGTATGAAGAGTCATTAAGTCTGCAGTAGGCGTGTCACTGAGGGTGACACCTGCAATGTCCAGAGCAGCTCCGGGTGTGACTCTAAGCCCTGTGAGCACCACCCCATCACCTCTCCACTTTGGCAACTCCCTCCCAGGTGAGTTGCTGTCCCCAGGGCAGCTGATTAGGATGTCCTGTTTGAACCTCCTTCGTATTAAGTGCCGCATCTTGGGAGTATAGATGCAAACAAAAATACCCAGGTCAGGGTGGGAACACAATCTAGTGACTTACCACATCCCTAAAGCTTTAATGCCACTCACTGCTCATGAAGACACCACAGGATGGCTGGGCAGAGAGACAGGAGGAAGGGACAGAATGAGCCTGTCAACCTGTGATATGGTGGCAGGGAGTTGGTGGCACGGTCCCTGATGTCACCTCTCCCACATGTAACTTTTTACTCCTACCCAACCGGATCCTGGTACCAGCTTCCGGCTGCACATCATGGCTGTGCGCAGACACAGCCCAGCAGTGGTAACAGATGCACTGACCCTCCACAGTCCACTCAAGATTCTTAATATTCACTCGAGGATGGATTCTAACTACTTTTGGCCTCCTGCTAACTAGACCTGACTTCTCTGTGGATCAGAAAACCACATCATAATTATTGGGGAGGGCAAGACCATCACTCACCCCTGAGACCCAGCGTGGGTGATGCTGCTGGCCACCTCCCCCACCCCCACCCCCACTCCCCACTCCCACCCCCCACCCCCCATCCCCCGCCAGTCCACTGATTACATGACTGGTTACAGTTTGCAGTGGGAAACAGTCTATGCAGAGAGTAGGACTGGCTGTTCTGGGAATTCTTTTGGCTCCTAAACCAGGAGCAGCTGCTGGGTTTTAAATTCTCAGAATCTCACGGTCAGTCAAGTGTTTGGGCCTTGCATTTGCAGGACCTAGGTTCTCCCATCCTGATACCTCTGGAGTCCCAAGGAGCTTCTATGCTACAGAAGGTCCCCCTTCCTCTGAGACCACTCCTCACTCACTAACCCTCTGACAAAATGCTTTTGAGAATGTCTGAAGGATGTGTCCTTGCATTTTAAAGGGAATCTATAAGCTCCAGGACATATAATCCCTCTTCTGGCTTTTGGAACATTCACAATCTCATACATATGGGCATCTAAACACACACACACACACACACACACACACACAAATAAATCTCTAAAATATAAAATAAGTGTTTGTGGTAAATGAGAAAAATCTAAAACGTGCCGAGCCTTTCTGTGCTCCTGGTGCTGGGTTGGAGAATGAGGCACAGCAAAGTACCTTATGTACTTTGTATCTTCTTTGGATGCTGATTTTTAGCATCCCTAATGAACAAGGCAGAGACTCCGCATGCCTGAGCCCTTTGCCTGAGGTGACAGAGTCAGTGATAGAGGAGGCAGGATTCAAATAGGTTGTTCTTATCTGAAGTTGACCCAAAATTGTGGAGGGAGCTAGTCATACTGAAGAAACCCCAAAAGGGTGATGGGAGAGATGGGGGTGTCTCTCAGAACCACCCCCTTCTACCCAAGCACAGTGGCCCCTCTCAGTCCACCCATCCCAGGGACATCTGAGAACAATGGAAGTGAAGTCTGAGAACTGCAGGGCATAACCACTCCTGGAAAGGATGGTTAATGGCCAGTTTCCCCCCTGCCCCCAGCACATTTTGACAGTCTAACACCCAGGCACAGGGGAGGCAGTGGGGAGGGGTGTCATTAAAGCTGTTATTGCTCTATTAAATTTCTCTAGGAGCATAAAGAGCTTTCATCCGCCTTGAGCCCTGTGATCACAGTGGAACAAATTATCACCTTTTAAACGGGATCCGTTTCTGTAAAGCCCTGTTGGAGAAGCACACCTGCCTCCCTTCCATTTCCAGGATTCCCTGTCCCCACTTCCTATAGTTCTTGTTCACATTTTCTTTTCACAGCCCTCCGATTGCCTGGAGACATTCTTGTTGATTTTGTAGTAAAATCTCTGTGGCCTACACTGCGCTGAGAATACAGACTTGAGGGTTATTGATCAAACCCTGGAGCGCTCAAAAAGCAAATGGGATGGGAAAGAGACAGATCACTGGGGTTTGAGGCCACCACCCTCTTATTTCATTTTAGATTTTCCAAATAAAAATGTGCTTCAGTGGTAGGATCCTGAGATTTCTCTGGTATCATCAGACAACGCTGATTCCTTTGAAATTGAACTCATTATGGAAAACCTATATTTATGAAGCAGTTCCAGCCATGGTGAAAAAGCCAAGACAGCAGGAGAAGATCCTCTCAACTTGCCTGCTCTCCATGCCCCAAAAGCCAGGAAGAAGAGATCAGCGAATGTATACCCAGCCATCTCTCTCTTGTTATGCAGTCCGGGACCATAACTCAGGGAATGGCAATGCCCACAGTGGGTGGGTCACACCTCAATGAATCTCTTTTTAAATTAGATATATTCTTTATTTATATTTCAAATGTCCCCTTTCCTGATTCCCCCCTCCCCTGAAAATCCCATAAGCCATCTCCCCTTCCCCAATCAACCCTCCCCTGCTTCCCTGGCCTGGTATTCCTCTACACTACAGCATCAAGTCTTTCCAGGACCGAGGGCCTCTCCTCCCTTTGGTGTCTAACAAGGCCATCCTCTGCTGCCTATGTGTCTAGAGCCATGGGTAACTCCATGTGTACGCTTTGGTTGATGGTTTTGTCCCTGGGAGCTCTGGGAGTACTGGGTGACTCATATTGTTGTTCCTCCTGTGGTGCTTCAGTTCCTTGGGTCCTTTTTCTAGCTCCTCCATTGGGCACCCTGTGCTCAGTTCAATGGCTGGCTGAGTGTTCCTCTCTGTATTTGTCATGTACTAGGAGAGCCTCCCAGGTGATAGCTATATCTGGCTTTGGTCAGCCAGAACTTGTGGGCATCCACAATAGTGTCTGGGTTTTGTAACTGGATGTAGGATGGATCCCTGGGTGGGGTAGTCTCTGGATGGTCTTTCCCCCAGACTGTGCTCCATCTTTTGTCTCTGTATCTCCTTCTGTGGGTATTTTCCCCCTTTCTACAAAGGACCCAAGGATCCATACTTCATTCTTCCTCCTTCTTGGGCATCATTTGATATGTGAAATGTGTCTTGGGTCAAGATACGCTCCATTCCCAGAGACCCATCACCCAGGTGATTCTAGATCTCGTGAAGTTAACAGTTGAGATTAACAATCAAAGGCTGCTTTTAAATTTTGGGTGTTTTGTTTTGTTTTGTTAAAATATTAAAGTATTTGTTCATGATAGGCACACACTCTATAGACTGAGCCACATTCCCTGCCTTTGCTTCTTGCATCTTGTGGGACTACCTATTTAACAGGTGTCTTCCAAGTCCACCCATCAGAAAGAAGAAGCCGGAAGGGATGGAGGAAGAGGGGATGATGCTGATGGTGCGTCCTCACTGAAGAGCAGTAAATTACCTCTGCCCAAATTCCCTAAGCTCCTTTGGTTTCAGGTCCACACTGAACTTCAAGGAAGCCTGGAAAATGTAGTCCAGAGAGAAGAGTTAATGTTAATGGCTTTAGCAGTCAGCTTCCAGTTTGGGCCGTGCCAGGTCTTTGCTTCGAGAGAACCAAAGTAGGGAAGACTAAAGAAACATGCAATCTGTGAAGGTGATAGATGAGTGTGGAGGTGATGGATGAGTGTGGAGGTGAGGGATGAGTGTGGAGGTGAGGGAAGAGTGTGGAGGTGAGGGATGAGTGTGGAGGTGAGGGAAGAGTGTGGAGGTGAGGGATGAGTGTGGAGGTGAGGGATGAGTGTGGAGGTGAGGGATGAGTGTGGAGGTGAGGGATGAGTGTGGAGGTGAGGGATGAGTGTGGGGTGGAGGGATGAGTGTGGAGGTGGGGGATGAGTGTGGAGGTGAGGGATGAGTGTGGAGGTGAGGGATGAGTGTGGAGGTGAGGGATGAGTGTGGAGGTGAGGGATGAGTGTGGGGGGGAGGGATGAGTGTGGAGGTGAGGGATGAGTGTGGAGGTGAGGGATGAGTGTGGAGGGGAGGGATGAGTGTGGAGGGGAGGGATGAGTGTGGAGGTGAGGGATGAGTGTGGAGGTGAGGGATGAGTGTGGAGGTGAGGGATGAGTGTGGGGGGGAGGGATGAGTGTGGAGGTGGGGGATGAGTGTGGAGGTGGGGGATGAGTGTGGAGGTGGGGGATGAGTGTGGAGGTGGGGGATGAGTGTGGAGGTGAGGGATGAGTGTGGAGGGGAGGGATGAGTGTGGAGGTGAGGGATGAGTGTGGAGGTGAGGGATGAGTGTGGAGGGGAGGGATGAGTGTGGAGGTGATGGATGAGTGTGGAGGTGAGGGATGAGTGTGGAGGTGAGGGATGAGTGTGGAGGGGAGGGATGAGTGTGGAGGTGAGGGATGAGTGTGGAGGTGAGGGATGAGTGTGGAGGTGGGGGATGAGTGTGGAGGTGGGGGATGAGTGTGGAGGTGGGGGATGAGTGTGGAGGTGAGGGATGAGTGTGGAGGTGAGGGATGAGTGTAGAGGTGAGGGATGAGTGTGGAGGTGAGGGATGAGTGTGGAGGGGAGGGATGAGTGTGGAGGGGAGGGATGAGTGTGGAGGTGAGGGATGAGTGTGGAGGGGAGGGATGAGTGTGGAGGTGATGGATGAGTGTGGAGGTGAGGGATGAGTGTGGAGGGGAGGGATGAGTGTGGAGGGGAGGGATGAGTGTGGAGGGGAGGGATGAGTGTGGAGGTGAGGGATGAGTGTGGAGGTGAGGGATGAGTGTGGAGGTGGGGGATGAGTGTGGAGGTGGGGGATGAGTGTGGAGGTGAGGGATGAGTGTGGAGGGGAGGGATGAGTGTGGAGGTGAGGGATGAGTGTGGAGGGGAGGGATGAGTGTGGAGGGGAGGGATGAGTGTGGAGGTGGGGGATGAGTGTGGAGGGGAGGGATGAGTGTGGAGGTGAGGGATGAGTGTGGAGGGGAGGGATGAGTGTGGAGGTGAGGGATGAGTGTGGAGGTGGGGGATGAGTGTGGAGGTGGGGGATGAGTGTGGAGGTGAGGGATGAGTGTGGAGGTGGGGGATGAGTGTGGAGGTGGGGGATGAGTGTGGAGGGGAGGGATGAGTGTGGAGGGGAGGGATGAGTGTGGAGGTGAGGGATGAGTGTGGAGGGGAGGGATGAGTGTGGAGGTGAGGGATGAGTGTGGAGGTGAGGGATGAGTGTGGAGGGGAGGGATGAGTGTGGAGGTGGGGGATGAGTGTGGAGGTGGGGGATGAGTGTGGAGGTGAGGGATGAGTGTGGAGGGGAGGGATGAGTGTGGAGGTGATGGATGAGTGTGGAGGTGAGGGATGAGTGTGGAGGTGAGGGATGAATCTGTAGAGGTGTTGGGTGAAGCCTCTGGAGGTGATGGATGAGTCTGTGGAGATGATGGATGATGAGTGTGGAAGTGATGGATGTGTCTGTGGAAGTGATGGGTGTGTCTGTGGAGTGCACTGGCTGGTTTTGTGTGTCAACTTGACACAGGCTGGAGTTATCACAGAGAAAGGAGCTTCAGTTGGGGAAGTGCCTCCATGAGATCCAACTGTGGGGCATTTTCTCAATTAGTGATCAAGTGGGGAGGACCCCTTGTGGGTGGTACCATCCCTGGGCTGGTATTCTTGGGTTCTATAAGAGAGTAGGCTGAGCAAGCTAGGGGAAGCAAGCCAGTAAGAAACATCCCTCCATGGCCTCTGCATCAGCTCCTGCTTCCTGACCTGCTTGAGTTCCACTCCTGACTTCCTTTGGTGATGAACAGCAGTGTGGAAGTGTAAGCTGAATAAACCCTTTCCTCCCCAGCTTGTTTCTTGGTCATGATGTTTGTGCAGGAATAGAAACCCTAACTAAGACAGTAGAGGTGTTGGGTAAAGTCTATGGAGGTGATGGATGAGACTGTGGAGGTGATGGATGACTCTGTGGAGGTGTTGGGTGAAGTCTATAGAGGTGATGGTTGAGTCTGTGGAGTTGACAGATGAGTGTGTGGAGGCGATGTCTCCATGAATCTGAAGCTAGAAAGGTTTTGAGAGCAGTATTAAAAGCCTATGGGAAGAAGCCTTCTTTGGAACCTTGAACAGAGAATAGCAACCTCATTCTGGAGTCTGAAAATTCATGCCCAAGGGTTCAGGGAGCAGAGGAGTGACCTGAGTAGAGAGAGCTCCTTTAGCAGATCCCTCTCTGAAGCCACTGAAGCAATAAAACAGAAGGGCCTGGAACTCTGGGCCAAGTTAAAGGCATGTCCCTGAGCCTATGATATAGGAGGTGGGCAGTTGACGTTTTTGTCTTTAATGAAAATTATTCTTTCATTAAATCTGTGTGTGTGTGTGTGTGTGTGTGTGTGTGTGCTGGATATATACATGTTCACATGTATGCACATGTACTTGCATGTAAGAGGAATTTGAGGTCAAGATTAGCTTTAATTTTGTAACTTTGATTTAATTTAAATTAGCTTTAATTGTAAATTTAACACATTCTACAGTTGACTGGCAGAGCCTCAACTGAGGAATTGCCTAGACCAGTTAACCTGTGGGAACTGTCTTGATTCCTAGCTGGCATAGGAGCCAGCCCACTGTGGGCAGTGTCATCCCTAGGCAGGTAATGTTGGGTTGTATAAGAAAGTTACCTAAGCAGGAATCGGTGAGCCAGCAAGTGTTCCTCCACGGTTTCTGCAACAGGTTCCTGCCCTGACTTCCCTGTGACCTGGAAGTCGAAGATGAGATGAACTCTTTAGTCCCCAGCAGAAAGGAAACCAGGACAGGTGTTTTCCCATATGGTCTCTCCATCTAGGTGTTCTATCACTAAACCTGGGTCTCTACAATGACTGGCCATTGAACCCTAGGGGTCCTCCTGCCTCTGCCTTCCCAGTGCTGGGATGCTGGGATGGCACGCACGCACGTACGCACGCACACGCACGCACGCACGCACACACACACACACACACACACACTCCCACACCAGGCCTTTCTTTCACTTCCTTGCTGGGATCCAAACTTAGGCGCTCATGATTGCAGCAAGTGCTTTATCTACTGAGCCACTTCCCCAAACCTATTTTGTTTGCTTGCAAAAAGGCCTTACTGTATGTACCTCTGAATGGCCTAGAATTTGCTATGTCAACCAGGCTGGTCTTGAACTCAGAGAGAACCACCTACCTCTGCCTCCCAAGTGCTGGGATTAAAGGCCCTGTTTGCTTCTTGATCGCACAGGAAGCACTGGCAGGATTCATGTTAGGTATATGCACCTCACGTTAGAGCTGACGAGAGCAGGGTTGGTCTGGACTACCATTCACCATGCTTTCTGTTTCCTGTTTCTTCACACATTGTATCAAGCATGTGAGTGCTGGTATTCAGCCCTTATGAGGAAGGCTGAAAGCATCAAGAAATTACTCATCTAAGTGAGATCTAAACCACTCTGCCTTTTCTTCTCGCCAGCTTTTGTTGTAAACATCCTTCTATCTTCAGATTCTCTTAGTTAAATATTGCAAATGTTTTTTTTTAAAAAAAAAAAAACAAAAAAACAACAACAAAAAAAACAAACCAGGTTCTTCCTCCAAAGGTTTGGGATTCATTATCCTCTCACATTTGCGTTTGGCCTAGTTTAGACCTCTGGCTGGTTACTGACGAACCACAAGACTGGGGAAAAGGTTGGCAAGGAGGGGCTCTAACTCCAAGCTGGCTTAGGGAGGGTGAGTTGCAGGTGGGTCTATGCGGCTCTACTCAGGTTCTGGAGTCAGGCTAACCGGTGGTCTGGGACTACTGTCAAAGTGCTGTGGGATCACGGGCCCTCTGGGGGCATCAAGACACTGCTGAGGAAGGTAGGGAGGTACTCTTGTTTCCCGAAGGTTTGAGCTTTCTGTGGTCAGCAGGAAGGGAGGGGTGCGAGGGAATGATATCACTTGTTTTGGGGGTGGGCGGGGTCTTTAGGGCTAGGACATTACTCAGAAGGCTGACTCCTGTCACAGAACTTCAGAAGTGTCAGGATGTCATACACTCTACATGAGCAAGACCTTGCCCTCTCAGGCCCTGACATCATGAACTCTGTGGTCGCAGGGAGTCAACTAGCTGGCCTTTGATGGATCTTCAGTGGTCTCCTGCCTCCCGCCTCCTGCCCATCTCTCTACTTTGCTGCCACGTTGCTGGGCTTGACAAAGAGTCCCGCACAGGAACTTTGGGGTTGCAGTTAATCATGGCGAGAGGCACAGCGGTGCATTTGTTTCTATGGCTCTCAGAGTAAATCAGCATAAATATGTTAAAGTGACACATGTCTGTTCTCTTATTCTTTGGAGATATGTTTCCTGGGGTGAAAACCAAGGCCATGCGAGATGCTCCGAGACAGTGGTCCCCAGCCCTCTCTGTTCCCTAGCCCTGTACCCTCTGCAATCCTTGGCTCGCACTGACTCCAGAGCCCAGGAGAGCATCTTCAAGCCTTCTCTCTGGCACAGTCTTCTTGTTCTCCCGCATGGGGGCGCACACTCATGATGGTGTTTGGGGCCCACCCTGATAATCTCCCTATCTCCCTTGATTTGGTCACCTTTGCATAGGTCTTGTCCAAGTAAGGGACATTCACAGGCCTCAGAAATCTGGATACAGGTACCTTTGGCAGTGGTTATTCTTCTGCAGGGGTGGGGGATGAGGTGGGGGTAGGGGATGGGGGAGCTGGACTGCACAAAAAACTAACGGGAGGGTTAGGAACCCAGATCCCCACCCTGAGGACAAAACATCCTGCCCTGCCCCCACCTCCATTGCCTCAGGCCTCTGAGCTCTGGCCACTGACTTTGGAGCCAGAACTAAAGGCGGAGGAGTTCACTACAGTATAAGAGTCTTTGGCAGGTAGACTGCCCTCTTACAATTTTGAGAACTTAATGGGGCCAGTTCTTCACATTCGCAGTCTGTCTTTGGCCAGGTCCTGGGGGTTCTCCTCTGCCTGCAGTTTAAAGAAAAGGTCTAGGTGGAGCCAGTAGGCTTAGGTCCAGCTGTGTTTCTTGGGATGGGTACTGCATATGCTATGAGGCTAGCCTCTTTATTATACCATGGACAGCCAGCCCAAACGCACACACACACACACACACACACACACACCTGTGTGTGACTGGGCGGGCTCAGAGCTGATCTTGAATGGTTTACTGAAGTGTTTCTCTCATTTTCACTCAGTAGCCCTGGTGGCCCAGATTCCCAAATGGTGGTGTGTGGGGGGGGCTGAGGGGTGTTCTGGGGTCTGCCTGTCACCCACAAGTGTTCTTGATTCCTGTTTTAGGCAAACACACTACGCTATTGTTCACATCCATTTGCATGAGGCACCCAGGTAAGTTTGAACACAGAAATTGTGCTTGCTCTTCACCTCTGTTAGCAAAGGATGCTGGGAAAGAGACCTGATTATCTACCTGGTGGCTGTAAGTGGTCCCTGTAGCCTGAGGCTCCTCTGCCTCATTTCTCCACAAGTAGAGTCTTTTGTAAAACAGATTTTCACAGCAAATCATAGATAAAGGACTTTCAGGAACTATTTTGGGTAACAGTAGAAATATCTTGTCTCCTCCTTATATCTCCCTCCCTTCCTCTCCCCTCTGTGTGTGGCCCTGTATACAGTGCAGTGTGTGGTCTTCCTGTGTAGCTTGTCACTTCTCCCCTGTACCTTTTACCCTTTACCCTTTACCCTTTACCCTTTACCCTTTACCCCTGGGCCAGCCTGGGATGAAGGTCCAGGTCAGCAAATGGACTTTTTCTCTGTGGATTTGCTTAGTGATTTAGAATTATCCAGAAGATCGCCTAGGTACCTGATCTTGATTTCCTTTGTCCTTTCTTAAAAACTAGGAACTTTCTAGAAGTTTCCAACTCATATCTGGCAACTTCATGAGGAAACCCTGTAGATGCCATAGGTTCTAGAAGAGCCCAGAGTTACCATAGACTTAGGAATCACTGGCCTGCAAGCCTTACCTACTCTTACCAGGGCCGGTTCCTCAGGGACCTTTTTCATGAAGGTCGGTTATCTATGAAAAGACCTGGATTCCTGAGAATTCTGGATATTCCAGCTACCTTAGCTATGTAAGGTTAGTGTAATCCATTTGCAGAACACCAAATGCAGGGCTGGAGAGATGGCTCAGTGATTAAGACCCGGGGCTGTTCTTCCATAGGACCCAAGTTCAATTCCCAGCACCCACATGGCAGCTCACAACTGTCTGTAATGTCAGTTCCAGGGGATTCAAAACCGCCACACAGACATACATACTGGCAAAACATCAATGCACAATAAATAATTTGTGCTAAAATTTGCCAAAAATACTAGTAGGAGGCTAGTATGCGCTATCTGAATTGAAACCTTGCAGTTTCTCCTAACCTCTGTTTCCCTCCACATAAAATAGTGCACACCTGTTGTCCCAGGTATTCAGGAGAAGCCCAAGGCAGAAGGACCTTATACATCCAGGACCTTGACATCCACTGGTCAGTATGGGACACTGTCTCAGACAAAAATAATAAGAACACAATAGGCATATGCAATTGTGGCCAAGTGATTATAGTGATAGATTAGAAAAAATATAAAACATTAAAGTCAATAAAGTACCATGGTGTCAATACACATATCCTTGCACATTCAGAATATTCAGTTCTGGGGCTGGTGAGATGACTCAGGGAGAAAATCTGCAATCCCTGGGACCCAAATGATAGGAGAGAACTGACCCCCACAAGTTGTCCTCTGACCTACACACATGCACCATGGCATATGCATGCACACTCCAGCTCATATGCACACACACACACACACACACACACAATGTTAAAAAAATCCTATTCTGTCCAGATGTGATGGGCTGCTTTCTTAAGAGACAGAGGCAGAAGGATCAAGAATTTCAGGTCATTTTTGCTACATAGTGAGTTCAAAGCCAACCTGAGCTACCTGAGACCCTGGGTTCTTGTTTTTGTTTGTTTTGTGTGTTTGTTTTAATCACTTATAAAATACTGGTTCCACAAACCCTTATCTTGTGCTCAGTGCTGTGCTGGGTACTGGGCCAGGTGTCCCAGAGATAAGAACATTAACACACACACCCCCCACACACACACACACCAACTTAACTACAACCCAGTAGGGAGTGTATCCTAAAGAGTAATGGACCTGGACACCAATGGGCTTGCTCTCCTAGAGGCCTGGCTTTCAGAAGCCCCTCCTACAGGACCACCTCTTCTAAGGCTGAGAAGCTGCCAAGGTTCTCCCTGTGTCAGGTTACACCCATGGCTGTGCCAAACAACAGCTGTCCTCCGAGAGAGGCTCTCCCAGTGCAGCTCTCCACCTGCTGTGAGGTGACCTTCTGAAACTCAGCTTTCCTTAGCTGTCCCCAGATCCTGCCAGCCTTTTCTGTCTGTCTGAGGACTGGCATGTTGCCAGGCTTTGGCTTCTAAGGATGGGCCTAAACCCTCTCTCCCTGGAGAACCCTACAGCCAGGTGGAGAGGCAAAACTGCAAACAAACAGTGCAACAGCTTGTTCCCGAGAGCTTGCAAGTCCTAGAAGGGGAAATGGAACCTGCTAAGCGGAGGAGGAGAAAGAGGAGGAGGAGGAGGGGGGGGGTAGGGCAGGCTGACAAGAGGAGCTGATGAGCCACAAGTATAACTGGGAGTAAGGGAAAGCCCTGCTCCTTGCAGGATGGAGCATGCCCCATGTTTGCCTCTGTCTGGGCTCTGGCTCAGTGTCCCAAGGACCCTTGGAAGAAATGCAGGAGAGCAGTTTTCCTGTCTGCTGTGATTATTTTTTATTATTATAATTTTTTATTTTCTATATTCTTTGTTTACATTCCAAATGATTTTCCCTTTCCCGGTTCTCCCTTCCCTATAAGTTCCCTAAGCCCTCTTCCCTCTGCCCATTCTCCTATCACCCTCCTCCTACTTCTCTGTCCTGGTGCTCCCCTACAGTGCTGGAACAAGCCTTTCCAGGACCAGGAACCTCTCTTTCCTTCTTCTTGGGAGTCATTTGATATGTGGATTGTGTCTTGGGTATTCAGAGTTTCTGAGCTAATATCCACTTATCAGTGACTGCGTTCCGTGTGTTCTTTTGTGCTTGGGTTACCTCACTTAGGATGATATTTTCCAGATCCAACCATTTGCCTAAGAATTTCATGAATTCATTGTTTTTAATTGCTGAGTAGTATTCCATTGTGTAAATATACCACATTTTCTGTATCCATTCCTCCATTGAGGGACATCTGGGTCCTTTCCAGCTTCTGGCTATTATAAATAGGGCCGCTATGAACATAGTGGAGCATGTGTCCTTATTGCATGCCAGGGAATCCTCTGGGTATATGCCTAGGAGTGGTATTGCAGGGTCCTCCAGAAGTGTTATGCCCAGTTTTCTGATGCACAGCCAGACTCTCCATTCAGACAGGAGAGAGTCTCCTGTCTGCTGTGATTATTGTACTAGTGTCTGTGTTGGTACCAGGACCTCTGAAACCTGTGACATCACATAGGTGACAGTGCGACCAGCAGCCACATATTCCCAGAATCCACTTGGCTCACGTCCCACATTTACCTGTGGCCACATCACCATCCTAAGAGGAAGGCCCCTCTGTGCCTTCTCTTTCTTTCTCACCCCTTCTCTTTCCAACATCACCTTGCCCTTTCCTCTCTCAATAAACCTCTCGTGGAACTGTTTGGCCTCCCGATCCCAACAGTCTGACTCTAAGATACTATGTATCGAAAGATGGGTCAATCAGTGAGATCAGCAGGGAGCAGCAAGTTCAAATTACATTTAAAGTAGGGCTGGGAGCCAGCTTAGGATTTAGGAGCACACACTGCTTTTCTCAGGGACCCGCCTTCAGTGCCCAGCACCCACATGGTTCACAGCTGCCTGTAACTTCAGTTCCAGGGGATCCCACATCCTGTTCTGACCTCTTTTGGTGCTTGCATACACACACACACAAATGGGCACACATACACATAAACTAAAATGATGCATCGAAATTTCACAAATACTGTGCTGTCTTGGACAGGGATGGGAGGATGCACCTTAGAGCCAGGAAGTCAGGGACTCACTTTGTAAGTAACACAACTATATCACATAATTCCATACAACTGTTCTCCCAGTTCAGCTCAATAGCATCCCTGGGGAATACCTCTAAGACCATTTCAGGAAGTCTGCAAACAAAAGCCATTATCAGGAATGAAAGTTGGTTTGCTAGGGTGTTTTCTAGGCATACAGGAAGCCCTGAATTCCATCTATTGTATAAGCCAGGTGTGGTGCTGTAGGCCTGTGACCCCAGTACCCCAGAAGATCAGAAGTTCAAGGCCATTCTCCTCTACATAGTTAGAAGTCAGACTAGGGTACACGAGACCCTCTCTAAAAAAATTATTTTTCTTATTAAAAATACTTATCAAAATTACTTATTTTTATTTTATGTTCGTTGGTGGTTTTCATGCTTCTATGTCTGGATAAGGGTGTTGGATCCTCTGGAACTGGAATTTTAAACCATTGTGAGCTGCCAGTGGGTGCTGAGAATTGAACTCGGGTCCTTTGGAAGAGTAGTCAGTGCTCTTAACTGCTGAGCCATCTCTTCAGCTCTGCAAACCATTTCTGTAATGCTGCTAAGGCCTTGTTAGAGTGGTGTTCTCCTCTTTTCACGGGTGCAGAAAGGTTTCCTAGGCCTGTGCAGTAACCAAATGCAGAAGCAACCGAGAGATCCTCTATCGAAGCAGCGTTTGTAACTGTAAAGCAGTGATCCGTGTCTCAGTGAACATGTTGTTTGAGGAAAAATACAGCTGCTCTCTTTCTATCAAAACTGTTATTATAGTAATGTGTGACAGATTTCTTCCTAATTGAATGAAGGACTGTTTAATACCAATTAAGAGAAATAGAATACCTGGGCAGTGGTGGTGCACATTTTAACCCTAGCACTTGGAAGGCAGAGGCAGGTGAAATCCATGGCTTTGAGGCCAGCCTGTTCTACAGAGTGAGCTATACAGAGAAACTCTGTCTCAAAAAAACAAAAAACAAAACAAACAAACAAAAAACAAAAAAGAAAGAAAAGAAAAGGAAGGAAAGAAGGAAGGAAGAAAAACAGGAAAAATAAAAGAAAAGACAAAAAACGATATAGTAAGAAAGACACTTCTAGGGAGAGACAATAAATGGAGGCACACAAAGGGATCCTGGGAAAGCCTTGAAGCTGGTCTACAACATCATCTCGAGCTACCCTGGTGGAGCTATTGAACATTCTTGTGGGAATGTAAGAACCAGCCTTGAACTTGGAGCACGACAGAGGTTAGAATGGCTCTAGGCGAGTCTTTTCATCTCTGAGCCTCCATAGCCTCTCCTGCAGAGGAGATGGAGAATCATGACTTCTGAGCCCTTGGTTTTGTGGCGAATAGAATGATCTGTTTTCTGTTGGTACCAGGAGCCCAAAGGAAGCCACTGTAAATAGTAGTCAGGCAGTGTTTTTTCCTGCTTCCTACTACCTGGACCTTGCCCCACCCCCAACACCTGTATCTCTTGCCTAAGCCATACCTGCGCAGGTGAGGGGCTTCCTGCCCTGGAGCACAATACCTGGTGTTATGCTGGAAACAGCCCCATGCACTCCAGACTCCCAATGAGCCTGGGCACACACAGACACAGAGGGATGAACTCAGCGAGGAGTACCAGGCTTGGCACATGAGCCTGGTACTAGGAGCTGGCAGGAGCCTTGGGCAGCTGGTGGGCAGTAGCCGTGGGCATGCCCTTCTTTCCTCCTGAGCCTCCATCTGTCCAGATCCAGGATTCAGGCTTGCTGAGAGACTTCACCTGGGTTTCCAAGACTTCTTTCAGGAAGGTGTGTATAAACAGAACCCAGGATAGTTAGTTAGCTCCACCTGGAAAATAGGACAAGGGTGTTAGCCAAGGCACCTGAGCTGTGCCAACCAGCACCACGTGACCCTATCCCTTCTCCCCAGGCCAACACGGGAAGCTTATCTGGCAGTGCTATCTGAATCTTCCAAACCTGGCAAGTCCGGCTATATGTGTGAGTGCGCAGCACGCACTTGGACACACGCGTACCCTGCTCATGTTTATGGAGAACTCCTCACAGATGTCAGAAATGAGGTCAAGCAAAAGGCCTGCAGGCAGCTGGTCGGCTCCTGCCTCTGTGGCTCCCGTCTCTAAGAAGCCTCAGGATGGGGGGCATCAGGAAGAGGCTTCCAGAGCTCAGGGATGGGAATGTGGTCGAGAGCCCCAAATGCCAGCCCTGCGTTGCGGAAATTTGTATTCTGAGGCCTGTGGTTGCCAAGGGCTGTGGTTGGGCTCCATACTGGATGAGAGGCCTGGACTATTCACCTCAGTGGGTGCAAGCTATTCATGCACATATCCTATGCAAGCATGTCTGGAGTATTTGATAAGTTATTCCCCAGCTTATATTTCCAAAAGGAGGGGATCACGTTATAAAACATAGCTAGGATATCTATTGCCAATAATGTTTCATGCCCCATCCCCCACTCTCACCCCCCCCCCCATATCTGCCTCCCATTACCTGGATACAAACACCACTCAGTAGAGAGGATCCTGGAGCCACTTGATCATCACTGACTCATACTTGGCCCCTACCCTGGGTGTCCTCTAAGGCCTGCATTCTGTCCAGGGGTTCTCCAGGTAAAAGATTCTTGGAGGGTACACAGCGCTCAGCTTGGTGGCCATGTGGTGACCCTACTTCAGAAGCAGGAGACTGAAACATGGCAAATATATGACCAGATGAGGTCTGATCAGCTTCTTCAGGTGACCACTTTTTGTTTGCTATTTGCATCTCAGTGTCCTGTGTCCATTGTGAGGGTGTTTGCGACCATCATGACCTGTGAGTGTCTCTAGGGACAGGGATAGGAGTCCCTACAGTAAAGCTAACACATTGTGATGGATGATGAAGGCCCTGGTGGGCCTTCATCTTTTAAGCACCTCTGGTGAGGCTGGGCAAACAATTCCCAGCAAAGCACTTACTGCACAAGCTAGAGGCTCTAACTTCAATACCAGCAGCACCCCTATAAAAAGCTGATATAGTGGGGCATAGTTACAATCTCAGCACTAGGGAGGTGGAGACAGTGGGTCTTATGAGCTCACTGCAGTCGGCCTAACTCCAGGTTCCCTCTGGTCCCAGTGAGAAAGCCTGTGTCAAAACAAAACATAAGATGGGGTCAGATGGCTCAGTGGGTAAGGGCACTTGGGACCAAGGCCAGTGACACAAGTTTAATCCCTGGGACTCACATAGTAAAAAGAGAGAACCAACTCCCACAAGTTGTCCTCTGACCTCCACATGTGTAGGAACACACACACACACACACACACAGAGGTTGGGGAGTAGAGAGAAGGGATAAGCAAACAAACAAATACATGTAAATGGAATAATTTTTTTCCTAAAAACAGGCAGCTCCTGAGGAATAATGCCTGAGGCTGACCTTTCCCTCCATATGCACCCACATATAGGTGCGCATAACTCCGCCCCCCACATAGCCCCCCACCCTCCCCTGCTGGTGCACAGCAGAGAAGAACACAACACACCGCCTCGTTCTCCTTCCCTCAGACTTTCTCTGCGACTCAGGTTTTCCAGCCACCTCCCAGCTTCAGGTCTCTCTATCGCTCCTGAGCTTGCGGTTGGGTTAATTTTTTTTTCTAACTTCCTTCTACTCTTTCCACTTGATTTAACTTTCCGTGCCCCAGGCCAAACTACACACAGGCCACTCCCTCTCAGACTTCAGCTGTGATTTTTCTTTATAGAGGTGACACCTGCAGGGGACCCTGGGAAGGAAAGGCGGGCTGGGGGGAGGGACCTGGAACAGCATCTAGCCAGGCAGGGTTTCTTCTGCCTGTCCCTTGAACTGAGGGCCGTGACCTTCCCTCCTACACACACACACATACACAAACACACACACCATTGCTCCACCCCTCCCTTGCTTTCCCAAGAAGCCCTGTAGTTGGAGTGCATGCTGTCACCCCACTGGCACAGGTGAATTATGCTCCCTCAAATTCACAGGCTGAAGTCTGGCCCTCAAAACCTCAGGGTGTGGAGAGGCTCTTGGCCCTGAGGGTGCTCGGTGCCCCAGTGTAGGGGAATGCCAGGGCGGGAAGACAGGAGTGAGTGGGTGGGTGGGGGAGCACCCTCCTAGAGGCAGGTTGGGATAGGGGGGTTCTGAAGGAGAGACATAGAAAGGGGAAAACATTTGAAATGTAAATAAAGAAAATATCCATTAAAAAATTAAAAACAAACAAAAACTTCAGGATGTGACTGAATTGGAGACAGTGTCTGAAGGTCATGTGGGTAGGTCTCTGTCCAATAGGATCTGAGTCTTCATCAGTAGATCAGGACCCAGACACACCACCTGTGGACTGTGAAGATGCAGAGATGAGGGGCGAGTCAAGGAGAGAGGCCTCAGCAGAGAGCCAGACTGATCTCACCTGGGCCTCACACTTCATGCCTCCAGAGCTCAGGGACCATAAACTTACATCGCTTAAGTAAGCCTAGTCTGGGGCCTTTTGCTGCAATAGCCAACACAGATCCATCTACTCTCTTGGGCTCAGGACCCTGCCTGTGCTGACATGTCAACCCCTAGAGGACCCCAGAGCCACATGAGGGGACACTGGGCTCTATGAAGCTGAGGTCCCACAGTCTCTGCGGAGACCCCTGTGTTTGCTGTTTCCAGCTGGGCCTTCCCACCACGCCTGTGTGCTTGGGCTGCCATGATCAACCTTGGGCCTTCCCACCACGCCTGTGTGCTTTGATGCCACGATCAACCGCGTCTCTTCTTTTGCCAGCTGGTTTTGCTCCCAAATCACCCATGTGAACTGTGCTTGCTATGCGCAGTAAACTATGCACAAAATGGGCTGTCTGCTCCATAGACGTGAATGCTTAACTAAATGATTCAAAAGTAATTCCCGAATGGTGGATTGTTCCTCATATATGCTATCAAGTTCCACATGGTGTGAAACCCGGCTCCAAGATAGTACCCAGTAATCTCCCCATCTTGGAAATCATGCTGTTTCATAATTTTCCATGAGGCTGAATCAAGACTAGTGGGCAAGACTATCAGGATAGGGACTGGGGTGGAGTGTGTGGCTCAGTTGGTAGAGTGCTTGTGGCCCAAGCATAGGACCTGAGTTCAGATCCCCAGCACCCATACAAAAGGCCAGTGCAGCAGCTTGTGCCTATAATCTTAGCTCTGGGGAGGCAAAACCAGAAGGATTCCTGGGGCTTGCTGGCAAACCCTCCCAGTTGAATTAGTGGTCTCCAGGCTCTCTGAGAGACCCTGCCTCAAAACATAACATGGAGTATGATTGATGAAGACTTATGACATTGACCTCTGACCTCCCACCTCCACACAATCACACACATCTATGTCTACATGCATATACACTTACATATATGCACACACAAACTATTGGTAGAATATGGTGTGAGTTTGGGTCTTCAGTGGCTAGGACACAGTGGATTGGGAGCTGCAGCGTGATTCTTTTGGGCCGTTTGCTCTGGAGATAGCTCTTTGTAGAGGCCTTATCAAGAAGAGCTGGGGGCTGGGCAGTGGTGGTGCACGCCTTTAATCTGAGCACTCAGGAGGCAGAGGCAGGCGGATTTCTGAGTTTGAGGCCAGCCTGGTCTATGGAGTGTGTTCCAGGACAGCCAGGGATATACAAAGAAACCCTGTCCCCCCCCCAAAAAAAACAAAACAAAACAACAACAACAAAAAAAAAAAAACCCAAAAATCCAAAAAAAACAAAAACAAAAACAAAACACCGGGGGCCAGGCAGTGGTGGTATACACCTTTAAACCTTTAAACCTTTAATCCCAGCACTTGGGAGGCAGAGGCAGAGGCAGGAGGATCTCTGTGAGTTTGAAACCAAAATGGTCTACCAAGGGAGATCCAGGACAACCAAGGCTGCACAGAGAAATCTTGTCTTGGAAAAACAAAAGAAGAGGAGGAGGAAGAGGAGGAGAAGGAGGAGGAAGAAGAGGAGGGGGAGGGAGAGGGAGGAGGAGAAGGAGGAAGGGGGAGGTGAGAGGAAGAACAGGAGGAGGAAAAAGAAGAGGAAGAGGAGGGGGGGAGATGAAGAAGGAGGTGGAGGAAGAGGCGGAGGAAGGGGAGGAGGAAGGGGAGGAGGAGGAGCTAGGTGCTCTGCTGGCACCAGCTGAGTGATTAACCCTCTGCCTGTGGATCCCTCCCATCTAGCTCCTCCCACCCACCTCCTCTGGTAGGCTGGACCGTCACTTTAGCAGTCTCTTTAGAAAACCTGAGCAGACTGGTATAGTCCCGTTGCTCCCAAGTTCCCCACCTCAGACTTCGAGAGAGCAGAAGGCGGCTGCTGTGGAAGGGGCTAAACGCGAAGTGATTTGTTCTGAAGCGGTGTACAACAAGCACGTGGTAGAGACCACAGGAGAGTCACCGGGGAAAGAGGCTCTCAGTGGAAGCCACACCCAGGCTGTTTCATCAGTGTTTGTCAGCTCTCACTACCCCCCAAAGAAATGGAAACCAGGGTGTGGTAGCACTAGCCCTTAATCCCAGAACTCAGGAGGCAGAGGCAGGTAGATCTCTGAGTTCAAGACCAGCCTAGTCTACACTGAGTTTCAGGACAGCCAGGATTACACTGAGAAACCCTGTCTCGAAAAAGAAAGAAAGAAACGGACACTAGAAGATGTGGCTGCCATTCCAGCCAGTGCGCACTACCCCAGTGCCTGGACTTGGCAACCGTGTTACACCTAGACCAAAACCGGAGTGATAAACGGACTTAATGTGTGTTTTATATTAAAAATGAGATTCTGGCTGGGCATGGTGATGTGACTGTGGGCACAGAGCCAGGTAGAGAGCTCTGAGTTTAAGACCAGCGTGGTCTACATGAGTTTCAGGCCAGTTGAGACTACACAGGGAGACTATCTCAAAAAAGTTAATTGTTTAGTAAAGCCATTTTGCTGAACAAAACTAACACTGGCTCAAAAATTGTGGCAAAAGAGTGGAATTTTAGAGCTACAAGTAGATGACCCTTGGCCAGGAATCCAGAAGGGTTATATCAATCAAACTGTAACACCTGAGTGATGTCCCATTAAGTGGCTTTACGCAGAAAAGCCATCATGAAGGCCTACTTTAGGTATGAAACAAAAAGGCATTGTCCATTGTACAAGTCCATCACAGTAAACAGGGCCAGGTAAGAAAGTCCCTGGCTGGAGGTTTTCTGCCTTGGCGCTGTTTCCACGCCTCTTGGGTGCTGCTCAGTGCGTGAGAACTCTGGCTTTCTTTTTCTGTGGCTGCATGACCTGAAGAAGGTAGAAAACGGCTGGTACCTCCCCTACCAAGCCCACTTCCTTTCTGCTCTCCTGAGAGGTGAGAGGCTGGTGCTTACAGATACCCGCTTTGCCAGGCTTTGCCCTGGCATCGTCCTCACCCGAGGAAGCTCACACGTGGTGGGTGAGTGAACACCACGTCGAGCTTGCCCAGTGGATGAAGTTCCCAGACAACCAATTGATCAATGAATCTTTAAATTGGATCCTGAAGAAGAAACGGGCAGGATAGGAAGAAAGCTGGGACCAGGGCCTTTCAGGCGGAAATCGTTGTGAACCTCTGGGGACTCTCGGAGGCTAGTTCAGTCCATGTGGGCACTCCCTTGTCAGAGCATAGGAGGGAAGGATGGGGGGCTGGTGGTGATAGGCTCTAAGAAAAGGCGAATAAACTATTAAGATGTGGGTGGAGCAAGTGGCTCAACAGGGCACTGAGGAAGACTGCCGAGGGCTGAAGAGTTTAGTAGAATTATTAACACGTGGGCAGATAGACAGAGAGGCAACAACATGGTGGAGTCTCTGAGGAGAGTTCAGGACCCTGCACCAGAGACAAACAATATGGTGGAGTCTTTGAAGAGAACTGGAACTCAGGAGGCAGAAGTGTCTTCCCACAGGCCTCAGAGGACGCGCGGGAGGTCTCACAGCAGGAACCTGTAGCTAGTCACTTTGATTCCCAGACCGGAAGCACAGAAGAGGATGGGGAACAGGATGTGTGGTGTCCATAGCCACTTTGATGTGAACTGACTTTCCCAGAAGTCCTGTCCCTGTTAGCTAGAAACTCACAGACAGCATCCCAGCAGGGTGCCTGTCAATATCAGAGAGGAGACCTGAGTAGAAGTTGGATTCTAACACTGAGCCCTTAAACAGGTTACACACGCCTCCAAGAACAGGTGAGAGGGCTTTCAGTAGCAGGCGGCAAGGTGCCCAGTGACCTTAGATTCAGCCTGGATGGTTTCCAAAGCCAAGGTGAGGCTCTCCATGCTGCTGAGTGCAATAGGCTGGCAGTAGCCACACAAGTCGACTGAGGCAGTGGGCTTGAGGCTGGATACTGGGAGGTGCTGGTGCTTGGATGGAAAGAGACAGAAGGAGCCAGGAACCAGTTGCGTCCAGACTCTAGGCATGCAGCCTCAGGTGTACTGTGGGGCTTACTGTCAATCCAAGGATGACAGGGAAGTAATCTAGAAAGGACAACTGGGGCTGAAGTGCTGTGGATGAGAAACGTTCACCAAAAGCTCATACATTTGAAAATGTGGTCCTCGGTTGCTGTTTGGGAAGTTATGGATGTTTAAGAACTCGAAGCCTTGCTGGAGGATCAGATCATGGGGGCGGGGTGGGGTGGGGTGGGGTGAGGTGCAGCAGGGGGCGTGGCGGGGCAGGCTTAGAGAGGTGATAGCCAACTCCACTTCTGTTTCTCGATCTCTCCCTCCCTCCCTCCCCCTCCCCACACTTTATGCCTGTGTTTGAGAGCATACTCCTTCAGCTTCCTATTCTGGCTTCTCCAGCCATTACAGACTCTCCCTTTGGAACCATAAGCCCAAATAAACTCTTAATCCTATAAACTGGTTTTGGCCAAACTGAAAGTGACTGGGGACCTGAGAGGCGATTTATCAGAGCAGCAGAAAAGCGAATAACACAGAAGACTATATATAGCTGGGGCTGCCTGCTGGGTCTTGAGATGAAAGTTTTGAGTCTTTCCTGAGAAGCTGGGTGGATAAAGCTATACCAAGGAAACTGCTGGTCTATAACCGGTCACTGCAGCCATAGGCTATAGGCAGCACCTCTGCAGATCTGGGCAGGAGAACCTCTTCTACAGGACCCAGGCTCTGGAGGGAGGCCAGATATTCTTAATCAACAGATTCTCATGAGTTTGTTGATTCACCATCAATGGTTCTGGGGCTGCTGGATATTGAATGGTAGTAACCCCCTGAAAGGTTATGGGATCTCCTCCCAAGGGCTCCAATATCAGGGGACAGGGGAGAAGAATCAGGCAGAGCAAGAGCATTTGGGTTGGAAGGACATGGAAAGACTCTGTACCACCCAAGCTGAAGGAAGAGATTGTTTCAAGAAAGAACAGTGGAGCCAGAGGAAGTCCTGGGATGGCTTGCTGGACTCAGCCATATGGAACTCTGGGCTGGCTCTGGACAAGGTGATTGTGCAAATGTAATGGAAATTATTACCTGGGGTATATGCATAGCCATAGCGACTAAGTCTCTTATAAGATGCATGGAAGACAGAAAGGTTCCAGGAGTTCTGAGAGAGCAGTTGCTGTTGCTTTTTATTCAACCAGGGATAGCATGTGCGTATGTTCTGACTAGGTTTGGTTGAGAAACAAGTTCTGATGGATGCAAAGGAGCTGTTCTTTGTGGGTGACTATGATGGTAATGTCTGTTGACTGTCAACTTGACAGGCTCTGCCCTCACCTAAGAGACTAGCCTCTGGGCATAGATGTTCAAGCAGTTTCTAGATTGGGTGGATGGAGGTGAGAAGACCCACCCTAAATGTGAGTGGCACCATCCCATGGGCTGGGGTCGTAGATGAGATCAGAAGGAGAAAGCCAACTGAACGATGACATTTACTGCTGTCTTTCCTGGTGTGACACATGTGATCAGTGATCTTATGGCTCCTCCGTAATTCCTCCACCATGCCGGGCTGTACCCTCCGACTGAGAGCCAAACAAAACTCCCCTTCCTCCCTTAAGTTGCCTTTGTTGGGTATTCAAGGCTGGCATGGTGGCAACTCCGTCATCAGGTGCCCACTCCTTCCTTCTACCTGCTATCTTAGAAACCACTGCCTGCTCCCACTGACCAGACCTTCTTCACCAGCCATTAGCTGCTGCCCTGAGTCTGCCACTAAAGAGGATGAGAAAAGTCACGGTGGAGCCCTGGATGCCTCTGCCGCATCACGCTGGAACATTGACGAGCAATAGCATTGCAGAGAAAGGAAGCTGAGTTTGGTTTTAGGTTCCTGAGGATCAAGAAGGGAGTGAGGGGATTGCCCGAGGCTGAGGCTCTGGCAGAAATATACTCCACACTCCTGTGGAAGTTGGGGTGGGGGGTGAGGTGGGAAGACACTTGGGTTTGGAGATAAGACAGAAGGAAGTAAAATTCTTTTTCATCTGTTGGGTTCTACATCACAAAGAGACTTGGGAGTTCATCTGACCAGAATGAGGTGTACAAAAGAGACCGGAGGATTTCGGAGTCAGGAAGATATTAAATACATATTAAAGAAAACGAGGAAGTGGGTAAGAGAGCGTGGGGACATAGAGTGACTCCAGACAGAGTCTGTGAGAGTAGTCGCTTGAGGGGTCTGGCGTGCTAGAAAGTAGGCTGCGTGGTGAGATCATGGGACAGTCCTCAAAGAAGAGTTCCAGAGAGGCCAGTGTATGGACTGGGAGAGTGGCAGATGAGCAGCCAGTGGGGAGAAGAGCAGGAGAGGGGATAGGCAAGATGGCTCAGTGGTTAAGGCACTTGCACCAAAGCTGACGATCTGAGTTTAATCCCCGGGACCCACATGGCGGAAGCTGTCCTCTGAGCACTATGTGTGCACTGTGGTACACGTGCATGTACACACAAATACCTCTGTGTGTACCCACAAAAATAAACATAAAAAAAACCAAATTTTGTTTAAAAGAAGATGAGAGGTGGAGCTTGGGCAGGGAGTTCGGAGTTGAGACATGTGGGGTGGGGAGGGCTGGTGCCCAGGTCAGTACTGACCTTGGGAGGAGCCAGTGGCTGATGGATGAAGGTCACATGGCCAAGAAGAAGAGCTGGGAAGCTGGAGAAAACACAGCACTGAATGAGCCTTCCACGTAAATATTTACATGCATCTCTGCATGGGGCAGGATGTCCTGGGAGAAGAGGGTAAGCAAGGAAACACATCACATCTTCACAGATGCGCTCATCTGGGGTCTCACAAGGTTGAAATGAGAGAATAGTCATCTGTTAGCTGCTTAGCAACAAAGACGGTCCTCTCTAAGGGATCCCAGCTCTCCTTCCCTGATCTAGTGAGCCCAGAACCCATAAGGCCACCTGCTTCTCTCACTACTGCTACGCAGAACCTTCAGTCCTTTATCTGTTGCATGAAGATGAACACCTACTCCTAGCCTGACATTTGCTGTGTCCAGGACAGTAGGATGTAGTCTTGAGAGCATCTGACTCCAGGTCTAGAGCCCAGCCTTAATAAGCATGTGGCTTCATGCCACAGTCTCCTTCTCTGCATGGTGGAGATGACCACAGGACTCTCCACAGGGATGGTGGACTGCAAAAGTTTGCCAGGGCAATGTATTCACTTTACCTATTATAATTAGTGCAGGCCCTCTGAGGTCCCCACACACCAGCACCCCCTCCCCTCCCAGGTGCCGTGCCTTTCTCTCAGAAAGCTCCAGTGATCTATACCTCTTGTCCCTCCGGTACCCACTGCTATTGCTTAACTCTTTGTTAGGCTGGTGGCAGGAAGACTGCCCCTTTCATCCTGCTCCCCTTTAGGTCAGCTGTGCCTTGCTCCTGGACCCACATATCCACGCCCCCCCCCACCTGCCCGTTCTAGAAAGAACAGCCGTGACCTCTGACCCTCAGAGAGGGGACTTCCCACTTCCTTCTGGAAAACTGGTGTCCTCCTGCACAAGCACCCCAAGCCTCCCACAACTGTCCAGTCCCCCTCACAATGGTTTAGAAAATTGTTGAGACAGAATCTCACTATGTAACCTTGGCTGCAGTTGCAACGATTACTCTTGACTCCCTGGTAAAATGCCTGGGCCCCTTGGAGATAATGGCTCCTCTGAAGCTTGGAAGAGGCCAGTTAGGGCCTGTGGGACACACGGAAGCAGTAACAGCCTGTGCTGGAGAAGATCAAACAGCTGCTTCCCTCAGCCCTCTCAGTCCCAGCCTCTCCCTGTTGCAAAGTCTTACCATGTAAGCAGAGAGAAGCCAACCGTTTATTCTGTGACCCTGTGACTTGTGTACAGGGACTGTCCCAGGAGGCTTGGTGTGGGCGGTTGGGGCCAGGAGGCCGTCCTCCATCCTTAACCAGGGTTACCTCGCTTTTACCCCAACCTGGGAACCATCTCCTCTCCTTCACCTTCGCTGCCTCAGATGCCATCCTCAGCTTCCAGTGACCTGAAGCCTCCAATGATGCATGCCTTCCTATAAGAAAGGATGGAAAATGAATGAGCTTTTAACTAGACTCTGTGGGTCTAGATAAACTCAGGATGCTGTCCCAGAGGATTAGAGCCAGGTAGCTTAGGAATAGTGCAGTGTGAGTATGGTTGAAATAAAATACAGGCTAAAAGGCTGGAGAGATGTTCAGCACTTAAGAACGCTTGTTGCTCTTGCAGAGGGCTGGAGTTCCATTCCCAGTACCCATAGCGTTCCCAGTACCCATAGCGGGCAGCTCACGATAGCCTGTGACTCCCCCTCCAGGAGAGCGGGCATCCTCTTCCGGCTTCTGAAGGCATCTGCACTCACGTGCACATACCCGGACACAGATTTTCACCATCATGGTTATCATAGGAAGGATAGGGTAGGCATGGGTTAACAACGGCATGTGAACAGAGTGGAGGATTCAGAGCTTTCTATGGTGTCCTGGATCTGGGCACCAGGGCTTCTGGTTCCTGTTTGTCCTGAGAGAAGTATATACGAGTGCATGATTTCTTACAGCCTTAGGCTCTGTCCAGTGCTGGCTGCAGAAGAACTGGAGGGGTTTCAGGGGAGGAGGGAAAGAGGGGAGGAGGACTCCTCAACAAGGAATCAGTCCGTGTGTAAAAGGCCAGAAGGCAGACACACTACACAGCTGACCTGAGGGAAGATGTAGGAGAAGGACAGCGTTTCATAATGCCTTGCCTGAGAGAAATCACTCAGTTTGTTCACTAAAAGCATGTTTCCATGGTTTTCAGTGTCTTTCCAGTTACTCAATTATCACCTCGACAAATTGTTCATCAGCCCTAAAAGAAACGCTATCCATTCTGGAGCCACTCCAATTCCCTCTGAACCTAGCCACTGGGGCCCTGCAGCCCCATGGTCTATTACAATGAAGTGGTTAGACACTGGATCTTTGAAGATTCTTAACCTTTTTCAATAATGTCGGCCCAGATAGTTCCAAGGCTTGGACCTCATGGAAAAAGTCCACCCTGCTCCATTTTTTTTCTTTTGCCTTCTTTCTTTCTTTCCTTCCTCATCCCTGCCCCCACTTCTTTTTTGTTTTGTTTTGTTTTGTTTTTTCAAGACAGGGTTTCTCTGTGTAGCCCTGGCTGTCCTGGAACTCACTTTGTAGACCAGGCTGGCCTCGAACTCAGAAATCTGCCAGCCTCTGCCTCCCATGTACTGGGATTTAAGGAGTGCACCACCACTGCCCGGCCTTGCCCCCACTTCTTGAATATGGGTTTTAGCCCTAGCTGACCTCAAATTATTTGCAATTCTTCTTCCTTAGCCTCCTTAGTGCTAGGGTTACAGGTGGGAGTCGCCATACCTGTCATCAAAGCTATCTCCTAATGCCTTCTCTTTTACACACACACACACACACACACACACACACACACACACACACACACACCAAGTTGGACATTCTGATCCAAAATGGTTTGGACCAGAAATGTTCTGGATTTTGGAACATTTTTCAGATTTGGAAAAATCTGAAAAATTTGCATATCCATTAATAATATAGCCTGGATTTGAAGCACACCTTTAGTCTTTGCTCTTGGGACACAGAGATAGGTAGATGTCTGAGTTTGAGGCCAGCCTGGTCTACAGAGTAAGTTCCAAGGTAACCAGGGCTACACAGAGAAACTCTATCTTGAAGACAAATAATAAAAAACTATATATATTGCTTGGATTTGGAAACCAAGTCTAAACCAAAGACATTCATTTGTTTTTTATATACCTCATACATGTAGCCTGAAGGTGTTTTGACTTAGCTTGCCCTGCATTTACAGGCTTCAGTGTGGAATTTTCTGCTGTAGCATCATGTTGGTATACCAAGCCTTGGAATTCTGGAGCGTTTGGAGTTTTTTACTTTTGGATTAGGGGTAGTCAGCCTATATTTATTTTACCTTTATGTTTTTCATTTGTTTTTAGAATTATTTTTATTATTTTGTATGGTATGTGCATGGATGATTTGTCTGTGTACCATATGCATGCAATATCCTCAGAGGCCAGAAGAGGGTGTTGGGTCCCCTGGAACTGGAGTTACACATGGTTGTGAGTCTCCATGTAGTTTCGGTATTAAACCCAGGTCTATGGAAGAGCACCCGGAGCTCTTAACCTCAGATCTGTCTCTCCAGCCCCTTATTAGCACTTGTTTGTTTATTTATTTTATATGCATGAATGTGCACCACCTGAATGTCTGGGAGCTAAAAAATATTATAAGCCATCACGTGAGTGCTATAAGTTCTCTTCAAGAGCAACAAGTATTATCATCCATTGAGCCCTGTCCCTTACCCTTATTTTACTTTTAAATGTGTGTGTGTGTGTGTGTGTCTGTGTGTCTGTACATGAGTATGTGCATGTAAAGTGCAGATGCCTTCAGAGGCCTGAAGAAGGTGCCAGCTCTCCTGGAGGTGGAGTCACAGGCTGCCCACGGTGGATCCTGGGAACGGAACTCAGCCCTCTGCAAGAGCAGCAAGCGCTCTCCAATACTGAGCATCTCTCCAGCCTCTCACCCTGTATTTTATTTCAACCACATTTGCAGTGGACTATTTCTAAGCTACCTAGCTCCAACCCCTTAGGTGAGGATCCTGAACTTATTTAGACCTGCAAAGAGTCTCATTAAAAGCTCGTTAAAAGGATTCATAGGAAGACATAGCCATTCCTTCCCTGTCCCCCAACCAACTCCTCCTCCCCTTGCTCTGGCTGGCTGGGAACTGGCTGTGTGGACCATGCTTATGGAGAGCTACCTGCTTCTGCTTGGGATTAGACTGTGTGCTGTGTGCCTTGCATTTACTCTCTTTAGAAGGGCAATTAAGCCCCCTTTCCTTTTTCTTCTTCCTTTCTTCTTCCAATAAGGATGCAATGCCAGAGTTTTTGTAGCTGTTTTGAGTCATGGCGTAGCTTTGTAAATAAAAAACATACCATTCAGAGGAACAAGACACAAAAGCCTGGGTCCCTGTCACCTAGAGGTGACATTTTGATCCTAGGTTTCCTACCTTTGGGCTCCTTTTTTGTTTTTGTTTTTGTTTTTGTTTTTCGAGACAGGGTTTCTCTGTGAAGTCCTGGCTGCCCTGGAACTCAATCTGTAGACCAGGCTGGCCTCGAACTCAGAAATCCACCTGCCTCTGCCTCCCAAGTGCTGGGATTACAGGTGATTTATTTTTTTATTTATATGGGTACACTGTTGCTGTCTTCAGACACACCAGAAGAGGGCGTCAATCCCATTACAGATGGTTGTGAGCCACCATGTGGTTGCTGGGGTTTGAACTCAGGACCTCTGGAAGAACAGCCTCTTTCTTTTTCATTTAAATCAACTTAAATTATAACAAAAATTGAAAATAGCCCATTAGCATATGTCTTTCTGCATATGTGTGTGTGTGTGTGTGTGTGCGTGCGCGCGCGCGCGCGCGCGCGCCACATATACACGGAAAAGCTAATGTCAACTACATTGTTGTCATTCCTCAAGAGCCACACACCTTGTTGAGACCTGATCTCTTCCTGACCTGGAGCTCGCCAATTATGTGCCTGGCTGGTGGGCCAGCAAACTCCCTAGCCCTGGGATAACAGACACACACTGCCCTGCCTTGCTTTTTATGTGGATTCTGGAGATGAAACTCAAGTCTTTATATGTGTCCTGTGTGCTAGCTAGTTTTATGTCATCTTGACACAAGCTAGAGTCGTTTAGGAAGAGGGACCTTCAACTGAGAATGCCCACGGCATATTTGCCTGTAGGTAAGCCTAGGGTGCATTTTCTTGATTGATTGGTCGATTGATTGACTGGGCGATTGGTGTGGGAGGGCCAAGCTACCCCTAGGCATGGGGTCACCCTTAGGCTGGTGGTCCTGGAAGCTGCAAGAAAGGAGGCTGAGCAAGCCAGGAAGGGCCAGTCAGTAAGACACACCCTTCCGCTGCCTCTTCAGTTTCTGTTTCAAGGTTCCTGCCCTATTTGAGTTCCTGTCCTGACTTCCCTCCCTGATGGACCATGATGTGGAAGTGAAGCTGAAACAAAGTCTTTCCTCTTCAAGTTGCTGCTGGTCATGGTGTTTCGTCACAGCAACAGAAATGCTGACGAAGACATGCTGCAAGCAACTTACCCATGGGGCCAGCTCTCCAGCCCTGAAGAGCACCCATTTTGAGTGTATAGTTTAATGAAGCTCGACCGATGCTTATGCCCATTTAAGCAGCGTCTCAAGATACAGAATGTCTCCATCATTCCCTAAATTTCCTAGCATCCTTTGCAGTCATCCGCTACTCCCAACACTCTTACCAGCCCTAGATAACAACCATCAACCCACTTCCTGTCTTACAGATTCATTTCAACCTGAGCTACTTTAAAATCATTTTATATTATTTTTTATTATGCATATATACACATGTTATACATGCATAGACATATATACATATACACATATAAATATTTACATATAAACAATATACATGCATATACATTATGCATATATGTATTATATACACATAAATACACACACACACACACACACACATATATATATATATACACATATATATATATATATGCATAGGTGTGTACACATATGAGTACAGACGCCTGCAGAATCCAAAAGAGAAGATCACATCCTTGAGAGCTAGAATTATAGGTGGTTGTGGACTGCCCAGTATGGGTACTGGGAGCTGAACTCAGGTCCTCTGCAAAAACTGCACTTTTCACTTCTGAGACATCTTCATAGGACACCCCTCCACCTCCACAGCTACTTTTACCTGAGGAAGAACTAGATTGCTACCTTGATAAAGTCAACATTTTTCAGATCTCTTTTGCTTATAGCTAACTGTTACCACTCTGAACATAGACATTGTCTACACAAGTCAACTTTAAGCATATGTGGTATTTTCTTAAAACCCCATGTTTTCTTGGAGACTCTTTGATTCTCCAACCTCCATGCCTCATGCATAGAAGAAGGCTGGATATCAATGTGTTAGAGGGCACAGACTGGGACAGTTACAACAGAGGGTCTGCCCACCCCCTCAGGTGGCTCTGATGTTGTAGTGACCTTCCTTGTTGCTCTAGGCAGGAATCTGGACCTTAGTATCCCCAGATTGACCTGTCTCCAAGTTATAGGCTATCCTGGATGCAGGTGGACCTTAGGCTAAGTAGCCTTTTCCACTAGAGGACAGTTCCCAGGGAAGAACCAAGAGCCACAAGTCACTAAAGCTTAGAACAGCTGAGAAAGTGAGTGTTGTGGCTAGGGTGGGCATCCAGGGGGTTCATCATAGCAGCTGTGACACAGTGTGTGTTGGAGTATTTCCTCAGGGACAGCTTGGATGTATGGGAGCTGCAAACACCCATCAGCCATGACTCCTCACTGTCGTCTCTCTACCCCTGCCCCTGGCAACCAAGCATCTGCTGAGCATCGGAGAACTTGGGAATCTACCTCTGCTCTGTGCACCAAAGCCTGCTGGGGAGATGCCTGTCACGCCATGGGTCAGAGGTCTGGGGACTGGGTCGTCTGTCAATCAAAGCAGCACCGCTTGGCTTCTCTATGCCTTCGGGGTGCTCTTCCCTACCCCCCCCCCTACATCACCCACACCTGAGCTACTAAGGATTCTGATTTTCGTTTTCCTCCTCATTTGTCTGGTACGCCAGCCTCAGTCAGGCCCGAAAGTCTTCAGTTATCACCTTTTACATCTTTCCCATAAGTGACTGTCCCTGCCTCCTTATCTTGGTCCTTTCTTATTTTAAGCATCATGTGCAGAGACTTCTCTGATCCTAATTAAATGTCCTGTGACATTTTACTTCCTTCTGAGTCACATTTCCCCAACCACTGTGTCTAAGATTCGGCCTTGCTGTCCTTGCTCTGCCTGAAGTTCGGGGTTATCCAGAAATGTGGCCTTACAAGAATGCCAACTGTGTCACCTCTGCCTAGGTAGAAGGATTGCTCTCCCTAAAACTTTGACACTCAGGTGACCTGGGTGTGGCCATACCCAAATCCAGGCTTACTAATAAAGGAAAGCACATGGGAGAGTATTCATGTTACATTAAGAACTATTATTTTATGTGTATGTAAGCGTGCCTGAGGGTATATATGTATGTGTACGACATGCATGCAGGATCCCACAGAAAGGCAGGTAAGGAAGAGTGTCAGGCAGGCATGGTGGTAGAAACAGAAAGTTAGCTGCTCACAGTTTCATCCACAATCAGAGAGTGGGGGAAGGGGGAAAGACCTGACACACTTCCTTCAGCAAGGCTCCACCTTCTCCATAGCCTTCCCAAACATTGCCAGCAACTAGGGATCAGTGTTCAAACTGTGATCCTTTAGGGGACATTTCTCACTCAGAAAAGCACAGGAACCTTTAAAACATTTGTAACGAAGTGAATATACTCTGTATCATGATGTACAAAGACAGCTAGCAACACATTTCAGACTTGCAGCGCTCTCCAGCGGCCTCCTTCCATATTGCCATTGAGATCTGCCCATAGATGTTCACATTCATCTACTGATCTGAACTGCAGGCTCTAGAAGTCTGTGGTTTCAATGTAACTAACTGGCTTTATTTCAACACTAGTTCCTTCAGGGGTGCAGTAACATTCTGGCACTGGGCTGTGGGGCTTTTGCAATCCCCCCCCCCCATGTTCTCTAACTAGAAGCACAAATGAGGGACTGTCCTCCAAGTCTCTCCTAGGTGTGGCCAAGTGACTCTTGAATTCCTGCTTCTTATTACAACATGGGGTGTACCCTTGACCAGAGCCAACGTAGACCTGTGCTGTGGGTGGGAAATCCTACCATATCATTCCTTCCTCTGCTCTTTCTAGCCACAGATGAGAGTCTCTTTTCTGAGAGGGGGATTTTTGTTGTTACTGTTGTTGTGCTTGCTTTTTATTTTGGGGGCTTTTGTTTGTTTTTGAGACAAGGTTTCTCTATGTAGCTCTGGCTGTCCTAGAACTCCAGGCTGGCTTTAAACTCACAGAGATCTACCTGCCTCTGCCTCTGTAATGCTGGGATAAAAGGCTTATACTATCACCACCATGCCAAGATGAGTGTCTTGAATATGTTTATTGGCCATTTGCACTTTTGTTTTCTTCTGTGAAATTCCTTTTTTGTTTGTTTGTTTGTTTCATAAGAGGCTTTTCAAGTTGTGTCCTGTGATACTTATGACAGTGGATCCCCACAGGCCAAGCGAAACAGGGAAAATCTACTTAGATGTCTGTATTTCAGGGCCTACCTCCCACTTAACATTTATTATTTATGATTTGAGGTAAATGCCTTCCTCTCTGATGTTTCCAGCTTATTCATTTGTGTAGCGCACAGTTCAGTAGGCTTTAGTGGATATACAATGTATGACTCACCGCCTGATTGGAAGGAAGAAACCCTGGCCATCAGCTCTTCCTCTCCTTGCTCCTCTACAGCTGATCCCTGCAGACAGGAACCTACCGTCAGTCTCTGTAGATTGTCTTGTTTGAGCATTATGTAGAGATGGACCATACAATACATGGCTTTTTTTTTTGTTCTCTCTCTCTCTCTCTCTCTCTCTCTCTCTCTCTCTCTCTCTCTCTCTGTGTGTGTGTGTGTGTGTGTGTGTGTATGTGTGTGTGTTTGGCTATCCTGGAACTCACTCCATAGATCAAGCAGGCCTCAAAGTCAAAGATTCTCCTGCCTCTGCATCCCAAGTGCTAGGATTAAAAGCATGTGCCACCACTGCCTGGCTACATGGTCCTTTGTATCGGACTGCTTTTACTCATAATAGTGCAGGTTCAACATCCCAGCGCATGTAACACTACCTCATCTCTCTCTTTCTTTGGTCAATTGATTATCCTTTCTTTGTAGCCAACACTTTGTTAACACGTGTATTAGCAGATAGACTTGGTATTTTCTGGATTGTATATACATTCTGTTATTCCTGAATCCTACCCCATATACAGTGGACCTGCCTGGCCAGTCATATTGTGTGACCTGTATGCTTAATTTTTTGAATAGTCAAACTGTTCTGCACAACCAACCTACACTGTGTTGTATTGTCATTGGTCATAGTTTCTACTCTTCATTTTCTTAGCTGCCTAGGTCCTTATCTTTATGGTCCTAGTCATCCTGGTAGGTGCAGAAAAGTCACCTTTATATTCTTTGAAGTTTTAAAAATTTAAACTCTATGATTATGATTATTATTGCTTGTGTTTTAGTTTTCTTTTGTTTATTTTGAGACAAAGTCTTCTGTAGCTCAGGCTAGCCTTGAAATCCTTGTGTAGCCAAGGATTACCCAGAACTCCTGACTGTTCCTGCCTCTACCTCCTGGGTGCTGGGGTCACAGGTGTGTGCCACCCCACGGAGTCTAGCTTCTCCTTGAGTCTCTGATTTATGTTTCCCAGATGTGCCATGGTGTTGAAGCTTATTTTCATTACTTTTTGGTCACTTATATAGTAAGAAATCATTGTGTAATCCAAAGTCATGAACACTTATATCTACTTCTATGAGTTTTATAGGTCATTGATCCAGTTTGCATTACTTTTGTATAGGGTATGAGGTAGGGACCTAAATTTATTCTTTTTTTTTCTGTTTGTGTGTTTGTTTGCTTGCTTGCTTGCTTGCTTGCTTGCTAGATATTTTGGGACAGTTCTCATGTAGTCCAGGCTTGCCTAAAATTTGCTGTGTATCTGAGGATGACCTTGGACCTCTGATCCACCTGCTTCTCCTCCTGATCACTGGGATTGCAGTGGTATGCCACCACACCCAGCTTCCAGCCTTCTGTACCTCTCTGGTCTTCCAGGTATCCCAGCAGTGTTTGTTGAAAACACTATTCTTTCTCCCGTGCAATTATCTTCATAGTCTTGACAAGAGTCACTTGACAATGTGTGAGGATTTATTTCTGGACTTTCAGTTTTATTCTGTCCATCCAGATGGTGATTTCGATGCCAGGGCCACGTTGCCGTGATTACTGTAGCTGTGTAGTGATGATGTTGCTCTTCCATGTGGAAACTAGGAAGCACGTTTACCCATTGCCCAGGAGGAATAGCTGACAAGTGGTTCTTAAAGTGAAGTCTCTGGACCTGCAGCAGCAGCAGCAGCTAGACCAATGGTTCTCAACCTGTGGGTCTCCACCCCCAACAGGGGTCACACATCACATATCCTGTATATTACAGTTTGTAACAGCAGCCAAATTATAGCTATGAAATAGCAATGAAATAATTTTATATAAGGAACTGTATTAAATGGTCACAGCATTAGGAAGGCGGAAAATCCCTGATCTAGACCTTTGTCAGAAATGCACTTTTTCAGGTCTGAGACATGCTTCACTAAAAACCCTGGGTCTGTGGCCCATCGGTCAGCAGTCTAACAGGCCCCTTCTGGATTCTGCTGGGTGCTGAGGCCTGGGTTTCATTGTACTGTATCTCTACTGTCTTGCTATCCACTGGGACAACTACAAACACACAGTCATTGATTGACCCCTGGGGCTGCGGTCAATGCAAATACACTCAGTTTCAAAGTTAATATGGAAAGGGAATATGAAATACCACATTTGTGTTTTTCACATTGATTTTCACATACATATAGGATTAAGTAAAATACACCGTTAAAATTGATCTCGGGAGCTGGGGAGATGACTCCGCGCATAAACCAGCCAAGCATGAAGACCTGAATTCAGATCCGTGGAGCCCATGTGGTTTGGTCTCCGTTTCTGCTGCTGTGGTCAACTATTCTGACCAAAAGCAACTTAGGGAAGAAAAGAGCTTATTCAGCTGTGCTTCCGTGTTACAGTTCATTATGGAGAGAAGTCAGGGTAGGAACTCCAGCGGGAGCCTGAGGTAGAAACTGCGGAAGATTTCTGCCTGCTGTGGAAACGTGGTCCAGTCTCTGCCTCACTTGAGTGGTGTGAGTGGTGTGAGTCTGTAATTCCAGTACTGGAGAGGCGGAGGCAGGCAGATCCGGGTGAGCTCGAGGCCAGCCTGGTCCACATAGAGTGTTCCAAGTCAGCCAGGACTACATAGAGAAATATTCTCTAAGAAAAATAAAAACAAAAACAAAAACCTGGGGATGGAGGCACTTGCTGAAAATACAATTCAGTGGTTAGGAGCACTGGCTACTCTTGCAGAAGGCCAAGGAGTAATTCCCAGTATCTGCATAGGCGCTCACAATTGTCTATGACTCTGGGGATCTAACACCCTCTTCTGGCCTCCAAGGATCACCCGACATGCACGTGGTACACAGACATATATGCAGGCAAAACACCCATACGCATAAAACAAGAAAACAGTCTTTAAAAATGGAAGGAAAAAAAAAAACCAACCCAATCCCTGTGCAAGGCACGGACTGAGTTAGTCTTCAGGACACCAGGAGAAAGCAGAGCTGGAAAGGTAAGCAGTCTTTCCCAGTTTACACTGGTTTAGGAAAGTGGTCAGGGCCATTGTTTGTATTTGACTTTGGAATTTACCTTCTCCACAAGGAAGCTGCAGTCACACAGAACCTAGGAAGATTCTCTCATTCTCCACAGACAAGGAAAAGACATCAGTGTGCTGTGCAGGGCCTCAGGCTGGGGCTTCTGATTGTGTGTGTGTGTGTGTGTGTGTGTGTAGAGCTCGACAGGCTGTGGTCTGTCCTTCCATCCAACTGTGCTGACCCTCAGGAGCGCAGACCTGTCACCCAACTTGGCACTGGTGGAGTGAGCCCTCCAAGAACAGCATTTGCAGTGGCTCAAGTAGATGTCACAGTTTATAAAGCCACTTTCCACCTCCTAATGTGTTTGAACCTACGGGCCTCTGGTCACCTGATGTCAGAGTACCCTCAGAGAACCGCAGAGCAGTCAGAGTTTTGTTCTGTGACACTGACCAAACATGGAGCAGCTGGGACCAGCACCCAAGCTTTCTGACTGGTGTGGTGCTTTTCTGTATATGTGCTGCCTGGTCAGCTCTGACGAGGAGGGAAGGAACAAAGGAGAAAGAGGACAATAAAGATGAGAGAGAAATGTGCCTATAATTTCCTGGACACCTACCATATTGTAGGCCTTTCGTATATATATCAACTGTTTAAAATAATTGATACCCATACCTTAGACATTAAGAGCTAGAGAGTCTGCAAGATGTCACAGTGGGTAAAGGAACTTCACCCAAATCTGATGATTCTGAGTTCAAACCCTAGAACCCACATGGTAAAATGAAAGAACGGACTCCTACAAGCAGTCCTCTGACCTCCACACATGACCACCGTGGCACATGTATGCCCTTACACACAAACAAATAAATGTTTTTTTTTTTTTAAAGTAAGCTGGAAACTTGAATTCTGCCTCAGGGCTCAGTTGGTGTGACTATAGAGAATGTTCCAGACCTGTCAAAGTTAGGTAATAGATAAGAAGATATAAGACAGGGTATTATTTATATCTCTCAATTGCCTCATGAGAGAGTGTCTTTTTGGAGTTCTGAAAGCCCCATTTCCTCGTTCCTGGTGCCTCAGCATTCAGGTAGATTAGAGGGCCTCAGAAGATGCAAGGTGAGGCCTCCTTAAATCCAGGGGCAGGGTTCTGAGACCCTCACCTTGCAACCAAGAAGAGATTAGGGACAAGAACAAGGAGCATGTCTCATGACTTCAGCTTACGTTGCTGAGACAAAATACCACAGACTAGTGCTGGAGAGATGGCTCAGGGGTTGACAGTACTGGCTGCTCTTGCAGAGGAGGACCAGGCTTCACTTCCCAGCACCCATGTGGCAGCTCACAACCAGCTGTATCTCCAGTTCCTGGGGACCCAAGGCACTTTTCTGGCTCACCTGTTGAGTACTGTACACAAGAGGTGCACAAACATAAATTCAGATAAAACACCTCTACTCATAAAATCGAAGTGATATTTGTTTAAAAGCCACATCCTAGATGACTCAAACAACTATATATGCATATATATATTGCTCACAGCTCCAGAGCTAGGGTGCCCAAGAGCAAGGTCCTGGCAGGTTCAGGACTGAGCTGCCTTCCTAGCTTTTGCCTTCTTGCTGGGTCCCCACAAAGCATTTTCTTGGTGCCTGTGCATGCAGAGAGGGATTGATTTCTCCTTCTTTTCAAAGACCACCAATGCTGTGGATTAGGGCCCAGTCTTCTGATGCAGGCAGCTTTAATGATCTCTTCAGACCGTTTAGATCTAGAATGACCCCCAAAGGTCTATGTGCTAAATGCTCGGTCCCCAGATTGGTGTTATTGTGAGATAGCAGAGGCTTTAAGACCTAGGACCTACTAGAGGTCTTTAAGTTCCATTTCGGTACCCCTTAAGGGGGTTGTGGGATCCTGGACTCCCCTTCTCTTTCCTTAATAGTTGGTCGTATCTCAGCTCCTATCATGATCAGCTATTTCTCCCAGACCCCAGGCGGCTGGGCCCACCAATCACAGAGCAGAACCTCTGAGCTACATCTAACAAGCTTTTCTGTGTATCAGTTCTAAAATCTTTGTCTCCAAATTCATAACACTAGAGGCCAATACTCTTATGTCCGGGGCAGGGACATATACCCAATCCAGTCCACAGCAGCCAACAGCTCTAGGTCACTCTAGTTTATCTTGATCTCTTGGAGCCTGCAAGGTCCTGCCCCTGAATCACAGTGCCTGCATGAGCCACGGGCCACATATATTTCAAGAGAAGTCACGTACGTAGTGTGTCTCAGGGTTAAAAAATAAAAAAGGACTCTGTGATCTAAGATCCTAAGACTTGAGCCATCTAAAGATGCAAGTGTGTGTGTGTGTGGGGGGGGGGGGCGTCTAGTAACTTTGCTAGCTGCCAGAGCACATCACCCCAAAGTCTTCCATTCTCGGGCACCTCCTTGGGTGTCACCCCTGGTGCTGATAGGAAGCGCTCTGGACACTTTTCCTTCTGGTCAAAGGAAGGGTAGACAACATGACCAGGACGGAGCCTCACCCACTCCAGTCCTGGCAGCCTGTCTCTACTCTGTAACTGCAAATAAAACATGAGAGAAAACGGAGAGCTAGCCGGGCAGTGGTAGGACACGCCTTTAACCCCAGCACTTGGGAGGCAAAGGCAGATGGATTTCTGAGTTCGAGGCCAGCCTGGTCTATAGAGTGAGTTCCAGGACAGCCAGGGCTATACAGAGAAACCCTGTCTCGAAAAAAACAGAAAAGGAAAAAAAGAAAAAGAAAAAGAAAGAAAGAAAGAAAGAAAGAAAGAAAGAAAGAAAGAAAGAAAGAAAGAAAGAAAAAGAAAGAAAGTAAAATAAAATGAGGAACTGCAGAGACAATAGCAACAGACTGTGACCAGGAACCATGTTGAGTTAAAGTCTCCCAGGTAAGATGCAGACTGAATTTTTTCTCCTATCTCCCCCTCTTCTTTTCCCTCTCCCCCACCCCCTCTTTAAGACTGGGTCTCACTATGTAGCTCTGGCTGACCTGGAACTCACTATGTAGACCAGTGCTAGGATTAAAAGTGTGTGCGACTACACCTGCCTACCCTCGTGTTTCTTAAAGTACTAATAAGTAAGCTTTTATTTAATTTAAAAATTATATTTATTTGTTTACTCTGTGTGTGTGTGTGCATGCGCATCTAATAAAGCCTATAACTCCCAGATCCCCTTGCAGCCAAATAGGTTCAAGTGACTAATTCTGGACCGTGAGTGTGGGCAGAGATGACTCAGACTACTTCCAGGCCAGGCTCCTAAAAGACCTCTCTGAGGTACCACTTCTGCTATCTTAGTTTGTTTGTTTGTTTGTTTGTTTTTAATGGATGCTGAGAACCATTGGTGGCCTGCAAAGACCTGAGGTTCTATTGAGGTCACAAGATAGAAGCCAGCAGGTTTCTGGGTGTCTGAGTGAGGCCTCCCTCTTTTGTGTCGAATGAGAATGAATAGGAGACCATAGTACAAAGGACCTGCCTTAGCAGGACAGGATTTCTGCCTCAGTCATCCACTCTCCCGGAGTCTCCTAACTGTAATGCTAGATCCCCATTGCACCCATGTGTACCAGGTTCGGGGCGGCGCTGTGCTACAGAAAGGGTCAGACTGACCTTTGATAGGGTCTTTCCTGAGAAGGAAGCCTTCATGGCCAGAGAGACCCAAAGGCTAGCTCTCTAAATCAGTCACATGGTGCCCTGTCACTCTCACAGCCTGTCGTTGCCTTGAGTCCTCTGGGTTCAGTTTTGCCTTTCTGCACCAGGGGCAGGGAGGAGTGGAGAAGGCCCCGGGGCTGCCCTCCACCCCCAAGCTGCTACACCCCCATCCCCCACCCCCGTTCCCCTGGCAGCCTCCTGAATAGTAGTTCACTCACATGTTTTTGTGGAGGAGGATTTGAAGGAGGGATCTGAGTTTTTCCCTAGAGACGCCAGAGAGACAGTTTCATCTCTGCACAACAGGCTCGCCCAGCAACTCATATAAGCTGTTTCTGTGGTTACCTGTCTTCTGGGATATCTGCAGTGGGTGGGCATGGCAGGTGCGATCTGCCAGAGTATGCTGGGAGTCTGAAGGAAGCACCACTGGGACCCAGAAGGCCAGATGTCCCTATTATGGGAGATGTCATCCAAGCCCTCCTCCTCACTAGGAAACCGAAACCACACTGGATGTCAGTGAGGCAAAGACCCCAAAGGATCCTGGACCTCCTCGCGGTCCAGTTTATTGGTGGGGAAACTGAGGCTGAGAGAATCTAAGGGTTTTCTTGGCAAGATGGCTGGATAAGTTAGCAGAAGTAACTACAGCTGGAACACAGGGCTTCTCGGCTCTAGGCCAAGCTCTTTTCTTAAACCAGGCGCGGGAAAGTGGGTGATAGGTGCACACGGGACTGGCGTGGAGAGGGAGGAGAACCTTGCAGCCATCCCAGAAGGTCCTGGGGTGCCTAGGGCGACTCAAGCCTCTTTTCCACTTCCCTGGCCATCAGGACTGCACTTCCTTCCAAGTCCGGCGGAGGGGGGGGGGAAGCGGGGGCGGAATGGGGGCGGGGTGGGTGGGTGCTGGCTTAAGGCCGGCCCCTCTGGGCACCGCCACTCGGCCTCTCCCCACCCGCGGGCCAGAGGCCAAGGGTTAGGGAAGTGGGATCAGTGCTCAGCCCCTCCCCTGCTCTCCTTCTCCTCCGAGTTCCCCTACCCCGAGTCCCAGAGGCCTTAACACCCAGCGTGGCCTCTGCTGCACTGAGAATCGCGAGTGGTCACGGTGATAAATGGACCAGAGTCGGCGCAACGAGGGTCCAGCGGTGGGTGTGGCACAGGGCGGGGGCGTGACCAGGCTGCGGCTGAGGCGGGGCTAAGACTGGGGGCGTGGTCGAAACAGGAGGCGGGTCCGTTGGAAACTTGAGTGCCCGCCCTTGCGATGCGCCCCGCCCCGGCCTCCGCCTCCGGGTCCCGCCTTCTCTTCCCTTCCTTCCCGGGCTGGCGGCGGCTGCGGGTGGTGGACCTGCAGAGCGGCCGTCGCCCACACCTCGCTCTCTCCCGGGCCGGCGGATCCTTTTGTCTCTCCGAGCGGCGAAGGTCGCAGAGCAGGCGCGGCGGCTGGCGGGCGCACAGACGCCCGCGTTCTTGGTCACCTCCCCAGCCTCGGCCACCGACGAACTTGGGCTCGAGAAGCCAGCGGACCGCATCCAGCTCCGGAGCCGGTAGGGAAGGGGAGGCTGCGGGACTGCGGGGCTGCGTGGAGGGAGCGTGTGTGACCCGCTCGCTGCCACCTGGCTGTGTAAGTGAGCGGGTGCGTGTACGCCGGTACTGATGGTGCCTGTTTCTCTGCGTAGTGGGCTTGCAGCTGACCGCAGATGGTGGCGTGGCTCTAGAATGGCGTGTCCTCGTGGGGATCGTTGTGCTCGATGGGATGTGCACTTTTCAGACTACGTTTGTGGAATTGTGTGTCGGGCACAGTTGCCGGTGGGGACTAGTGCTGGCGAGGGTCGAGGGGGAGCCGCTGTACGCAGAGTGGGGGTTGCGGGGTGGGCGTGGGCGGTCTGCCCCGGCAAGCTGAGCCCCCGGTTGGTGTCGCTCCGCGCAGTGCGTAGCTCAGGAACCTGAGGGTACGACTAGGATCCGATGGGCAAAGTGACTGCCTGGTGGGCAGCGGGCGTTGCCCCCACGGGGGGGGGCAGGTCCACAAGGTCCACGTGGATAATTGTAAGCTTTGATGAGGGATGGGGACCCGCTTGGCAGTCATCAGCTCTGGGATAGTGGAGAAGACCAACCCAGCCCTGGCCTCGCCGTGACCCGCCCTGAGACCTGAGCGTGACACAGGCCACCTTCTTGGGTCGCAGTTTGCGTCTGTCTGTATCAAATGAGGGCGACCCCTCCGGGGCTGTCTTGACAGTGCGAGACTGCATGTAGTTCTTAACCCAGAATCTTGCACACAGTAGGTGCTATTCATTGGATTCTCATCTCTTTAAAAAGAAATCTCTTTTGCTTTATTGTGGATAACGCTCTCATTTCCTCCTGTACCGTGGTTGGTGCCACCTTCTTGATCTAACTTCACAGCGAAAGCTTGGAGATTGAGAAAGTTTAGGCGGCTGGGTGCGATGCCTCCTCTCCGCACCTTATCTGCTGCGTGACGCGGCCTTCGGGTGTGCGGGAGCCCGCAGCGCAGGGCGCTAGCACGGAAGGCACCTGCGCCCGGGCAGCGTTCCGGAAGGCTGCGACTACAGACTCGCGAGCCCTTTTGTTCAACAAGTGCTCGGAGGATGTCGATCTGGAATTAGAGTTGCGGTGAGAAAGTGGCGGTCTCTGTAGACCGGCAGTCTGGGGTTCCTGAACCCTTTCTCCCGGCCTGGTCATTCAGGAAGCCACCCTCTGTTCTAACCACTAAGTCCACCCAGAAGAGAGAGTTCGCCAGGTCTCTAAATCCTGTTAGACACCCTCCACCCCCACCCCCAAGCCCCGCCTGCCTACGCTCCGGTGCAGTCAGCCTGAGGGAGGCTGAGGTCCGGGTGGCACCCTCCTTCCAATTCCACTCCATGACTTAAAAAGCAAACAAACAAATATATTTAGTATTAAAACCTGGTAAAACTGCACTGCCCTGCGTACGCATACTGATCTTGGCAGTTCAGCCCTACTTCACTTCGGTATTTGCACTGCGCCAGCCAGAGGGGCGGCATGGGGTTGCGGCTGCAGGGGACCTGCCAGATCGCTTGATTATTTCCCTTCCCTACCTTGTTCTCGGGATCCTTCCCAGTGTAAAAACAGCTTTTAAGCAAGGCTCTCAAAATGGAGCACTGGTAGGGATGCCTGCCAGCTGCCTTTGTATGGGATATGTTCCAGAGTCCTGCATGCTGTGTGGTGCTCCCTACTTGTGCTCTGTAAGAAGCTGGAAGGCGTAGCAGGTGTTGTGACATTGGAGCGGAAACCTCCTGTTTGGGTCCTTTGAATTGTCTCCCGAGCGAGCCCTGAGGTCTTTGAGATGATGGCCATCCAGGATCTGATTAAGCTGATTTTTTAATCCTGATGTCAGGGACTCACTTAGAAAGCCACCTGTTCCTCAGTCTTATCAAATGATTTATATCCTAAAGAGAAAAGGGCTTTTGATTGGAATCTTATCTCCCCCAAAGCAGATTCAATAATCCTTTTAAAAAATCAGTCTGGCTTTCTCAGCTCAGACCAAAAAGCTGTCTTGTTTTGCTTTGCTTTCCTAGTTAAAGCCGGCCCTTTGTCTCAAGCAAACCAGTATTTGGGCCTTCGATCTATTTCTGTTTCACTTTTGAAAGCATCTGTAATTACCACGCTCTTGAGGTTTTATTGGATAATGTGCCAATGGGGAGGCCCAGGGGCTGTGCCTCTCCCTGGAGTGGGTGGGGTGTAGTGCCACAGCCTAGCCTTACCTGCTCCTCTGAGCCCTGCTTTGACACTGTTCCCTGGGTGGTGCGTAGCTGTAAATGTGTCATAATAGGCCAGGAGCCATGACTTTGGGAATGGATGTCTGGAAGGCTGTTGGCTTGTGGAGAGATTAGAGCAGGTGGACAGCCCAGATGAACAGGGGTTTGCCCAAACTCTGGCCAAATACCAAATACTCATAGCCAACGGTGTGCTGAGAGGGGAGGGCGAGAGGGAGGGGAAGGGAGGAAAACAGGAAGGGAAGGAAGGAGAGAGGGAGGGAGAGAGAGGAAGGGAGGGGGAGAGGGAGAGAGAATTTTTTTAGACTTTGGCTTAACCCCTGTCTCTGACCACAAGGCTATGCGCAATTAGACATTTGCATGCAGGGAAAAGGAATGGGTTCAGGCCCCTTGCTGGGCCAGCTCCATTTTCTAGGAGGGCTACGTTCTTCTGCTAGGTGGCTGCCCTGCACCTCTTAGCCTTGGAGTGCAGTCCTCAGAATCCCAAGGGTTTTCTTTTACGTCCAGTTCCACACCAACCAGACAGCAGGTTACTTTCATATGCCTTCCTCTCGAGCTCCTTCTAAGATGCTAGATTGTCCCTTACAAATGGCGGAACTCTGGGTTTACCTACAACCCAAAGGCAATCCCAGACCCTCCTGGGGAGCTCAGGTTTCATTTGGGATTGAAGGTTAAGCTACTTGGCAGCTCCGCTCTTTCTCTAGGTTGGGATCCAGTTTGTATTAGACCACTTGCATTCCAGCAAATCCTAACCCATGCGTGTGTGATGTGTGAGCGCTGGCCCAGGCTTGGGGCCTTATGTATGCTTCTTGAGGGTCTGTCAGGGCCTGATGTCCTTGTGCTTGGGAATGGAGGCCCTGGGTAGAGTTAGGCTGAGCGGATACTTAGAGACTTTAACTGTGCTCTGCTTTGAGGCTCCCCACTCTGACTTACAGTCATTGGGGCTTCTTCATGGTAGCTGTGTATCCGTAAATCCCACATAGTTTGCGTAGCTAGCTCTTTGGGGGTTGGGTTCTTAATCTGTGGAGAATGTAATATGTGGAGATATCAGGATGGGCTGAGGGACTCCCTTAGTGCCCCTTGCTCTATGTAGGAGAAGAATAATGTTCACTTCAAATCACTTTTTACCAAAGAACAAAAATTGGCAGGCCAGGCTCTCGTGGAGCAGGTTGTAATATATAACTTCAGGGAATCAATATAGTTTGACAGGTGGGACATTTCTTAGGTGCTGTTGAGTAGAGAGTGAGTTTAAAGAAATCACACACACACACACACACACTGAGAGCCCTACCTTGACCATGTAGGTTCAAGCAAAAATAAATTTCCAAGGCAAAGTTTTACACCTCTGCATTTCTGAGCCATGACTAACCGAAGCCTCCCTTCCCAGACTCTCCTTCTCCTGCCCCCCTAGGGCAGGAGACAGGGCTCCTTAGAGCTCATTTCCTTTACCTCAACAAACCCCAACACACCCTGCACTTGCTAACCTCGGTACTGTGTCTGTTTCTTTGTGATGTTTTAGGTACAGCCTAAGTTGGCAAGCAGCCGGGAGCCTGGGGGGTGGAGGTGCCAGCTCAGCTCTACTCGTCCTCTGGCCACAGTGTTGTCCAGGAGCCAGCAATGGGTCTGTGACTAAGAAAGCTCAAGACTGGTAACCACACCACGGCGAAGATCCTATGATCCTAAAGAAAGGAAGAAAAGGGTGGGGCCGTAGCTCTGTGTTAGATCATTTGCCTGGCCTGTATGAGGCTCTAGGCCCAACCTCCTCATACTGCCGGTTAAATTTAAAATGGAAGCAGGTGGGGCAGGGGGCTCGACTTGCACAGCTTTCATGGATTTTGCTTCGGTATCTTTGGGTCTCCATTGAAATCGTCCATTGCTCTAAGTCTGCTTCCATCAACGATGAATCCCTCGGGAGTACCCCTGCCAGGTCCCCCAAACTGTTGGTGACACACAGCTGTGTCACCTCCTTGGCTGTAGCCCTGGCCCCATGTTCTGGGATGGGATATGAGGTTCATGGTACTCGTCCCAGCAGGTCCAAAACTCTGTGTGTCGGCCACATCTTCTACCTGTCACGTCTAGACAACATCTGGGTCTCATTTTCCGTCCCTTATTGCACCTGGTGAGTGTTCAAAGTGAATCTGAAGTGCTGGCCTGGTCTCCCCAGTCAGAACCACCACTACCATCTCCTTCTCCCGGGTAGTGTGGCTTCTGGTTCCCTCACTGCAGCCCTGCCAGCAGCAACTCTGTAGAAGAAGCACATTTATTTGGTCACCTTGCTCCTCCCCACTCGGGTTTGACCTCTCTCAGTGAGTGCTACTTCCCACGCCTCCTGTGAGCATCTTCCCATCAGGCTCTGGGCAAGCTGGACCTGGGCTTTTCTACGGCTGGTGCAAAACTTAAGGGCTTGAGCTGAGGATGGGGTAGGAAAATCATCAGAAAGCCTTTGGAGCTCAAGGGACCTAGGTAGGGGAGCCCCTGTCCACGCTAGGATCAATGGCGATTCTGGGCGAAATGCCCTCTCTCTAGGTGGGTACTTGGGAGAGGAATGTAGAGTGGAGGGCTGGGTGGCTCCTACCTCTCTCTATCCTCTTCCTCCAGAATTTTGTAACTACAAGATTCCTTCCTCTGAAATGATATATACTGTAGCTGAGATAAAGTTATGCCCACTTTAGGTATACAGTTCAATGGTTCTTGTTTTGTCAGTTCACAGTTATATAACCATGGACATCATCTGGAGAAGGCTCCTTGAATCTTTCTGAATGATGCTTCACCTTCATGCACAGTCACACACACACACACACACACACCATCCCAAGCTCCATCCCACACGTTCGCTTGTGGTCCGATTCTATGACTTACCTTTTCTCTCTCCTTTCCCCTTCCTAGGTTTGAGTCAAGGGATCTCTTCCTTGGATTCATCCTGGAGTCTACCAGGTAGATTAGCTTTTCACCTCCATGTTGATGGAGAGACCTGGGAACTTGTTCATGTCCCTTCCACATGGTGAGCTCTCTTACTGGTTTCCCTGGCTTATACCGCACATAGTGCTGGTACCCAAAGTTTACTCAGAGGATATTAGCTGGGCAGACTGGAGTTGCTTTTATCACAGTTCTTTCTATCTAAATAGCCAATACCGATCAGAGCACTGAAATTGCATGTGCTTCAGGTGATGTGGGGGCCTTGTTACTTGCACCATCTTACTTCATGAAGAACTTGGGAAGCAAACGGTATCTAACTTGTCTTTTAGATGTAAAAGCTGAGAAGGCCCAGGGCAAAATAAATAGCACTGGAAACTGACGAGCCAAGAACTGAACTAAGCCTTTCACCCTGCTTTGGTTGTCACTGGGTACTTGGTATTGCCTGGCCTGGGCAGATTCTCAGTTTGTCCTGTATAAGACCTGTCATCATTTCCTAAACCAAGGTAGCACCTTTCAGGGCAAGGGTGGTAGATGGTGTGTCTTTGTTTGCCTCCATGTCTGGTTCAGCTGGCAGAAGTGGCTGGATTACCCACATGTAGAGAGTTCTCTTGGGAAGTAAATGGTGAGGGTGGGCATACTTGGGGAGAGGGGGGTGGCCGAGTGTCAAGGTGTGCTTTGGTGCTTTGTGCATTTCAGTGGTGTTCTTACACTTGTGGGTATGAAGGCGGCTAGTGGACGTAGATGCCCTGTTTGACACGAGCACTAGAAGAGGCACAAAGTGGCCCATGTACCCCATGAAGACATTGCTCAGGCTACAGGTCTCCAGAACCTCAGGTTACAGGTTTCTTCTCTTCCTGTGGTATAGGCAGTTCTCATGGTTGACCGAGAGGGTGTCTTGTTTCCTTCCATTTGCAAAAGAGCTTGGGAGAAGAGGAGGGACTAGGGACTGGTCATAGTCCATGCTCTCTGATGTATTATCTGAGAGGGTTCTGGGCCCACCTGGACCTTCTGAGGAAAGGTGACGAGTCTGTGATCACGGTCATTGGTTAAACCTCCTTGAATAGTAGCACCTGTGTGCCATTGGGTGATTCTTTCCAAATCAGGCGGAAGGGACTGGCAGATCTGTGTGTGAAGGCTTCTGGAATGGAGCCCGGAAGGATCTGGGGTTGGGGTTCAGAAGACTATCATTTTGGGTCGACCTTGTCTCGTGACTTCCGAGAGACCCCTTCTCAGGCTTCCTTATCGCCCAGAAGGGACCCTGATATTGGGGGGCTGCCCAGATATCTCTTCACACTGCTTCTCAGAGTCCGTGAGGCTGGGCTTCCTGCCCTTTGCCCCAGGGAGTGCTTGAAAAACATGTGCTGCACTTGGCTGCTGGTGTCTTCTCGGGCTGAGGAAGACTGCAGGGAGTGATCACAGTCATCCCCAGAGCAGAGTGCTCACAAACCGTACCACGTTCCTCCTCCCGGGAGGGAGTGCTCAGTTCTCTGCTTCTTCTCTGCGTCTAAAGGCTGCTTCCTGGAAGCAGAGCCAATGGCAGTCCCCACCCCTCTCTGTCCCTTCTACATGGTCCATTTGCCTCCCTCTAATTCAGTTTCTTTTTTTGGGGTGGGGGTGGGACTGAGAACCTCCTAAAAGCCAATCATTTCCAGGATCGTGCAAGTTTTTGCTGTTGTTTCTATTTACCATGGAGGACTGTTAATAGATAGATGCTCCTGACCAACTGAATGCTGTCCAGCCTGGGGTCCAGGCAGAGCTAGCTCTCCCACACAACCCCTGCCCAAATGTAGCTGGGTAGAAATACACTTTGTTAAAAACTCTTCCACGGCATCCACGTGGGTCCCATGTTTGGTGGCATAGCGTAGACAGTGGCATGGCCACGACCTCCAAGCGTGGTGTGTGACCTGTGGCTGCTGCCTTGGTGTCAGTGAGTTTAGAAATAAGCCTTTCTGGGGCACACCCATGACAGAACTCTGGCCTGTCAGGAGGATGCCACTCCTTCATCCTGAAGACATGGATGGATGAAGGATTACTACGCGGACCCTATCTGTACCTAATGCCTTTCTGTTGCTGAATCTAAAGTAGTGCGGCCTGCTGGTCCCCTGGCCCCACTGTTGGCTGAGAATTGGGGTGTGGGAATGTTAGTGAGACTGGGCCAGGGGAAGCAAAGCAGAGGTGAGGAGTTCCAGGGCCTCTCAGCCAGGGATCTCCCCCCCCCCCCCAACCAGGCAATTCCCTGTAGCCTGTAGCTCCCTCCCATAGTTTGTCTTGTACTGACTCCCTAGGAAAACTGTGTCACCAGGGTTACCATCAACATCAGTCATCACTGGTCACCTTTGCCATAATCACCATCATGATTACCATCTCCATCGTCATCGTCATTATCACAGTCACCACAATCTCCGCCATCATCAGTGTCATCATCACCATCATAGCCTAGTCTCTGCACTGGTTCTGCCTTCGGGCCATTATATCACACGGCACATTCACACCATGTGCTCTACAGTCCTCTGTGATTAGGGGTGGTAGTTATGAGGGGACCTTGGGCAGGATGGCTGTGGGCATAGCTAGCCCGATGGGGTGTGATTCTGAAAATGGCTCCAGGAGAGTTACTGATTTGGAAGCTTCTGGAAAAAAAAAATAAATCTCACCCTTTCTTTCAGGCCAGTGTTATCTGGTCTGTGGTGTTCTCTAACCCCCTCTTGAGAGCCCAACTAAACTGTGTGGGTGTTGTTTGCCACGCCTAGGGCAGTGGGTCTCTGAAGCTGGAACCCTGTAGATTTCTCCTGCTCGATGCTCCCTTGCTGGCACAGAGGCAGGAGCACAGTGGATGCTCAGATGAGTGCTGGAACGGTCTCTACTTGTGCATCTATAGGAGGACGGTTGCATTGAATTATTTAAAAATCTCCACAGCTTGCCTGAGGGGTTGCTATGTAGGCTAGTGTGGCCAGGCCACTGTACTGGAGGCATCTCCTTTGCGTGTCGCTGATGGGTGGGCTCTTTCCCTGGGCATTTGTTAAAATAGTCACACGGTAGTTTGGGAGTCCTTGAGATTTTATGGACTGTCGGAATGACCCCTATCCTGATAATGTCTGGCTTCGGCACAGAGAAGGCTCTCTCTCTATCTGTCAGACTCCTCATTTGTCAGCTGGGACTTAGGACCGCATGACTTCCAAATCCTCTGTCAGTACTACACAGTTCAGGAAAAAAATCGTTTAAAAAAATGTAAACTTGTGTGGTAAGACATATCCAGTGAGGAGCACACTGAGAAAACATGTAGCCAGCCTGACTGTGGGGGAAAAGAGAAAAGAAAGAAAAAGAAATTAAGGAAGACCTTCTCTTAGAGAATAGAGACACCTTGGCAGCTGCTGTTCGGAGAGGCGCCATTGCAGAATGTGGTACTAGGAGGGGACCCAAGCATGGAGTGCAGACAAGACAGAAGCAGAGGGGGGAGGGTAAAGCCCAGGTGCTGAGCCCTGTCCCACTGCTCAGTCTTTGCTTTGGTGTAAGGGATAAGGAAGGTAGGGCCCCTGGGAAGGAGGTAGGAGAGAACTCACCCACAGTGAGAGGCTGGCAGAGGCTGGCAGGTAAGCCCAGCCCTTGGGTCTTATTTAGAAGCTGTGTACTGTTCTCACAGGGTGCTCTAGTAAGGAAAGTCACGGGTGAGGATGCAGTCCTCATTATAATGATGGGTTTGTGTTCTTGGGAGGGTCTATGCTGATGACCTAAGATGGTGCTTCTCGGTTTGATTAATTGTTAATTAGGGAGACGTCAGCTCTACCAAGTATTGCACAGGACAAGCAATCATATTATTTTTTTAGACCAGAGTATATTTAGTGATGTAAAATACTGACCAGATCCTGCTTCAAGTTGGTCTTGTAAGAGGATGCCTATGAATTTTTTTTTTAATTAGCACATAGTTGGATAGTAGGAATTAGTTCCTGGGGTTGGACACTGGGAGTTTGAGCATTTCCTAAGTATGGGGTTAGGAACAAAAATATACAATTATCCAGACAGCTTCATTTTACTTAGGTTTGAGAGGGGAAAACCAAAGGAGTATGGGAAGGAACAGGCTCAACTGCGCAGGCGCTGAGCTTGCCTGGGAACGGATTTCTCTTCCTTGCAACTTTGTATCTCTGTGTGTTCTAAATTTTCCAGGGGGCATGCATGATTTTTGTAATTTGAAAGACAAACAGGCTGGAGAGATGGCTCAGCAGTTAAGAGCACACATCTGAGTTCCATTCTCATATGGTGGCTCACAACCATCTTTGACTTCAGTTCCAGGGGATCCTGTGCTCTCTCCTGACCTCCATGGGCACAGACATGCTTAGAGACATACACAGGGGAGAACAAGAAGGCGGGTTGGTTGGCTTTTAGAGGAAGCCTGACCCGTGTAGCCCTTGCTTACCTCATCCCTAGCATGCTCCCTTTAATCTGTTTACCCAGCTTCCCTCCAATCCCCAGACTGTCTGGAACCCACAACTTCCATACTTGTAACTGTGTGAATTAATGGAAATGTATCCTAAGCACACCATTAGAATTTGTTAACTCAATCTAAACTCAATATTGAGTCAAATGCATTAGGCTGGATATAAGGAAAAAAATGTCCAGAGCCCTCCAAGAAATCCGCCTTGTCATGGTGGCCTAGGGCAGTTTGTTCCGGATCCACAGGACATTTCGGCTTTGTTTGTTTGAATTTGGACGGTCACTTGTCTCTTGGGCTGAAGAAAGAAAGCTTCCTGGCTCCTGCTACTTTCACTTGGAGTATTATTTTAACAAACCCCCCAAAACAAAATTATGTAGTGTATGCTGTGTATGCCCGTGTGCACGTGTGCATTTGGGGGTCAGAGGACAAGTTGCCAGGGTCAGTTCTTTTCTACTACCTTGTGAGTTCAAGGCTTCAAACTCAGGTTGTTTGGCTCGGCAGCAGGCACCTGTATCTGCTGAGCCGTTTAGCAGCCCTCACTTGGAGCCTTTTGAAGCCCAGGGGCCAGTGGTCTCAGTATTCTCACCGTCCTTCCTTCAAGTACCATCTCTTGTCTGTCCATCTGGCTGGCTGGCCCACGTGTCCAGTTTCTCTTTTGAGAGGAGCCTTTTGTGTTCCCTGTCCAGCCATTCCCTCATGGCCCAGAGGTAGGATTTGCTGGCATCCCTCCTTGGGAACCAGAGGGCTCCTGATGAGAATCCTTCATCTTCTTCTTTGAGTCAGATGCTGTGGACTGATGTTGGCTGGACTATATTTATCTGATGGCTGGGAATGGGGCCATCTCAACCCTCGTTAGGGTTAGACCAGACTTTTGATGGCATCCCTCCAGAGGCTGTTATTCCCCATAGTTTTTCTGCCAGAGTCCAGGCCACTGAGTCAGCAGTGGAAAGTTAAGAAGAAGAGACAGCCGTCAGAGAAATGGGCTGATATCAAAGATTAATTTTAGGGTGGATAAGGAGACTCTGCAAGCTGGGCTACCTCCAGGCAAGTAGCATTGCTGTGCCACGTGGGAAGCCCACGGTTGCCTTTCCTACCAGTGGCTCAGTGGCTGCTCATTGTTCCTGGGATTAGATGTGTGTGGAAGCACAGCTTTGTGACTTATTTTCTGTATTTATGATATGGAGAAAGAAACTTGCAATTGTCAGCAAAATGCCTTTGAGTTGGTATATGACTTTAAGGCTTTCACTGTAAGGACACCAAATTAAAAAGAAAGAAAAAGAAAAGAGCAGGGCTCTAGCGTTCAGACATTGTTCTTCCTGATGCTGGGTTCTCTGGTGATTCCAGGATCCAGCACCAAGGCAGGAAGCCTGCTTGCCTGTCACTGAAGACAGGTATGTTGCTATGGAGACCAGGTATGCCACTGTGGTTTCCTGGGTACCCCAGCCATCCTAGAAATGGATGGTGGCGTTTCTGAAGGAATGCATGTGAATTAACTTTCTCTGAGCAGAGGTCAGCTGTTTTATTTCACTCGCAGCATGATTTCTAAGGTCACTTGCCTTTAGTCCTCTTCTGTTTAATTATTAATACCCCCCCTTCCCTGCCAGAAACAACTTAAATGTATTGAGACCATCTATTGAAAACAACAACAAGCCTTTTAAACCTTTTACCAAAGCTAGGAAGCTTGTTTATCAAGAGTTCTCTGTAGAACTCAGCAAGTGAGTTCAACCATTATGGGCTGTGTGCCCAGCCTTGACCCAGGGCCCAGGGCATCGTTAAAGTTGGACTGCTGAGTTTGTCTTATGGGCGCAGTCACTGTATTAGTCAGGGTTCTCTAGAGTCACAACTTATGGTATAAGTCTCTATATAGTAAGGGAATTTGTATGTGAGTTACAGTTTCTAGTCTAACTCCCCCCAAAATGGTCAGCAGCAGCTGTTAATGGAAGTCCAAGGATCTAGCAGTTACTCAGTCCCACAAGGCAAGGAGGCAAAGAAGAGAGAACAAATCTTCCTTCTTCTAGTGTAGGTCTCCAGTAGAAGGTGTGGCCCAGATTAAAGGTGTGTGCCACCACGCCTGTATCTGGGACTTGCTTTATCTTAGATGACCTGGAATGTAGAGATCTCCCTGTCTTAATCTTCTGGGATTCGTAGCCGCTATGCCTCAAGATCTCCATGCCAAGATCCATGTCAGAAACTTGTATTTCCCAGCCTCCAGATTAGGATCACAGGTGAGCCTTCCAATTCTGGATTGTAGCTCATTCCAGATATAGTCAAGTTGACAACCAGGAATAGCCACTACAGTCACTGTGTTCTCTATGTTCTATCACTAAATACCTGAGAGAAATAACTTAAAAGGGCCAGGAGTGGTGGCACATACCTTTAAACCCAGCGTGTGGGAGGCAGAAACCAGTGGATTTCTGTGAGTTGAAGGCTACTCTAGTCTACACAGTGAGTTTTAGGACAACCAGGGCAACAGCCTGTCTCCAAACAAACAAACAAACAAGCCAAAAATTCACACACACACACACACAAAACCTTGGAAGGTCAAGAGGGGCCAGCAGATAGCTTACCCCGTAAGGACAATTGCCAAGGCCAACAGCCTGAGCTCCATCCCTGGGCTCTGCATGGTGGAAGAAGAGAGCCCATTCCCAGAAGCTTCCCACAGGCAATAAAAATAAATGGATAAGTGTAATATCAAACATTACAGGTAGAGAGGTTTATTTGGGTTCTCTGTTTCAGAGACTTGTGTGACTAGTTGCTTGGCCCCACAGTGTGACACGGGAAGTGTTGAGGTTGATGGAAAACAAGTTGGGAGGAAGATGCCAGGGTCCCATTGTTCCATTCTGGGCAGGTCCTTGATGACCTGATTTCCTTCCACAGGGTCCCACCTCTTGAGGGTTTCACCAAAGCCTTCAAGTCCTCATTGAGTTTTGCCAACCCCACACAAACCTAGACAAGGCTGGGAAAAGGGTATCTTAACTGAGGAAACGCCTCCATCAGATTAGCCTGTCAGCACATCTGTGAGTACATTTTCTTGATTAATGGTTGACACAGGAGGGCCAATCCCACAGTGGGCAGTGCCACCTCGGGGCAGTGGTCCTGGATTGTATAAAGAAGCAAACAGTGGAGAGCAACCCAGTAAGCAGTGTTCCTCCATGGCCTTTGTCTCAGTCCCTGCTCTAGGTTCCTGCCCTGCCTTCCCTCAGTGATGGAATGTGATCTCAGAGAGATGAGATAAACCTTCCCCCCCCCCCACCACCACCAAGTTGCTTTGTGTCCTGGTGTCTTATCACAGCAATAGAAACCCTAATTATGACAGAAATTGGTACCAAGATAATGGCGTATTGCTATGATCAAACTGACCAAGTGTTTGAGGAAGGATTGTGGAGATGTTTACAAGTTTGGGTTGGAAATGCCACCGAATCCTCAGATCTTAACGGCCAGTTCTCTGGGATTTGGAAGATAAAAATACTGAGTGTAGGGTAGGTATTGGAGTCCTGGCTTGGTTACTTCCAGAGAAAATAAATACTATTAGGGTTATATTTAGTTATATTTTGAATTAAGAGTTTGTGGTTCTGGTCAGCTGGGGCTGTGATTAACAAGAGACTAGGACCACTAAAGTGAAACTTTTGTTTTCCTGGGACAATCAATACTAGTCACCTGGGGCTGAAGAATCCACCATAGTTGACTATTGAGGAGAAATCTGAGAAGTGTTTCCTCACTCCAGCATGTAGAAGCTGTAGTTAAGATGGGCCAAGGCTGTACTTCATGCTTATAGCTGAACTTAGTAATGTTTAAGAGTCTCCCACTGGTTTTGAAGGTATGAAGGGGTCATGATGAGCAGCTGAGGCTTGGCACTGTTAGAGGCTATGGAAGGCCATTGGTACAGGTGTAGCCTCAGTTGCAGTAGAAGCCCCAGGATTGAGGAGATTTTGGAGAGAAGTTGTCACTTGGCACCATGTGGCAGGGTCAGAGTCCCTGAAGAGAGCCTGTTGGTGAAGGTGCAGCCCAGTTACAGTGGAAACTCCAGAGCTTTGAAGATGCAAGTACCATGGAATGGTCACCAAGGACAGCAGCAGCTGTTGAGTGGAGCCAGCCCGAGTCTGTGACGTGAGCTGTGTGTACTGTGGGCGCAAAGCCAAAGAAGTGAAACTGCCCAAAGCTTCAAGATCGCGACTGAATCCCAGATGTCTGACTTTTGGACTTTGGTTTCGCTTTGATGTGAATGTATCTGTCCCCTGGTTCTTCCTTCTTGGCCTAAGAAACCATTTAACTTGTTTTGATTTTTAGACGTGCTCTCAGTCAAGAGACTTTGGGTATTTTAGAGAGACTTTTGAACTTTGAAAGAGACATTGGGTGTTTTGAGGAGACTGAACTTTTAAAGTATTGAAATTTTAAAGACTTGTGGGAGTTTTTAAAGTATTATTTTAGTTTTACTATAATAACATGATCTTGGGGACAAATGGGAAAGGAAAAGTTTGAAGCTATAGTGAAATATTTGTGTCAAGTTAATAAGGGGTCAGTTGTCCTGGTTGATTTTTGTCAACTCGGTACAAACCTATACATAGCTGAGAAGAGGGACTTTTAATTGAGAAAATGCCTCTCATTTTCTCAATTAAAAGAGTGGCCTGGAGACAGGCAGGTCTCTGGGAGCTGGAGGCTAGCCTGATCTACAAGTAAGTACCAGGACAGGAGCCTGATATCTGTCTCCTGAGAGGTTCTGTCAGAGCCTGACATGTACAGAGGCGGATGCTCACAGCCAACCAATGTGGAGTCCCGAATGGAGAATTTAGAGAAAGGACTGAAGGAACAGAAGGGGTTTGCAACCCCATAGGAAGAACAACAATATCAACCAAGCAGACTCCTCAGAGCTCCCAGAGTTTAAACCTCCAAAGAGTACACATGGAGGGACCCAGGGCTCCAGCCGCATATGTAGCAAGGGGTGGCCTTGTCGGGCATCAGTGGGAGGAGATGCCCTTGATCCTGTGAAGGCTTGATGCCCAGTGTAGGGGAATGCCAGGGAGGGAAGGTGGGAGTGGGTGGGTGGGTTAAGGAACACCTTAATAGAAGCAGGAGGAAGGAGGATAGGTTTATGGGGGGAACCCAGGAAAGGGTATAACATTTGAAATGTAAATAAAGAAAATATTCAATAAAAAATTAAAAAAAAAAAAAAAAGATGGGCCTATAGGCAAGTCTGTGGATAGGGCATTTTAATTAATGATTGATGTGAGAGGGCCCAGGCCACTGTGGACAGCGCTTCCCCTAGACAAGTAGTCCTGGATTGTATAGTAAACCAGGCCGAGCAAGCCCTGAGGACCAAGCCAGTAAGCAGCATCTCTCTGTGGCCTCTGCTTGAGTTCCTGTCTTGGCTTCCCCTGATGCTGGACTGTAACCTGTGAGCTCCCCAAGTCGCATTGATCCTGGTGTAACCAGAGCAATAGAAACCTAACTGAGACAGTAGGAAACTAACCAAGCATATGGGCCTTTGGGGGATACTTCGTCTAAGCCATCATAACCATGGGCTTTATGATGCTGGTAAGCGCTTGGCTCCCTGCTGACCTGAGGGTGGAAACTCTCTCCCGGTCCCTACGGAGAGAATGAGTACCAGCCCTGCCAGCAGCTACGTGATGGCGTGTCTGTGATCACAGGCGTCTCTTGTGTATTATCTGTCTGCTTGCTTCTGACTGTTTCACATACCTGGCAGTTCATGCCCACCCTGCCTCCCCTCCTCAATTTCTCCATAATCTTTTTTATTGTAGTTTTCTTTCTTTTCTGCACACATGTGCACGTGTGTGTGAATGCATGTGTGCCATAGTGTGTGCAGAGGTTGGTGGACCTGTGGGGGTTCGATCTGTTGGGTTTTACCCGTGGAGCAATCTTGTCACCCCACCACCACCACCCCACCCCACCCCACCAACCCAGATTTCTAAATGCAAACCCGAGCCATCAGTGGTAGACGGACGGCTCTTGCGATGTCTAGGTCTCGTCACATAATGATACTTCCCTCCCTCCTTTCTTTCATCCAACTGGGGCTCTGGCAGCCTCCAGTCCTCGGGGTCAACAAGCCTTAGTCAGTGTGCTGGGATCTGAGGTGGGCGCCTCCTCCTGCTCACTGTTGTTACTCTTCTTCGTGTGATCGGGACCATAGGTCTACTATGGCTTCCTGTAGATGGCCTCCTGGCTCCTGCCTGGTCCTGGGTGGTGATCGTTAGGGACTCTGTCCATGACAAGCTTGGAGAGCAAGAAGTGACTTTACTGTCCCCCTTCCCCCTTGTCTTCTCCTGTTAAGATAAGGACCATATATGGTACCTGCCAGTTGTCCTTATATTCTGGAGGTGAAAGAGGGAGGATTGAAAGTCTGTATAACCAAAGAAAGGAAAGAAAGGAAAGAAAGAAACAAAGAAAGAGAGAGAGAAAGAAAGAAGCCAGTTAATTAAGGTGTAATTCATATACCACAAAAGCCATTGTTAATTTTTTTGTGTGTGTGTAATTCTGTGGGGCTGGAGAGATGGCTCTGCTGTTAAGAGCACTTGCTGTTGCAGAGGATCTAAGTTTGATTCCTAGCACCTGCATGGTATCTCACGACCATCAGCAACTTCCAGAATTCATGTGCTGCACATTCAAACACATAAAATAGTTTTTGTTTTTTTTTAAAGTGCATGATTCCTTCACTTTTAGTATTCACACAAAGCTGAACACAAATGGATTCCGGCAGATTTCACAACACATCCATCACCCCGAGAAGGAAATCTTGTAGGCATTACCAGTCACTTCCCAGCCTCTCTAGCCCTAGGCCTGCAAACCCATTACATATGTTTTGTTCCTATGGATCCGCCAACTTTGGATATTGCGGGTAAACAGAACCATCAAACACATGACCTTTTGTGTCTGGTTTCTTTTATTGAATATACTTCGGTGCTTCTTTTTGTGGGCACGCTGTGTCTTTACATTGTAACAACCCACTGCAGGGGTCTCTCCCTCTCCCTCTCCCTCTCCCTCTCCCTCTCCCCCTCCCCCTCCCCCCTCCCCCTCCCCCTCCCCCTCCCCCTCCCCCCCTTAGTTCCGTTATCTGGTGATGAACATTCAGGTTGTTTTCACTTTGGGTCACTGTGATTAACATTGCTGGGGACATAGGTTTCGTTTCTCCCAGGCATGCACCGAAATTCTGTTTCCTACCCTGTGGTCCAGGAAGGCAGGCGGAAGGTGATCTTTGCGGTGGTTGGCTGTTTGGAAGTCTCTGTATGTGGGATTGCAAGTGCAGAAAGCCCTTCTACCCAAGGCTAAGAAACAAAGCCTGACCTCAGCGGCCACCCCCCCCTTCCCCCCCAGCCAGGGAAGCCCAGACTGTTTAGTCAGGAGCCGTTCAAGGTCAGTCAAATGGGCTCCCTGTTCCAAAGAAAGCACCCAAATCCCAGAGCTTTCAGGGCATCTTATCTTGCCTGGATAGCTGATATAATTTCTGGAAGTAGGGCAGCCCTTTTGTGACCATGAGGCTGAAGTTCCTGGACCCAGGCCAGCAAAGCAGATAAACAAACCAGGTCTTTGATGGCCTCTTAAACTCTGAGCCCCGGAGCCTTGGCGCAGGTGTAACACAGAGAAAACCCTCTTTTGTTTAAGCCTCAGTTTGTAACCAAATGTGTTCTTCATGGGTCAAATGCCCAACACTGGTTGGATCATTTCAAGGTCCCCCAGCTCACTGCCTGCTTGAGAGACTTTCTGGTCCCTTCTCCCTGTCACTGTTCTTCACTCGGCAGGCTAGACTCTTGGTTGGTCACCAGGACAAGGGAGGGGTTCCTCCGATAGACATAACGACTGTTGATAATTACCATTCCGCTGTTCTGTGCCTTCCTATATACTGCTCCTTATGCTAGGAACACCCCCACCACCACCACCTGTCCTCGCCTGCTAGAGGGCCACTCATCCTCAAGGGTTGTGCTGAGAAATGGCTCAGAGGGCGAGAGTACTTGCTAAAGCGCAAGGACCTGACTTTCAATTCCCAGAACCTACATAAAAAGTCAGGCATGGTTGGGTGGTGGCACATGCCTTTAATCCCAGCACTCGGGAGGCAGAGGCAGGAGGATCTCTATGAGTTCGAGGTCAGCCTGGTCTACAGGAGTTCCATACCAGCCAAGGATATTACACAAGGAGAAACCCTGTCTTCAAAACCAAACAACAACAAAAAGCCAGGCATGGTGTGTAACCCCAGTGCATGCAGGAGGGGCAGAGACAAGAGGATCTCAGGAGCTAGCTGGCTGCCAGGGTCAGCGGGAGAGCCTGACTCAAGAGAATAAGGCAGTGTATAATAATAGAGCAGGACCCTAGACCTCTCTGGCCTCTGCATGAATTGGCTACATGCATCTGCACCCACACATCCCAATACACGGCACATACAGATGCCCATGCACACAGATACAGATTTAATAAACGTGAACAGCACGGGAGGGGATACTTCCTCTTCTTTCTGGGATGCCCCTGTGTAGCTTGTAATCAACATGGCGGAGTGGCATTTTCAAAAGAAACTCAATCTTCCCAGTAGATGGAGTCCCCAGAGAGCAGAGCCCACACAGGCCCTATTCTTTCTGTCTGTCATCTGGTCTTGTCCAGGCCACCATTCAGCCCCTGGGATGGATGGAGCTGAGGTGGATGGTAGCTGAGACTATTGCAGATGTTGGCGACAAGTGTTCTCCCCTTCGTGGGCCTCATTCTGATATGTCCTGCTTTATCGGGCGTGAGCTACCGCAGCAGTGATGGAGTCCACTGTCTGAGATTCCTGTGCTCGAGCCCAGGGAATGAATGATACCTGTTCATCATACAGATAGGAGTAGCCAGTGCTTGCCTAGATTCCTTCCAGGCCCTTGGGACACACCAGGGGGAAAGTGTTCCTCTCCTCTCTGAGCTTCACTGTGGCTCCTTCAGAGACACCTCAGGTGTGTGCCCCTGTCTTTCTTGTCTTTCCTTTTACAGTAGGATCCAAGGACATAGTCTAAAGGGTGGGCTTCAGGGGCCAGTGGGATGGGATGGCTCTGTGGATAGAGAGGCCTGCCGTCAAGTCTGATGATCTGAGTTCAAACCACAGGACTCACATGGTGAGAGGAGAGAACTGACTCTTGCAAGTTGTCCTTAAAGCACCACACGTGTGCCATGGCCTGCATACAAGCACATACATGTAATAAAATACTTTTAAACAACAGAGAGAGAGAGAGAGAGACTGGGCTTTAAACCGATGGCTCTGTCATCTCAGGGAAAGGAAAGAATATTGAGCAAAACGAAGTTGAGGAAAGTCAAGAGAAATCCCATTGTGCATCTTGCTAGTTTGGGGGTCTGTGCTGAGAACTCACCGGCCACAGGTGAAACCTGAAGATGTTGTTATGTAAAAGCCAATTAAAATTAATTAAATGCAAATACTGATTCATTGTAATGTTAATTTTAAGCCCTGGATCAATCAGAGACTGTGGAAATGCCAAAGTTGTTAAGGCTGTGGTTGTCATGGTGACCGCGCGGCTTGGAGAGAGGCCCTTTGCAAAGTCCTTCTGGGTGTGGGGGGGATTGCTCTGTGCTGACCTCTGCAGGGCAGGATGGGGTTCTGTGATTCGGCCTGGGGGTCAGGAGACCTTATGAATATGATCTCAAGACTCAATTCATCCAGAACTACTTATTGGTTTCCTTGGGAGAGAAAGTCACTTCTTCAGCCTCAGTTTCTACCGAAGGGCTTGCTGGCTTTTGACTCCCAGGTCCTCGCCGAGCATGAGGACCTGAGTCTGATTCCCAGAATTCATGACGTGGTGTGTGCATAGAACCCCAGCACTGGGAGACCGAGATGGCTACATCCTCTGGACTTGATAGTAAGCCAGCTTTGCCACTGTTGAGTTCCCGGCAAGCAAGAGAGCCTGTCTCATAAAACAGAGTGGACAGTGCCCGAGGAACGTGTCTAAGGTTGACCTCTGGCCTCTACATGCACAATCAGTACCTGCATAGACATGTGCACCTGCACATACATGCAAACACCACAAAACTTTGAGGTTCAAAAGGTGATGTATCTGCACTCCCTGGGATGCATGGTGGCAGTGCCAGGGTGGGCATGAGGTCCCAGGTTTTATGGTCCCCTCTACGTGGGGCCTTTCCCAGCACCCACTTCTGCATTGGCTGTTCCTAGTGCGTCCACAGGGACTTTCGGTTTATTGTCGTGTTGGTTGGCTTTGTGTGGAACAGTGCTGGGCCCAGGACTGCCTGCTTTGCTGTGTTTGCCGGAGCAGGGTTGCAGCTTCCTGCCACAGCCTGTAACTTTAAGGCATGCTGAGGTGCACAGCGGCAAGCTCATCTTAAACACCTGCCTGAGGTGCATCTGGCTCCCGGCCCTCTGTCAGAGCCCTGCCTTCTCTGGCTCAACTGGGGCTAATTAGTCCCACTGCCGGCTGGCTTTGGGTCCACTTACTGGTTGTGTGAAGCCGGCCTGGCCTTGCCCCATGTGTGCTCTGCAAGGGCAGCTGGGAAATGGAACAGCTGTTTGGGACTTTTAAATTATGTGGGAAGTAGACTTGTTCTGGTGTGTAACCTGTGTGGTCTCTGAACTGTCACCTGTACATGTGGCTGTCTTTCAGGACCCTGATACTAAAAGATGGTGGCCACCAGAACCGCATTCCCACCTCACCCCCCACAGTGCCTAGACTCCATTTCAGGGCCCACATGAGACTACATCTAGACTGAATAAAACTGGGAGGTGACAGGTTCCACAGGGACTCTGCTCCCAGTCTGGCTCAGGCCTGTCAAAGTTAATCAATGTGCTGTAGCATTTCCTTTGAGTTATCCTCCACATAGGTGTGTGTATGTGTGTGTGTGTGTGTGTGTGTGAGAGAGAGAGAGAGAGAGAGAGAGAGAGAGAGAGAGAGAGAGAGATGGAATGGGGGGAGGGTGTGTGTGGGGGTCTATGTGTGTGGGGGGTGATGGAGTGGGGAGGGTGGGTGGGGAGGGTCTTCCTACCCACTGGCACTGTCCAAGAGTCTATGAATAGATGCCTACCGGTTACATGGTGCAGTAGGAGGTGGTTTCTGGGTATGTTGAAAGATGCTAGCATGCCACCCTTGGGTTGTGACAGTAGATGGCAGAACCCTGTGATGAGTCCTGCTTTGATCTTGATGGCCCCTCTTTAGAGGTTGGGTTAGGGACAAGGCTGGGAATTAGCCACCAGGGTGTTTATGCCTGCCTTTCTTCCATAATGACTCCCTGAGTCCCACCCCTCACCTGGAAGGTAGGTGTGCTGGTTAGATTTATATCAACTTGGCACAAGTTAGAGGTATCTCAGAGGAGGGGAACTCAATTAAGAAAATGCCTCCCTAAGATCAGGCTGCAGGCAAGCCTGTAGGACATTTTCTTAATTAGTGATTGATGGGGAAGGACTTCTTGGCCCACTGTGGCTGGGGCCCTCGTTGGGCTGGAGGTCGTGGGTTCTATGAGAAAGCAGGCTGAGCAAGCCAGGGGGAGCAAGCCAGTAAGCAGCATCCCTCCACAGTCACTGCATCAGCTTCTGCCTCCAGGTTCCAGCCCTGCTTGAGTTCTGGTCCTGACTTCCTTTGATGATTGAACTGTGAGGTGAAAGTGTAAGCTTTATAAACTCTTTCTTGCCCTAGTTGCTTTGGTCATGGTGTCTCATCACAGCAATGGTAACCCTGACTAAGACAGTAGGTGAATCCATTCTGGCCAGTTCCAGGAAGCCTCCTTGAAGCTGGTCTCCCAGCTGCTGAGTCCCAGCACAGGAGGGAGGCTGCATTCAGCCTCCCTAGCACTTTTTTTTTCTACAGCCTTAGTAAGGAAATAATACTCTGTGAGTTCTCCCTCTGAGCAGAATATAGACAGTACACCACACCAAGCCTGTGCATTAGAGTTGGCCAGCTCTCACTAACAGATGCCTGAGGTTCTTAGCATGGGCGGTTGGCCGTCACAGCCTCTCCTCCATGTCCACTGTGGATTTCGAGAAGTTGGGCTGCTGCCATTTACTGAGATAGACACCCCCCCTTTCCAGCCCCCAGCTTTTGGCCATGCTCAGTTCCTGCCCTTCTTCCCAGAGAGAGGGCTTCTGCCTGGGTGCTTCCTCCATTAACCTGTGGCTCCTATACCATAGTGGGAGGAAGGGAGGGAGGAAGCGCAAGGACTTCTGTGACCTCCCTGTGACCTCACACTCTGTCCAATGCGCCACACACCTGGAACGGAGCCTCCCCTGTCATCCCTGTGGTTGGCAGCTACAACTGAGCTGGAGGAAGGCTTCACCTTGTTCAGCTCGAGCTAAACGATTCCAAATGCAAAAGCACTCCACAGAGCATAGTTCTGCTAGGGCAGAATGGGTATTGTCAATCCTGGGGTCACTCCCTCCCTCAGGTGACCTGTGGGAGACCAGGCACTGCTCTCTGTTCCTGCAGCGTGTGTTGGAGTCAGACCCTTCTTTGTTTCCTAAGATTTTCCAGTTAAGACACTTCTTTGAGCCCCAGTTTCCTCACGTGTGAGTTATACTGACTTGCTCAGACTGTCGTGGGGATTCTGTGAGCTTTTTCTTGTCTTGCTCATGTGAGTTCCTTATTTCAGTAACACTGGAGAGTGTTGGGTTTTGTTTTTTTGTTGGTTTTTTTTTTTTTAATTTTTTATTTTTAAGCCCAGGACAGGAGCCAGTTTGCCAGAGTCATCTGTGGGTGTTGGTAGCCTTACCTTCAGCAGGACTTGAATTTGGCCAAGAGCCCTGGCTTATTCCAGTGGAGAATGGAGTTATTTAGAGCCCAACTGTGGGGGTCGGGGGGGAGCTTAATTCTCTGGGAAGCATTTGCTGCAGATGGTGCTAACGTTAATGACTTACTATATATGTCTTCATAAGTGGGTGATTTATGGCTAACACCAGACCCATAACTTCTCATTTCCAGAAGCTTCATTTGTAATGGCCTGCTGGATTTAGGAAGTGTGAAGGACTTGAGCTGAGGTCATTTCTGTTCACAAGCTGTGAGTGGGAGGAACTGGGCCTGTGGGACACGGAGGGGCAGCCTTAAGGGACACCACCGTCTCTTCAGGAATGGTCCACAGTGGGCAGGTGATGGCCAGAACCCTGTTCTGTAGAGGAGGACACAGAGGCTCAGGGAGGTTAAGTGATCTGTCTGGGTTAACAGCTCCCAGTAGACAGAACTGAGATGCCTGTGACCCTCAGTCTGGAATAGTGCTTCATGCAGGAGAGCTATGACATCGGTTCACCAGCACGATGTGCCAGTCCGACTGCGCTAAGGGATGTCTAGGTAGGTAGTAAAGTGTCAGTTCTGTGTGTTGCTGGAAGAGATTAGCATGCGAGCCAGTAAGTAGAGCAAAGACTAGCATTTGGATCAATAGGTCCCCGATGTGGTTAAGTAGTGTATAGTCCCTCGAGGCTCTGAGTAGATGCATCAACCAAATGTATTGGTTATTTTTCCTACTGATATGATAAAGCAACTTACTAAAGGGTTTATTTGAGCTCACAGTTTGAGGGTACACTTCATCATGATGAGGAATTCAGGACCTTGAATTGGCTGGCCACATTGCATCCAATCAGGAAGGAGAAAGAGAGACTGGGTGGCGGTCTGGTGGGGTCTGTTTGTTCATTTTGTGCTTACCTCACATCTTTTTGTTTAGATTTGTACTGTAGCCAGTGGGGTGATAGCACTCACAGTTGGGGTGGGTCTTCCAGTCTCAGTTAAACCTCTCTGGAAGCACCCCCAAAGATACACCCAGAGTATACAACCAGGCTCCATGCTGATTCTAAATCCAGTCAAACTAGAGTCCCTGGTTGCATGCTCTTAGTTGAATACAATAAAAATTAGTCATCACCCAGGAGGAAGAGTGGACACCATCTCTCCTCTTTGGTCACCATGTTCCTGGTTCTTGAGTCTTTGAACTTGGCCTAGAATCCCCACCAACTGGTTTCCCTGAGTTCTCTCTTACAGACAGCAGGTTGTGGGACATCTCAGCCTCCATAACCATGAGGACCAGTCCCTCATCATCTCTCCCTAGGTCTCTTTGTATTTTTACATGCTCTCATTCAAGACGGTAGGTCACTGTAGCAGTGAGGTGGTTTTGGAGACCTAATTATACAAATGACCTAGACATGTGCGTTTGGGGAGCCCAGTTTAGCTTATTACCCTTGGAAGTGATAGTTTGCCTAAATAAGCATCAGCCAGCATCAACCCTGAAGAAGGGAAGCCAGTTATTCTGGGCCTCCTTTGGCTACCTGTCTTGTTTTCTCTAGGAATTAGCTTCCTGCCCACCCCTGTTATTGCTAAGCTGTTGTTCTCCAAACACAGGACTGCCTGTCTCTACATGGACATCCAGAGTCCCCAGCACAAGCCTGGCTTGGCCAGCCGGTGGCTGCCCATGGCTGAATAGTTTGCAGGTTCAGTGTAGACTCTCAACCCCACCACCTGCAGAGTATCTCCTCAGCAGCTTCTAGAAACTTCTCTCTTCCCTGTCCCTTGCTGTCACAGTTCATTTGGGACAAGGACTGTCCCTTTTTCCTCCTGTCTGCTCCGGTGCTGTTCTCTAGCCCTGTGTGTGGCACACAGTCCTCAGAACGTTCCTTGGAGACTTGCCTGCAAAGTGCCGCCTCTATTCTGGGACTGGCTGTTATCCCTGTGCTGGACTTGGGCTCCAGATACTTTCTCAGGAGTCCCCAGGTGCATGCTGTTAGCTGGGAGCAAGGTGCTGCCCTGTTCCCTGGCATCAGGAAGGGCACCAGTAAGAAGCCTGTGATGCCTCCATCCTGCCCACAGGCCCGAGGGAGACTGAGCCTGACGCCAAGCAAGGAGCTTCCTCAACAGTACAGTCTGGAAAAGGCTGAATTCAGCAGAGACACAAGGGGCCTTTACCTTCTCCTGCACTTGCTTAGTACAAAGGACTGTGTGCTACTCTAAGGACAGGCACAGGGTTCCTCAGCCACGGATGCTGAAGCGGAACTGACATTCTGTGAACTTAATGCTGGGCTTGCTTATCAAACCCTGCCCTTCCTGCCTCGGACAGGAGAAGATGACACAGTGGTTCCCAGAGGGGAAGTGACTTCAAGATCACACTGAGTTGGGACGGAACCTCTGATGTCTGCCTGCTCTTCCTTACCCAGCCCCCCTGTTTTCTTTTTTCCTACCTCCCAGGAATGGACTGTTTCCTTCCATGTAAGTGTCCTCAGCCAGTGTCTCCCCAAGAGGTGTTTTATGTTCTTGGGGCCTCTCTCGATTCTAGCTGTCAACCTATGCCTGACCTCAGTATTTCTCAGCAAGACCATGTTGGGCCTCCCAACTTTTCTTCTGTCTATAGGCGGTGGGAGTTAAGAGTAAGGCTAGCCCTTGAAATTCTAAGCTGAGTGTTATGATTTAAAAGAAAATGGTCCCCATCGGTTCATAGGGAGTGGCGCTCTTAAGAGGTGTGGCTTTGTTAGAGGAAGTATGTCACTGGGTTTTGAGGTCTCAGATGCTCAGGCCTAGAGTGTCATTGTCTCTTCCGGCTACCTGCTGATCTGTATGTAGAACTCTCAGCTAGCTCTCCAGCACCATGTCTGCCTGCTCACTGCCATCCTTCCCGCCTTGGTGACAATGGACTGAATGTCTGAAACTGTAAGCCAGCCCCAATTCAATGCTCTCCTTTATCAGAGTTGCTGTGGTCATGGCGTCTGCACAGCAATAGAAACACTAACCATTGTCTAAAGAAAAAAAATGACCTCAAGAGATACAGCTGCAGTAGGTAGGAGTCATCTCCATTGAGAGAGAGAGACTGTGTGGCTATGTGTGTGTCTTTGTTCTTCCCTCTGTCTGCCTCTCTCTGTCTCTCCCTGTGTCAGTCTCTAGATGGAAGATGACCAAGGGACGACATCAGGGTAGAGGATGCAAACCTTCTACCCTGGGTGAGGGGTGAGGAACTTGAATGAATGCCAACACTAGGTCATCAGATAGAGTGGAGACATGTTGTTCAACTAATTCAGCAGGTCTCTTGCCAGCCCTAGGCTAGCAGGCTAGAGTGGGTGGCATGGGGCAGGTTATAGCCCAGCCAGTGACGGCTCAGAGAAGCCTGGTGTGGCCAAGGAAGGCATCTCAGCCAGGGGCTGTTAGGGAGGTTGTAGGGTCACAGACTGTGGGGTTCCTGGGACACTGTTTGGCTAGTCTGTGCCTGAGCTCTGTTGCAAGAGGCCCTGCCTGCTCTTGGCCTCTGTCCTTGGTCTTCCTTTAGCCTTCTGAGCACTGTGAACAATAGACTGAATTTTCTCATTTTAAAATTGACTGATTCCTCTGTGAAGAAAGTCGTCAGGCTAGAGGGCTGGACCACAAGGCAGACGGCCAGGACCTGAGCTCAGGGACAGAGCTTTGTGTCTTTCTGACTGACCCCTGTTCCCAAGAGCTTTCTAGGGAGAGATAGTTAGCCTAAGTTGCAGGTCAAGGGAGCCAGCTCTGGGGCATGGCTTATCACACCTGCACACACATCCAGGTCAGGGACTTCCTGTTTATCACATGGCCATATACGCAGAGTGGCAGCTTCCTGTGCTCAGTGTCTTCACTGCTCCAGGCCTGGTTCTTACCTCTGCCCCAGTTCTCCTGTTGACCTGGAACTTCTTAGCACACGCTCTCAAAGCCCATGTGTTTTGGTGATCAACCTTGGCCATTTTGGTTTTGATTGTATTTCATTTTATTTTTTGACACAGCATCCTACTGTATAGCTCTGGCCAGCCTGGAACTTGCTATGTAGATAGACCAGGCTATCCTTGAACTCACAGAGATCTGTTCTGGAATTGACCACCATCATGCCTAGTCTTGGTTTTGATTTTTGAAGAAAAAGAAAGTTTAATTCAGTTTTCACACACAAACTTGTCTATTTTGGTGAGACCAGGAAGTACGGAAAAGCAGATCCCACCTCCCTCAAAAGGGCCCCCTCCTCCACAGCCAGCAAGATAGCTCAGCGGCTAAAGACCCTTCCCTGTGAGTATGACAGCCTGAATCCGGTGCCTGGGCTGTACATGATAGAAAGAAAGAACTAACTCCCACAAGTTGGCCTCCGACTTCCACACACATGTGCTTTGGTGTGTACCCATACACACATGTATACATCAACACACACACACAAGTACGTTTTTTACAAATTCTCATCACTGCCCAATTCAGCCCTATCAGCCTGCCGAGGTGTCTCTCCATTTGTGTCTGTCCATTTAAGGAGTTCTGCTGTCGGGAAGCAGAGCCCATAGACCAGTGTCCTCAAGCTGCTCCCAGCTGTAAAAGAATAAAACCGTCTCACTGTCACCCAGCTTCCTTGGGCACCTGAACATTATATAAGCACGTGTGTGAGTGTGTGAGTGTGTGTGTGCGTGTGCATGTGTGTGTGTGTGTGTGTGTGTGTGTGTGCGCGCGTGCGCGCGCGGTTCAGCCAAAACCACTGCCTCCTCCTCGGTTTATTCCGAGCATACCGTGGAGACCAGAGCTGTCCAGCAGAGCAGGCCTTACTCTCCCTCCCCAGCAAGCCCTGTGCCCAGGGAGGTTAGAGGGTCAAACGTGGGGTTTTGTCTCCTCGCCACACAGGTAGAACCTTAAGGGAAACATTGTATCTGTGTGTGAGATGTAATTGTGAGCTACCATTCCCATTTGTCTTTTTCCTGAATGGTGCCTTCAGTGATGTTTCTATGTCTTGTCAGTGTTGACACCGTAGTCGAGGGTTTTGGGGCTGGGGGGTTGGGGGCAGTAGGAAGGTGGGCGTTTGTAGGGTGTGATAGGTTAGGGTGGGGGAATGGTGGGGTTGTTGGGGGGGTGGGGCATACGGCTTTGCAAGCATTATTTTCCCATCTCCTGTTGTCATATGCAGCTGGGTCTGTTCTGTCACTGTGGTGAACGTCTGATTCTCATGCACTCAGGAGACGGCCTCTCTTTGCATCCCTGTGTCTTGCAACCCTTGTGTATTCCTCATTCTTGATGAGGCCTGGCTTTAATAATAAAAAGCAGAGGCTAATGGGGTATCACTGACTGACACCAGGGTCTAAGGCTGGAGCGGCGATGCTGAGTCTTCACTTTTTTTTCATTTCCTTGCAACGCTTGAGTGGAGCCCAGGATCTCCTGCAGGCTGGGCCAGGCCTCTCTGCTGAGGTGTGGCCCCCAGCTCCTCTCATTCTCTCTAGGATGACGTGCCCTGAAGGAACTCAAATGACTTGTGGATGTGGAAGACAACTCATGAAGAGGCCGTGGCTGTGGAAGGACCGAGCCTGCCAGGAGGCTAGGAGGCACCTGCCTACCCATCAGAGGATGAGCCTGGGCTGGCGTTAGAGCAAGGCTCTGAACTCCCCTCCTGTCTCCATCTGGCCCGAAGAGGCTATGATTTCAGGGTCTCCCAAAAGGTCCAAGTGCAGGCAGGTCCTCCGGAAGGCCCTGGCTGTGCCCTCGCGGCACCTTGGGGTCTGCCCTCTGAGGACCAGTGGCTCGCAGCTGAGCGGCTTAATCTGTATTAAGGTATTGCTGACCATCATGGGCTCGGGGAACAGATTTACTATTTTTAGCAAAAGTCAGGGAGTGTGATAAATCCTGTTTGTCCACACAACTGAAGAGAGGGGTTGTTTATTAGGAAGAGCGGCTTTTTAAAAAAATTAGTCATGGCTGTCCTATAGGACCCTACCCGGTCACCCTGCTTATATGAGATGTTCTGCGTAGACAAACGTAGACCAGTTGGAATGGTTTCTGTCCAAATGCTGAAATGTTACTTAGACCCAATGAGTTAATTCATGTTGCCTGCTTAGACCCTGCGGAATTTCAAGTCTCTGGTTTCAGGGCCAGCAGGGAAACCGAGGCAGGAATAATGTAGCCTGTACTTTCCTATGTGGGCGTATCTTTGTGATTTTCATCTCTGACGGACCATTCTTCCTACTTGCCTTATGTGGCCGCTATGACGAACTTTAGGGAAGTCATAGCAACACCGCATAAGCTCTAAACGCTCTACGTGCCACCTCCAGGGTGACTAGAATCCAAACTGAACAATAGCAGGGTCAATGGAGAGATGGAGGTATTTGTGCCTTGCTGGTAGGAGAAAGAGTGCAGCCGCATGGAGAAGTAGGTTGATGGTTCCTCAAATGATTGTACAAAGACCTAAGAGGTGACTCCATGAATCCCCTTCCAGGTGTAACCCCCCAAACTGTAGGAAAGCCTGAGCGCGCACACATGGATGCCCATAGCAGCCTTATTCCTAATAGTCCCCAGGGTGGAAGCAGCCCAGATGCCCACCAGCTGTTAAATGGGTAAACACAATGTGGTAGATCCACACAGTAGAATATTACACAGCCAGAAAAAAGAAACTGACATATGCTTCCACATAAAGGAAACTTGACAATATTGCCCTCAGTGAAAGAAATCAGACACAGAAGATGGCATATTGTCTTCCTTAGGTGAAATTTCTAGAATAGGCAAATCTAAATAAACCCAACTTAGATTATATCAGGGATTACCTAGGGGCAGTGAGGAGGGGACCAGAAGTGACTGCCGATCTTCTTTTTGAGGAGATAAAAAAATGCTCCTGGAATTAGATATCCGTGATAGTATGCCACCCTGGGAGTCGACTGGGACCCCCAGGGCTGGGTAGAGAACAAAGATGATGCATAGACTGGGATTCAGGTCTCCAGAGCCCATGTAGGAGCTGCATCCCAGAAGTCAGCTTGCAGGACTCTTTGACACAGTGTGCTTGGAGATGTGGTCACAGAACTTGTCTCCCACTCTCGTGTCCCACTCAAAGCAGCCCTGTCAATCAATGCTGTCTCTGCCTGATAAAGAACAGGAAGTGGCTCCACATCAGAGGCAGCAGCTTCAGGGCAGGCGCCCTGCCAACGCGGAGAGCCTCCATGCCTGCTCCTGGCATCTGAGGACGTATTAGCTCATATAATTGTCCAGGCAACTTTGGGGCATGCTGAAGCAGCCACCAGTGGAGTGATGAGACGCGTGTAACAAGTTCTTTAGAAGCACTGGAGGGCACAAAGGAATTGAGATGCACTGTGACTTGGATATAGGATTCTGGGCGCTAAAACCCATCTTCATGCCTTTCTGTTTTATATCTTGAATTTTTTTATAAAGAGTTATTATTATTATATGTAAGTACACTGTAGCTATCTTCAGACACACCAGAAGAGGGCATCAGATCTTATTACAGATGGTTGTGAACCTCCATGTGGTTGCTGGGAATTGAACTCAGGACCTCAGAAGAGCAGTCAGTGCTCTTAACTGCTGAGCCATCTCTCCAACCCTGAATTTTTTAAAAGATTATTTATTTATTTATTTATTTATTTATTTATTTATTTATATCTATCTATCTAAGTACACAGTAGCTGTACTTCAGACACACCAGAAGAGGGTATCAGATATCATTACAGATGGTTGTGAGCCACCATGTGGTTGCTTGGATTTGAACTCAGGACCTCTAGAAGAGCAGTCGGTGCTCTTAACTGCTGAGCCATCTCTCAAGTCCCAGCCCTGAAATTTTTATAGAAAAAAAATGTTTTGAGATAGAGTCTCATTATATAGTCCTGGCTGGCCTGCTCACTATATAGAGCAGGCTACCCTCAGACTTATAGAGATTTGCTTCTGCCTCCCTAGTGGTGGGGTTAAAGGCGTGTACCACCACGCCTAGTCAGAGCAAAGCATCCTCACCCAAGCGAGTTGGGTGTTGGTGTTTTAAGGGAAGTAGAGGCCTAGTGCAGTGGTTCTCAACCTTCCTAACACTGTGACCCTTATATAGTTCTTCATGTTGTGATGACCCACAACCATAAAATTATTTTCCTTGATTATTTCATAACTGTGATTTTGCTAGTTATGGCTTTTTGTTTTGTTTTGTTTTTGTTTTTCGAGACAAGGTTTCTCTGTGTAGCCCTGGTTGTCCTGGAACTCACTCTGTAGACCAGGCTGGCCTCAAACTCAGAAATCCGCCTGCCTCTGCCTCCCAAGTGCTGGGATTGAAGGCGTGCGCCATGCCACCGCCCGCCGCCCCTACCGCTGCTGCCACCACCACCCTCCCAGCTTGCTACTGTTATGAATCACAATATACATAGCTGTGTTTTCCAATGGTCCTAGGTGACCCCTGGGAAAGGATGGTTCGACCCTCAGCTTCAGAGCTGCTGGTCTAGAGGAAGGCAGCTCACATAGCAGGCCTCAGAGTCCGCTTGCTCACGCTGTGCCTGTGCGGAGCTTAGCAACAGGCCCAGTGGAGTAGTCTCTGAGGCTCACAAGCCTCCTGAGGTGACTGAGTGCTGGTCCTTCTGCTGTTGGTGCACCTGAGGCCCTGAGGCTCCTGCCAGGCTTCAAGATGAGGACACTGCCCTCTGTCTTGGTGTGGAGTGTTCTTGGTTAGCCCAGATTAAGACACTTGGATGATGTTCTTCTAAAGAGAAAAGAAAAATGTTTGGGGTGTGTGTGTGTGTGTGTATGTGTGTGTTAGGGTTACTGTTGCTATGATGAAACACCATGACCTACAACAAGTTGGGGAAGAAAGGATTTATTCAGCTTACACTTCCATATCATAGTCCGTCGCTGAAGGAAGAAGGCAGATGCAGAGGCCATGGAGGGTTGCCGTTTCCTGGCCTGCTCCCCATGGCTTGCTCAGCCTGCTTTCTTTTATCTTTTTTTGGGAGGGGGTTGGTTTTTTCAAGACAGTGTGTAGCCCTGGCTGTCCTGGAACTCACTCCGTAGACCAGGCTGACCTCGAACTCAGAAATCCACCTGCCTCTGCCTCCTAGAGTTCTGGGATTACAGGCGTGTGCCACCACCGCCCGGCTTCAGCCTGCTTTCTTATAGAATACAGGACCACCAGCCCAGGGATGGCACCACCCACAAAGGGATGGGCGCTCCCACATTAGTCATTAAGAAATCACCCTACAGGCTTGCCTACAGCTAGATCTTTTGGAAACATTTTCTCAGTTGAGGTTCCTTCCCTCCTCTCTGACAACTCTAACTTGTGCCAAGTAGATATAAAACTAACCAGCACAGTGTGTGTGTGTGTGTGTGTGTGTGTTTCTCCCAAAATAACATCCACCATCCTTCCTATCACTCTTGACTTCATGTCAAGAATGATAGGAAATTCTGAGGCCTAAGAATTCCTATCTGGGAATGAAATGGAAAGTGGTTGTCCTCCTGTCTCCCTCCAGGCTCCTTCAAGAAGTCAGTCATTGAACTGAGGATGCAGCTGAGTGCGCTGCAGAATTTCTTGGTCTCCCCGGGCCAGATGTCCACACCTGAACAGGAGGGGACAAGTGTTCTTGGACTGATTGTTCTCAATGTAGCTTGGGGCTCTGGCCATGGAAGATGAGGTAGGACAGTGTGGACCCTGTGCTAGAAGCTGTGTCATGCACTTGGCCATAGTGTTTCTAGGCTCTCAGGAAGAATGCTCCAGTTATTAATGTGCTTTCCATACTGAGTAACTCAGAATGCTCTTTACCATAGTAGAGGGTGAACTCAGAATCACCAGCAGCAAACACTGGCATGCCCTACCCCTCCCCACCAAGGTAGTTTCCCAGGGGTATAGGAGGGTGAGGCATGGTGGGGACCGAGTGGGTCTAACACAGGCCAGAATTCTGCTCCCACATGCCAAGTTCCTACAGTGATGGCCTCTCAGACTCTGGCTCACCTCTCAGGTCTGAGGCGGGGCCTGCAGCTTGCTGAAGCCTAGGTCCCTGTCTCCAGGCTCTGTGCCATCCCTGTTCACTGAAAAACCAGAGCTCTCCTGATCACACCACCCATGTCACATGAGCCTTGAACTCTTTCCCTCTGGGTTAAAACATCCCACTTCCCCCTCCCCCTTATAGAACATCTGGTCTAAATTCTAGATTCTGCATTGATATATATGTAAGAGATTTGGAATAAATTGCATGGCATGACCTACCAAGGCAACCTCCACATCATGTATCAGAGACTGGTTCTCTGCAGAGAGCACACACACACACACACACACACACACACACACACAGACACTTCAGACCAGCTGTCCTGGGTAGTGTCTCCAACAACTCCCAAGTCCAAATTTCTAACAGAAGTCATGCCACAGACTTGTCACTGGGTACCAGAGAGTTCCCTGGGGTCAGACTTGGCTATGATGGAAGTTGGGAGTTTTGGGAACAGAGGGTTGGTATCTTGAAACAGAGACTCTGAGTTCAAGGGTCCTTTATTGTAAAGCACCCCTGCTCGTTGCAATTGGAAGGGCCTATGTAGGATCAGAGACAGTCTGTTCATTGGTGAGAAACATTGAGAACTTGGCATTGAGTGGAGGAGTCCTGGGAGGGGTGGCGTGGGGTGGGGTGGGGTGGAGTGGGGTGGGGTGGGGCCCCATCTTGGAGCCTCTGCATGGTCTGGGCAGGTCCAACCTGCCATCAGTCAAGACTGGCCAGCCTTAGCTCCTGGACACAGCCCAAACAAGACTTGGTCTGTGACCTTCTTGGGTCAGCCAATGGGAGAGTGTATGTGTAGATGACAAGGCCCCAGAACAAGAGTCACCAGCCTGGAGCATGGGGGAAGCCTCCGGGGGAAAGCCTCCCAGGGAGGCCTGAGGCTTTCTCTGGACCTCTCAAGAGTCTCACTATTGACATGGGAGGGCCTCAGCCGAGTGTTCCAGGCACAAGGAACAGCATGTGCTAAGGTGCCTGGGCCTTGGGATTGGATCAGGGCATGCCGTAAGCGCCTTTCTGGGAGTCCCATCAATCTTTACTCGGGTTTAGTCTTCCTTCCCAGTTTTCTGTGTGAAGGGAGGTACAGTCCGTTCCTGGCCTAGCATGTTCCTGCCGCCATGCAAGTCTCTCTGTTCTGAGGCTGGAATCCAAGGCTGTGCCCTGGACATGGCGTTTATACCTCGTCTCTGAGGTCTTCCCCACCCCCTCCTTAGAGAAAGGCCTTGATGTGGAAGCAGGGGCTTTTAGAGATCAGCTGCCTTGTCTTTGAGGTCTGCCTTGGGGCTCAGCGTGGAGACTGATGCCCTGCCACTGTGGCAAGAACTACCTAACCCTCCACGAAGCCATGAGTGTGGGCGTTGTTCTGCTTCCTGCCCCGGCTCCCCTTTCCTCTGGAAGCTGCTGAGACCACCTCTGTATGGAGCCAGCTGTACTGAAGCTGGACAGCAAAGGCTCTGCTGTCCCTGTGTCAAAATGACCGTGGTAGTGGTTGCTAACCATCCCTGTGCATCTTTACTGGGGCCAGGCTTCCCTGTGACCCACTGGACGGCAGTGTAGGCTGTTAAGTTTCACTACTATCCTCCTCACAGTAAATCTGCGCATGCAGGCCTCTGCATCTGCACTTCCCTCATGCCTGCTGGGCTGCAGGGCAGGCCTAGCTCGCCTCTGCTTTGCCCTCTACGGTTTAGAAGTCTTGCTATCTTCAAAGGCAAGGGGCCCCAAGCATATAGAGGGCTGAGTTCTGCAACTTGAGAACACTTCAAACTGACCTCAACTGAAAGTCAGTTTAAAACCAGGTCTCTGATCTCCCTAGAATGTTTCCCCTAGGGCTGGGAACCCCACTAGGCAGGAGGACTGCCTTCCTGTAGTGATCAGAGCAGGCGCCATCTTCAGTCAAAGCAAAGATGAGGGTTGGACAGGAGGAAGGAAGAAATGAATTGAGAGACAGGAAAGGAAGAAAGAAAGGGAGGGGAGAGAGGAAGAGAAGGGGAGGAGAGGAGAACCGGAGGAGAGCAGGAGGAGGAGGGAGAGTAACTAGAGAGGGAGGAGGGACAGGAGCGAGAAGGAGTAGAGGGGGAGGGAGAGGGGGCATTTTCTTTCCTAAAAGAACTGGGGTTTGAGTAAGAATTTTAAGATTTATTATTTTAATCATGTGCCTGCCTGTGAGTGGGTATGCATTTGCGAGCTTAGGTGCCTGCAGAGGCTAGAGGGGCAGATTCCTCCAGAACTGGGGTTACGGGCAGTTGTGAGCTGCCAGCTGAAGGTGCCAGGAATCAAACCAGGGTCCTCTGCAAGTGCAGGGAGTGCTTCTAATGCTGAGCCATCTCTCCAGCCCTATTCTATTTCTATTTCTAAATGTGTGTGTGTGTGTGTGTGTGTGTGTGTGTGTGTGTGTGTATATATACACACACACATATATATACATATATATGTATATGTATACATACATCTAGAAATGTATATATGTATGTATGTATGTATGTATGTATATGTATGTATGTACACACACACACACACACACACATATGTACGTGCAAGCAAGTGCAGTGCCCTCAGAGGCCAGAGGAGGACTATAAGCTCCCTTGGAACTGTAGTTATAGGCAGCCGCCCAGTGTGGATTCTGGGAACCCGAATGGGGGCCTCTGCAGGAACAGCCAGTGCTCATAACTGCTGGGCCATGTCTCTGGCTTATCAGGTCGACAGTTTTAAGAGAAGGGGAACGTTGCTCCCTTGTGATATTGTTTGTCCCTCCCCTCCCTTTTGTGCCTTCCCTGCCAGAGACTCCCTTTCCCCTAAAACACCCACACTAGCTGCACACAGAGCCCACCCTGCCCCTATAATACACACTTTGGCTAAAAAGGCACACCCTCCTGCCCCAGCTTTCTTCCAGGGACAAAATGCCCTGATGGTAACTCAGACTGACATGTGAAGAACCGAAAGCACCATTCATTACCTGCCCTAAGACGGACAGTGAGTTTTGTAGCTTTCGCTGTCTTTGGTCACAGACATTGGGTTGGTTGCAGATGTCCAGCACTGGGCTTATAGGGCCCAGCTGGAGCTGCCTTGATCTAAAGTTGAAGGACAGAAGTAAACCCAGTTCTTGCAAAGGGACTTTTAGATGGTTATCTAGTGACATCTGAAACCCTCCTACTCCTTGGTGGGGTGGGCTGAGAGATAGGAGGGAGAACAGGAAGAAGAGGGGTCTATGGGAAGGCAGGCTGAACACGTGGTTGGCTATGCTTTTCCTTGTGGCTCCTGCACAAGGCTCTCCCCACCCCCAGCCCCAGCCCCAGCCCAGCCCCACCCCCAGCCCCACCCCACCCTCAGCCCTACCCCCATGGTCCTCTTGGAGATCTGCACTGCTTTGCTTGTGGGGACACTGAGCTGGTTCTCCAGAGGGAGGCTGTGTGGTATCCCATAGGCATTCTACAAGGAGCATCTGCATGGAACATCCTACCTGGCCTATCTTCCTTGGAGAAACCTACTCGGAGCTCAGAGCCTGTTGTTTTATAACCAGCTAAGCTGTGTAGAAACCAGGGCTGAAGCTTCCCCTATTGAAAGCTAAACCAAACACAAGACAGGCAGCAAAGCCCCGTGAACCGATTAAGTACCACAGTGAACTCACCACCCCAAGGCTTTTGATCTCCCAGGCTCCTGTTCCTGCACACAGCAACCAGGGGACATCGCCTTTGATGTTGACTCTAGTGCAGCCATCTTGGGACCAGCTAAGCTGTCTGTCAGGGAGCGGTGGTGGGAAGTCTGAGCCAGGACTAATTATATAACAGAGCCTGGAGCTCAGGCCCCACCTGGGCAGGCCATTTGACAGTAAAGGAACCCAAATGCCTTGGATTGGCACAGAGCCTGTTTATTCAGGAAGTGAGAAAGGGCACACATCTGCTCAGTGGTGCGAAGGTAAGCCAGGTTCCTAAAGTCACCCAGCCATTGTCTTGGTGGAATTGTGGAATAGCTTCTTGGATGTCACTCTTTCAGGCCCTGAAATGGAGCCCCGTGCACAGAAATGAGAATGAGGACCCAGGCATCCCAGCCCCCATTGTACCATCTGGTGGCTCAGAAATCTTTTATAATCAAATGAGTAAGGAGACTTCACACACTTCACACTGTCTGCCTGCGTTCTCTCTCTCTCTCTCTCTCTCTCTCTCTCTCTCTCTCTCTCTCTCTCTCTCTCTCTCTCTCATGCATGCGTGCCGCACACACGCAGACTCTGAAGCAACAGCCACCAGGAATGTTTTTTTGGCTATGTTTTGGAGGCTTTTCTATGTAGCCTGGGTGGGTACACAGATGGTATGTTTAGCCAAAGCATGAGGGATAATTTGGAAATAAATGAAAGTTTGAGTCTGTAGACACATCTGATGGGTTTGTGTGCTCTCTCTGTGTGTGTCTGGGTCCGGTGGCAGACAACCAAAACTTGTGTGCCTTGGGGGTCCTTAGGCCTCTGGGTTGGAACATGGCTGATGCCCACCTGGCTGTCTTTGACCCTCTTGGGGTGGGGTAGGCCAGAAGCATAGTGATTGTGATCGGTACTGAGGTACTGAGGACTGAGCAGTAGATTACATGGGACATGGCAAAAGAAACTTTAACCCCAGGAGGAGGTGGAAGGGGCCCACGGGCCTGTTCAGGGCTGGCCTGGATCTCTGAGGAGGCAATCCTTCCTCTCCAAATTTGAACATGTCTGCCTGCTTCCTTCTAACTCCACTGTAATTGGTACCAATTCTGACCACTTGGCCATTTAAGCAAAACAAACCTCCAAGCAGCTTGGAGTCGACCCTTATCTGGAGCCGGTCAGGGCGTGAACGGGCTGTACCGTGGGGCAGCTGGCCAGCCAGGTTAACAGCCTCAGACTGGACTGGTCATGTGTCCTTGTGCTGGCAAATGCTAGGGTGGCATGACCGGGACCTCAGAGACTGGGGTTCCTCCATGACAAGGGATGGAGCCAGCATCCCTCAGTCTCTCTCCCCTCTCCCCTCCTCCCTCCTGCTTTTCTGCTCCTATTACAGTTCTCATTCAGCTCGCAGGCAGCCAGGCAGCCTCCCCTCCCTTCCCCCTCCTTCTGGTGGGGCTCAGGACCTCTCGGAGATGGGAGAGTTTAAACACGTGTTCTCTCCCTCTCTGCACCCCACCCACCTTTGGCTTGCAGAATGCTGCAAGCTGTTTTCCTCCCCAGAAGAACTCTGCAGCAGTAAGCAGTAAACACTCAGGAGTCTCCCAAGCACTCGTTCAACCGGCTAGAGTGCTTGCTGGCCAGCGGTAGCCGCTGCTCAGGTGAGTTTGGCTTCATGGGTTAGTGTAGGTGCCAGGCAGGGAGCAGGAAGGTCTTTGGGTCTGGGCGCTGGACACGTGTTCTTCAGGACTTGAATATCTGCTTCTTGCCTTGTGTGTGGGGGCCTGGTAGAACTTCCATAGGCATCCCCATGGCTGTAGTGGAAGTGGGATGGGGAAGGTTTTCTCCAGCACTGGTGAGTCACAAGGATTTCAGGAGTGAAATATCCTTCCCTTTGTTTCATAGTGGTCCCCAAAACATTACCCTCCTAACATTGGGTCCCAAGTGTGAACCACAGTGCTGTGCAAAATGGTGGCAAGGAGGAGGAGACACAGTTTAAAAACTATGCCGAGGCTGGAAGAGATGGCTCTGCAGTTAAAGTCTGGGCTCACAACCAAAATGACAACGCCTCAGTGTCCACTGATCTACCGGCCCTTCTTTTGAAGTGCTGCCCATCACCCTGGGCTTCCAGGACCTGATTTGGAAAAGTTGGGGAGTTATCATCCCCAGGGAATACCTGCTCTGCCTTCAGGCTCGCCCAGACTTGCTGGAACTTTCTGCTGGCCCCTATCTTCTCAGTTCAAAGTGCATCTCTGTTTCCCTCATGTCATCTGGCTTCTTATTCTGCCCTGAGGCAGGAGGTGGTCTGGGAAACCCCCAGGCCTCCTCTGTGTGGCATTGGCCACCACTAGGTCCCTGGCAGAGGACATTGTCACATCAGCTTAACTTCTAGTCCCCTAGGTTCCTCATCTCTGCCTGTCGGTTGATTCACACAAGGCTCAGTGGGGCAGTCTGCTTCAGACATTAGAAATGTGGTTATGGGGATGCGGAGGGAGGGGCAGGGGCAGGGCCACCTCAGAGTCCAGCTTAGGGGTGTCCTGACCAGTTTCCCAAGCGTGGGTTCCTTCTTGCTCTGATCCAGTTTTGAGATGTCTGCCGGAAGTCTAGCTGGTGCCGTGGTTGGAAGGGGGAAGGCTGAGGATTAAGAGCCAGGGAGGCAGACTCGTATCCAGTAAAGCTATACAGTCTAAGCAGCAACATTGGGTTTCTTTTTAAAGTAATCTGGTTTTTGGCCGCCTCCCAGGAAATCCGGATGTGTGTGGCGTGATGTGGCTCACGCCTGTTTGGTCTAGTAGCCCAGCGTCTTTGCCAAAAGCTCGTTGTGAAGTTCCCAGCAGCTGGGCCACAGAGGTACGTGAAGGGCCTATCCAAATGTCAGGCAAATGAAAGAATCCGTTTTATCACTGATGTACTCCTGATCAGACAGGGTGCCCGGTCGCTCTCTAAGGCTGCTCTGTGTGCGTCTTCCCTATGTGTTTTGTTCTTACTGCACCCAGGAATTTTCTTGGCTCCTGTGACGCAGCTGACCATGGCAGTGGATGTTTCTGAATTTCTTCCCATTATTACTGTGTTGGAATGGAATGCAAATCTTAAAAAAGAAATTTTATCATGGTTTCCCACTACTATAAAAGTAATAACGAGTCAGGCATGGTGACTCATGTCGATCATTCTGCTGCTCAGGAAGCTGAGACAGGAGGATTGCCATGAGTTCTAGGCCAGCCTGGCCTACAGTGTCTGACCTCCATCCTTAAAAAAAAGAAAAGCTGGGCTTTGGGATATGGGCTTAGTTGGTAGAGGGCTTGCCTAGCATGCACAAGGCTCTGGATTCGGACCTCAGCCCCTCACGTGTGGGTCTTGGTGTATCCCTGTAATCCCAGTGCTTGGGAGATAGAGGCAGGAGAATCAGAAGTCCAAAGTCTGCATGAAAAAAAAAAGAATAAAGTTGGGCTTCCATTTCATGCTGTATAAAAGAATTAACTCAATATATACCAAAGCTCTACACATAGTAGCTAAAACTAGAACACTCCTAGGAGCTAAAAGAGCAAAGTCTTGACCTTGAATTAGGTCATCACTTCTTAGATACGACTCAGAAAGAACAAACATCAAGAGATAACACCGTTGCCTTTCAAAGGACATCCGCAAGAACTTGAAAAGAGGCCGGAGAAGAGCCAGGCTGCAAGGTACATGCATTCTAGACTTGTATCTGGGATGTGCAAAGAGCTCTCACAATGCCGTAGCAAAAGACTCTCACAGAAAATATTGGGCAAGGTACTTTTGTGGGTACTTTTCTCATTGCTCTGACAAGGTGTTTACAAAAGGAGAAGAGAAGAAAGGGATGGGACAGGAGCCTGAGGTGTCTGGTCACTTCACTACCACAGTCAGGAAGGGGTGGGGCAATCCTGGCGCTCAGCTCATGCTCTCCCTTTTATTCAATTACGGAATGGTGCTCCCCATGGTTAGGGTGGGTCTTCCCACCCTAGCTAACCTAATCGAGAAATTCCCTCACAGAGGGGATTCTCTAGACGTTTGTTTTCTAGGTGATTCTAGATCCCATCAAGCTGACAGTCAGTTAGCCATTTCTAAAAGAATTCATGCAGAGACCATGAGCACGTGACTGCCCGGAATTACCTATTGTGAGAGCCATGTAACCCGAAACCACCATAAAGGTCCCACTGTGCCCACCAAGACTCTTGAGAATTGTCAGGCAGATGCAGTATAGGAGTGGATGTGGGGACAGTGGAACCCTTGTTCACTGCTGAAAGAGATGCTAAGAGAAGGAAGCAATCACAGGAGATGGCAGGCTGTGCCAGCCTACCTCTGTGAAATCTTCAGAGCAAGGAATTCCACAGAGAGAGTGGAGTGGTTACCTGGAATGGTGGTCGGAGGGAAAAATGGTAGTAAGATTTCATTTGGTGTGTGCGTAAGAGTGGAGTGGTTACCTGGAATGGTGGTCGGAGGGAAAATGGTAGTAAGATTTCATTTGGTGTGTGCGTATGCGCGTGTGCATGTGCGTGTGCGTGTGCGTGTGCGTGTGTGTGTGTGTGTGTTAAGCATACTGTTGTCACACATACAGAGGTCAGGACAACTTGTGAGAGTTGGTTCTCTCCACCCTGTGAGTCCTGGTGGGCGGGACTGAACTCAGGTTTCAGACTTGCTATGCCAAGCACCATTATCATAAAGGCATCTCTCTGGCCCAGGTATGCCGTGTCTTAGGAAGGAGACAGACATGTTCTAAAGTGGATTGTGGTGATGACCACGCGTACCTCCGAAACAACTGGGTTCCATGCTTTGGGCGTGTGAAGTGTGAGCTGAGCATGGTATCCCTCCGTGGAGGTGGACGTTAATCATACCTTGCTGTGACGAGACACCTGGCAAGAAGAGTTTCTAGAAGGAAGAGTTTATTCTGGCTCACGGTCTGAGGGGACCCAGTCCCCTAGCTGTGGGGAAGCAGGAGGCAGCAGCTCATGTTACATCTACTGTCGTCAGGAAGCATGGAGGTGCGTGAAGCATGGAGGTGCGTGAAGCATGGAGGTGCGTGAAGCATGGAGGTGCATACTGCTACTCAGCTCTGCTCGTCTCTCCATTGACTCTGGGGCTCTGTCTAGGTCAGCGGTTCTCAGTCTGGGGGGGGGGGGTCAAACAACTATTTCACAGGGGACACCTAAGACCATCAGGAATATATAGGTAGACACATTAGGAGTCATAACAGTAACAAGGAAAATAATTGCATGGTTGGGGCTCACCACACCACAAGGAACTGTATTAAAGGGTCACAGCGTTGGGACGGATGAGAACCACTGGTCTAGATCATGGGATGGTGCAGCCCACATTCAGGATGGGCCTTCCCTCCTTAGTAAACCTCTCAGCAAGCGCCCTCATAGACATGCACCCAGGACTTCCCAACTCTGATTGACAGTGAGGAGTGACCAACATAGGCTGTTATTTTAAAATGCCAAGGACTTCACACAGGAGCTCTGTTTGTGTTTCTCCTTCCCTGACTCACATTTCAGTGGAAGAGCTTTCCCTCAGTGTCCTCCCCTCAGCCTGTCTGGGACCTTCCTATCTTTCCTCCCGGCCCGGAGGAATCCACTCAGAAGGCACCTTGTACCACAGCCATGTATCACTACAACGTTTGCACTGCAGTTTTAGATCTCCAGCTTTCCTCACGGGCTGCATTCTCACTGGCACTTCTGTCTGGAGATTAACTAATTGTCCCAGAACCAGGTGACTGTGTCTCCATTAGCTGTCACACATTACAGGCTTTGCCAGATGGACAAGACCCAGGCCTGTCACTTCCTCTGCAGTCACAGTCACCCCAGAAATTCATCTTTTGTTATCTGAGCATCAGGTAGGCAGGAGAAACCCCAGAAAACAGCCCAGGGTAGGAGCTGAAGGATTGGAGCTCAGCCTGGTGCTTCCCCAAGAGGGGGCCAGTGTTGCTGTGCTCCTCTGTCCAGATGTCAATCATCATAGCCTTCTGTATATTAGAGCAAAACAAAAATAACCTGCTGTCCTTCTGGCTAGCTAGGGAGCTCTTTAATAGCTGTTCCTCATCTGTGGAGTGGGTTGAATCCTTTAGTGATTTTTGATCTGCACTGGTCAACAAGAAAGCAAACTTTGAAAGAGTATGCTGACTCTCTGAGAAAGCAAGTTGAGCTTTGGGCTAGGTTAAGATGAGGACAGTCCTCATCCCTACCTCAGGGGTGACACTGATGACACATTTTCAGCCCTGCTGTCCTAACAGACTTTGGAAGGGTCACCTCTACCTTCTACACCTACCTCTTCATCTCTCAAATGGGAAGGACTTCTGTCCTGCTTATTTTGTGCCCAGAGAGCCCACAAGTGTCTCTGTGAGTTATGTGAACACGAGACTTCTGCCTCTTGCTGCAGATGCCAAGGATTCTCTGAGACTGAGTGTCTGGCTCACACCAGCCTCCATAGAGAAGGCCATGTTTCCTAAATCAAGAATAGTCTCCAGGCATGCCCAGTGGGCACTTTATCAGCAGGGTTGCCTCCCATCTCCTCCCTGCTCCTCAGCAATTTTCTAGAGTTTGAGTGAGAGCCAAAATACAATTAAAGGAAAACAAACAGAACTACGTTAGCTTACAAGGCTGGAACAAATTCACAAGAGTGGAATCTTAAGGCCCTACAAGGCATCCCCAGGAAAGTCTTGGAAACCGATCTTCCTTGTTCTTTGGGGATGGGAGCCCCTGGCTGAGGTGTTACAGCAGTGGTACTGGGTCCCTCTTGGAGAATGTATGCCCTTACCATGAGTCATGACACATTCATTTAACCTTGGACGGCACAGAGAGTGGGATGGTATTGATTTGTGGGCCTTTAGGCAAAACTTACTCCTAGCTGGTGAGAAAGCTGGTCTGCAGATATTCTGGGCAGGACTGGACTGTGAGGCCATAGGTCAGGGCCTGTTCCGCCCCGTTCCTCCACTCTCCTAGTGTGTGGGAGAGTGAACCAGGGACAGATAGGAGGAGGTGTGGGCGAGACAGTAAAGAAGGAGGGAGAGGAGGGGGAGGAAGAGGGGGAAGGAAGATGGGAGAAGAGAATGAGGGAGGGGAGGGAGGAAGAAGAAAGGGAGAAAAGGGGGAAGGAGGGGGAAGCAGAAGGGGAGAAAGGGGAGTTGGGAGGAAGACAGTCCCAGCTGCAGGGCAGTAGCAGCAGCCTCCACTCCTGAAGTGAGTACTCGGCCTTTCTCTGCCCTTGAGAAGCAGTTTTGGTCAGTGGAGGCATCCTGAGTGTCTGAGTTTTGGTGGTTTTTTTTTGTTGTTGTTGTTCTGTTTTGTTTTTAATCCTTCCTAGCCCCTAGCCCCTGCTGCTCCTATCAGGGACTGCATGGACCTGTCCTCAACCAGCTGTGAGATTGCACCAATGCAGTGCACTTGCTTGGGCACAGAGTCCTCCAGGGCCATCCAGTACTAAAATACCTCAGGCCATCTGCAGCTCTGCCAGCCTTGGTGCCGGGAGACTCGGAGCCTGGTTTCTACTCTCTAGAAGAGCTTGTTAACATCCAGACTCCTTCCCTTCTAACCGTCCTTCCTCTGTGGAAGAAGTGCGCATGCTCTCCAATCGTGTAGGCATGACCTAAATGTGTCATCCAACTGCCTGCCAGTGGGCTCAAAGCTGACTAGTCACCAACACCTAGTAAATGCTCACTACGATCTACCAGACTCATTCATTCAATCCATTCATTCATTCGCTCACCCACTCATTTGTTCTTCAGATTCCAGTAACAACCCTATGAGACAGGTGTATCTTTCCTCTTTCATAAACTGATGCCCAGCAAGGTTAAGCAACTTGCTTATGGACACACAGCTCCTGAACTACTAAACCTCACACTTACCCAGGAGACAAGACGGGATCATTGTGTAGGGCTCTTGAGTCTAGCACAGAAGCATTAGCCCCCAAGGAAGCCAACCCCGTATGGCAAGGTCCCCCAGAGAAAGTTCTTGTGCTTAAAGGACCAGGGGCGGTGGCTATGAAATAAGCCTTGAAGGATAGTTGAGGCTTCGGCAAGAAGAAAACCTTGACGGAAGCCAGGGTGGGCCAAGATAATAAAGCATAAGTGTCCAGGAGGACCACCGTGAGCTGACTACCAGTGCAGTATCACGCATGCCTCTCTCTCTGTCCTGCAGCTCCTCTACAAGGCGTGGCTGCCCAACTTACTACTAAGAGCCCCAAGGCCCCAGGGTAGGAAATACCCATCCAGGTCTGAAAGCCTGATTTGCACCTACCTGGTTTCATCAGGGCACTGTCTCCCCACCCCGACCCCACCAGTCTGGAGACTGGAAATAGCCTCCCTCGGCACTGGTTGAGTACGAAGAAGCACTCCCCTGAATGGGATCCGGGCCCATCCACTCGCCTCTAACCCCACTCTTGTCCTGGGAGTTCCCACACCGTATCCTTGCAAACGTCTCCCCATCTGACAGCATAGAAACTTGCACCCTCTCTCCCAGGCCACCATCCTCCAAAGCCTGACTGCAAGTCTTAAAATGGAAAATTAAAACAGTGGTGTCCCTCCAGGAAGGGGATGCACTTCAGCTATGTAAGAAGCTGAGGCAGGAGGATTGTTTGAAGCCACCTGGAGTACCCATCTCAACCAATCATGGCAGCAAAGAAGAGCCAACGCTGCCCAATCCAGGAGTAACGTCCTTGTATTCAAGGTGGAATGGTGGGAGACCAAACTAGGCCAGCATTTGCAGGTGACAGCCACCTGGCCACGTTCCCAAGCCCCTGGGTTTGCTCTTCCTCGTGTGCAGCGCGTTTCCCTCCCAGTGTTTCCTTATCTTGCACCTTTTTCTGCCACGGGAGCCGTGTGACATGTGGCCCGTGTGTCATGTGGCCAGGAGGCTGTGGCAGATACCACTGAGCAGCCCAGCCCTCACTAAGGGGAAGAAGCCCTGAGGTTCAGCCCCCCTCGGAATCCTCTCTGGTTCAGACATCCGTGATGACATGCCCTTTAAAGCATGCTAGAAAGAGCGTAGAAGCCTCCGTATCTTTATTAGATCACCCTGCATCGATCCACAAGAAGCCAGTGTTCTTTTAAACATCACGATGCTTCCTCCATACCCACCCCCACTCCTGCCTGCTTCCTCCTCCCTCCCTCTGAGGGATCTGCAGAACAATGTTATTTACCCCGTTTGTTTTCTCTACCCGCTGTTTAGAGGAAAGAGAAATCAAGAGATAATGTTTTCCCTCCCTTCCTTATCTTCCTATGAAACAACAGCCTTCTTTGTGTAGAAAAAGGTATGTCTTGGCAGGAGAGAGAGATTATGAAAGGAACAACTGGGAGAGATGGAGAGTCAGGGGAGAAGGCTGTTCACGCATCCAGGGCCCTTGTTGTGACCTGGGCCCTGCGCCTCCTGGACTGACTCTGAAAGATGCTGATGCTTCATCCTGCCTGAAACTAACTAACTTTCCTTTCTTCCTTCCTTCCTTCCTTCCTTCCTTCCTTCCTTCCTTCCTTCCTTCCTTCCTTCCTTCCTTCCTTCCTTCCTTTCTTCCTTCCTTCCTTCCTTTCTTCCTAGATTTATTTATTTTTTATTTATATTAGCGCACTGCAGCTGTCTTCAGACACACACTAGAAGAGTGCATTGGATCCCATTACAGATGGTTTTGAGCACCATGTGGTTGCTGGGAATTGAACTTAGAACCTCTGGAAAAGCAGTCAGTGCTCTTAACCGCCAAGCCATCTCTCCTCCCTGGGAATTTCTTTCAAGTATACATTTGACCCACCTGTGTGCCCACCTTGCGTGCCCACCTTGTGTACCTTGTAGTGTGGCACCCCTGGGAAGGGGCCTTGCTCCTATAGCAAGAGTAGACGCTAGATATGAGGAGAGTGTGCAAGGCCCTGTTTCAAGCCAAAACTATGGCCACCATTGCAGCCATTGCTGAATTGCCTCTGGCCCCGCCTTGGCCAGCAAAGAGTTGGCGCACAGTAGGTTGTTGAGACAGCCCTGCTTCTTTTTTTTTTTTTTACGATATATTTTTTAAATTACATTTCAAATGATTTCCCCTTTTCTAGCCCCCCACTCCCAGAAAGTCCCATAAGCCCCCTTCTCTCCCCCTGTCCTCCCACCCACCCCTTCCCACTTCCCCGTTCTGGTTTTGCCGAATACTGCTTCACTGAGTCTTTCCAGAACCAGGGGCCACTCCTCCTTTCTTCTTGTACCTCATTTGATATATGGATTATGTTTTGGGTATTCCAGTTTTCTAGGTTAATATCCACTTATTAGTGAGTGCATACCATGATTCACCTTTTGAGTCTGGGTTACCTCACTTAGTATGATGTTCTCTAGCTCCATTCATTTGCCTAAGAATTTCATGAATTCATTGTTTCTAATGGCTGAATAGTACTCCATTGTGTAGAAATACCACCTTTTTTGCATCCACTCTTCTGTTGACCTGCTTCTTAATGAAGAACAGGAATAAGTTGACAGTGACACAGACTATCCTTGGTGGGCTCATGGTGGACAGTTGTGTGCAGGTGTTTGGGAAGTGGGTGGGTGGAGGCATCAGGACCCTCTGGGTTCATGTCCGGCAGGACTTGGTGGGGTCCAAGAGGCAGCCAGTTCTTCCGTAGAGACTGAGAAGGTGAAAGGCTCTGGGTTTGTTCCCAGAGAAAGTGTCTTTAGGTGCCCGGCTCGTGGGCTCTCTGCCTGGTTTCTCCCCATCTATCTCCGGACAGCCTTAACTTGCCAGCAGTAAAGGGCATCGGACACCTCGAGGGTGCCAGGCCTTGCCTTTCATTGGTAGGCTCTCCACTGCAGCGGCATTGCCACAGCAGATGTGGGTCCTGCTACCATGGAGCCTCCCAGCCTGTCAGTTGGGCGGCCTCCACTTTAGACTACTACCCGGGACCAGAAGGACGACTGCGGGTGGGTGGCTACCCCAGGTCATGGCACACTGACACAATATGGTGGCTCAGGGCTTTCCATAGGCCCTTAAGGGGTAACCAGCTCATAGGGGAACCCTGGTTAGTGACTGTACAGGGGCTGGTCAGGAGATGGTAGATCTAACATGGAAACCAACTGGCTATCACTCGGAGTCTACCACCTAGTGAGAAAGCCACTGAGGAGTAGACCTCACTCCTCCTTTCCTTCTCCACCTTTTGTTTTGTTTTGTTTCATGTAACCCAGGCTGGCTTTGAATTCTCTATGTAGCTAAGGCTAGCCTTGAACTTCTGATCCACCTTCCTCTACCTCTCTAGTGCACGCATCACCACACCTGGTTTGTGTGGCGGAGGTGGTCGAGGGGTGGGGGGGTTGAGTCACAAGCATGCTAACCTAATGAAGTACACTCCCGACCTTTTCCCAGAATTTCAATCTGTGATCCCAATGGCCTTCAAATAACCGGAAGGGAGGATTCCCAGAGAACAGTCTGGAATAGTCCATCATCTGACTGAACCCATTCTACCTTCGGTCTTGAATGAATGATTCTTTGGGTCACTGCTGGGATCGTGACATGAGGAGGACCCATGGCAAGTGTGGGGCAAATGTTCCAGGCAATCCACTGGGAAGTCTGGGGGGGGGGGCTGAATGCAGGAGTCCTGACTCCCCCAGAGGCCAAACCTCAAGTTCCTTAGTTTTCTTGGACACACACAGGATGGGTAAAGGGACAGAGAAGGGGAGAAGAGGGAGGTATGATGACCGTTGTCCCAAGGCTCCGGAACTTACCAGCCTTACATTTGGTGAGAAGGTGATGTGGTGGAGGAGCCTGCTCTGTGTTCTGTCCTGAACCTCAGCCACTCCACCGCCTGAGCAAAACCACCAGTGTGTGCACCTGTCAGCAGGGGTTAGCAGGTATTGTCTGTGCATAATGGTTTGTTTACAGAGGGGCTTCTGGCCCCCTCCCCAGCCGGGGCTCTGAAGCCACGGCCTGCCCGGCCTCTGCTGACCAGCAGTCCTAGGGGTAAGCTCTTTTGAGCCTTTGGTTGGGCATACAGTGGTCTGTATGTGGGTGTGAGTCAGAGGACTCCTGAGCAGGGAAGGGCTTCAGGGCCATGCCTGAAAGGACTTTCAGCACCAGGATGAAAGGGCTTAAAAGGGGGGAGTATAGGGGTTTAGGTGAGTCTGGCTAGGCGGCATGGGGGAAGGTGTCCAGGCAGGCCCTTGCCTGGGCCCCTCTGCCCCTGAGGGACGACACACACACAGACATGGTATAGAATAGAGTTTATTCAGAGTAGGGGATGGGAGTTAGTGGTAGAGAGAGGTAGAGGGAGGGAGGGAGGGAGGGAGGGAGGGAGGGAGAGAGAGAGAGAGAGAGAGAGAGAGAGAGAGAGAGAGAGAATAGAGAGAGTGGAGGCCGGCCATGACCACATGGAGGGGGGGAGAGCCCCAGGGGCAGAGAGGTGAGAGAGTGTGGGAGAGCGGAGAGCAAAGAGGGAGAGGAGGAGCAAGTAGCCCCTCTTATAATGGACCAGATCTCTGGAGCGAGCGGGGCATACCTGGCTCCAGGTAGGTGTGGGGTGGAGCTTAGACAAAACTCCAACAATGCCCACGATGGGGAAGTCTAAGGCCTAAAGAGAGAAACTGGTTTTCCCAGAGTCCCACAGCCTACCCCCCCCACCCTGAATCTGTGGTGTGTGTGTGTGTGTGTCCATCCGTCCCCACCCGTCCTTATTCTAACACACAGTATCACACAGTGTTTCTGAAGTGTGCAATGAAGTGTGCGTTGGTGTGGGTTTTTTACTTTTCCATACTGAGAGTGTTGGAGGTGTGGACTCCTCTGTGGTCATGTGACATCATGGCAAGAAAAATATTTATGACTTGGAGAGATCTATAGATAGATGGATGGGCAGGAGTCTTGGGGTTACCCTCTAAGCCCCCCTACTTCAGCTGCCCTGATAACCTTGGGACTCTAATAGCCCTGCGTGGGAACCTCTAGAATGGGCTCCTCAGGAGCTGTTTTAACGATTTGCCACCTACACCTTCTAAACATGGCTTTCCAGTGCAGGGACAACCGGGTGCTGGGGGGAGACAGAGGAGCTGGGTACAAAGTCCATCCTCCCAGACCTACCTATGAAGCGCCTTGAGTGGGGCCAGAATCTTCATTTCAAAAAATATTTTATTTTAGCTGACTTTAATCCCAGTACTCCAAAGGCCAGCCTGGTCTACAAAGCAAGTTCCAAGAAAGTCAGGACTATGTAGAATAACCCTGTCTCAAAAACAGAACAAAGGAATAGTTTTGTTATTATTTTTAATTACGTGTATATGGGGGTTGCACCTGAGTACAGTAACCTTGTAGACCAGAAGAAAGTGTCAGATCCCTTGAAGCTGGGCTTGCCCACAGTTGTGAGCTCCCCACCTTAGATTCTAGGAATTGAACTTGGTTCTCTTGAAGAGCAGGACCCATTCTGAACCACTGAGCCATCTCTCCAAGCCTAAGGATCTTCATTTGAAAGGAACTCAGGTCAGCCCTGAGGTCAACTGTAGCTTGGCAAGGTCAAAGGGCTTGTTTACTCTCCTCACCACCCCTCAAGGCTGTGCCGAGTGAATTGTTTCCTACCGCTGGACCTTGATCCTCTTGTCCGCCAAACAGGGTGTCACCCTTTCCTGTTTGCTGGCTGCAGGGGTCACCCAGAGTGTACAGAACATATAGTGCCTTGAGGCTGGCTGCCTGCATGCGCTGGGTGAGTAGTGCCTATCCCGGGCTTGTGGAGAGATGGGCAGGGCCGAGTGATTCAGAGTGCCAGGATGTGGGAAAGTTTGTTGGGAAGTTGCCAGGCCAGGACCACAGGGCAGGGCCTCTGGGGAACTGATGTGTTTGGGTAGGAAGGAGGAGATTGCATTAGAGATTCAAGCCAGTCAGTCCAGAGATGACTCCTCCTACCCTTCCTGGGCACAGGCTCCCAGCACCCAAGATGAGGAGGACACCGAGCCCAAGAACTGTAATCTGGTTGGGATGCATCCCAGTAAGTATGGGAGCTGGGCCTGGGGTTCCCAGCTTGCTCCATACCAATGGGGTACCTTGGGGCTCTATACACACCAGGGCCAGGGCAATACCTTTCTGCCCTCCTGGAAGTTTGTGAGCTCATTCAGGACGCTGATGGGTAAGTTCTGAGAAAATGCCCAATGACTGATGAGACTTCACCGTGAAAAGTCCTTCCCCTGATGCCGCCACACCTAAGAGATGCCACCTCTTTTATTCACACCCCTTTCTCCTCTGAGAGGGACCCCTCCCTCCCCACCACCAGATGTCCCTATTCCTCTAAACACAACTTGAAAAAGACCCAAGGATTTATTTTGTCTTAGCCTTCCGTGTGTCTGCCTTGCCACGCTGAGTTCTGGAACGCAATCAGGCAGTTGTCTACACAGGGAAGAGTGAGGTCTCCAGGAGTCTGGGTCTGGTGTGGGATCCTCAGACGGTAGGGCTCCTGGTCATCTCAGGAAGTTCTGGGGCAGGCTGGGGTGATAGGGCTGGCAGAGGCCAGGCAAGGGACAGGCATCGGAGTCCTCATGGGAGACTAGGATGGAGCCAGGTGAAGGCCTTGTAAGGATAGGTAAGTCTTCCCTACAGACTCTTTCTGGAGGCCGAATCCAGAGAGCTCGGCCCTTTACTGCCTGGTGGGATGGCTGTCTTCCTCCAGTTGCAGTGCCTGCCTCCTGCTCTTAGCTGCTGATAAACCTAGGTTCTCACAGTAGCGAACGTGTCATCCTCACTTGGACTCACCACCCTGGGCTGAGGTGGCCCTTCTGTGCTCTGGTCATGAGCAAGTCTCAAGGACATCACTCATAGCAGGTTTACGATTGGTCCATCGGCCAATTGAGGATCTCTACATTCTAAATTCACTGTCTGTGTGTGTCTTCACTTGCTGGACGTGTTCTGTATCCAAAGAACATCTCATCAAGCTCAGGCTAGACTTGTATGTAGACCAGGATAAATATCATGTGACAGAGGCCACCACTGCTTGTTTCCAGAACAAGTCTCACCATAGCTCTAAGGTCTGCTTTCCAAGTCCTGGCTCCCTAATAGCCATTCCTAATAGTCTCTGCCTGATCATAGTATGCCTGGTCTTTTGTGATCTGACTGTTTCTCCCTACAGAGCATCATTTGTCTTTGCCCCTTCCTGCCTTGGCACCTCACTATTTACTCTCAAAACCACAGAAACAACTTCGGATACTCTGCACCCCATGCTCCAACAGCCCTGAGCACCTGTACCCTGTGGCAACCCTACCCGTCCTGTATCCTGGGAGTCAGCAGCTCCAGGATCTCACAGTTCTAGGCACCCTGTATCCCAACAGCCCTGGGCATCCTCAGTCCTAGGCATTCTGCATCTAGGTACTCACAGCTCTGGACTCTCACGGACCCAAACATCCTGCACCCAGGGTACGCATAGCTCTGGGCTACCACAGCCCCATGCCTCAACAGCCCAGTTGTCCCAGGCCCTAGATAATTGATGTCTGAACAATCTATGGCATCCTACTCCTTGGTGTCCACAGCCCCCTGATACCCACAGCCCCTAGTGTCCACAGCCCAGGATCCCACAATCCTGAGCACCTGGCACCAGGTGACCCAACATAACCTAGCATCTATAGCCATGAACATTCTGCTCCTATCCCTGGCACCCATAGTCCTAGACTCCCACAGTTCCATGCCCTGAAAGCTCTAGGTGTCCTCCATCCCAGGCACCAACAACCTTTGCCTCCTAACGACCTTGTGCTCAGAGTCCCAGGTGTCCTGCTCCTCATACCTGTCAGGATACCTGACAACCTGGGTATCCTGACCCCAAGTGCCTGCATCTCTAGGTTCCAAGAGCCCTGGACATCCTATCCCCATGTCCCCACAGCCCTGGTCTCCTACACCCCCCCAGGCTGCCTGTACCACCTGATGCTCTGACTTCTTGCTTCTTTACCATTCAGGTTGATATGATTTTCTTCTATATCTGTCTTAGAGGAGAAAAAAATACTCATAATTGGGGTACCTGATTCAAAGTCAAGGCAGCTTTGATTTTATCTACTTGGGCCCAGAGGTTTCCTGCCGTGGGAGCAACCAGCTGCTAGGTCGATGCTGAGGCCCTCACTGTGGGAGGATAAGGGTGTTTGGTGGTGCTGAGACAGGGTATGGAAGCCGACTGGTGATTGGCATGGCAGAGGATCCAAGAGAAGGATTGAATGGTGCCCCGGAGGCATGGTAAGAAGGCATTTCTGAAGGAGAGTTCTAATTGCTTTTGTGGTGTGCTATCATCTGAGGGTAACGGTGTAAGCACACGAACCTCCTGACGGTTAGATATAGAATTATTATAGGATGTGAGCCACTGATGGGAAGGGGGGTTCTGCAAAAGGCATTTTATTAGCATTTTTTAAACTGAAATTTAAATATTCTTATTGTGGGAAGACTCATAAATATCCAAAAAGAACCTGAGGAGTAAAATATTAATAATCACCACAAGCTCACATATGTATTTAGATGTAGATGTAAGACTTTCTGGTCAAAATTGTCATAAGTTCTTGACAAGTCCTTGAGCCTTCTGGCATCCTGACTAACCAGTGAAACCCACTGAAAACTTGGAACTGATATCACAGTGAGCTTTGTGGGGAAGAAGGAGCTGGTGAAAGCACAGCAGTCTTCACCACAAACCAACTGTCCAATAAGCTGAGCTTTGACACTTATCGATGACCCCCTCGGGAGACCTAGGCCCCCAAGGCATGCCAAGTTCCTTTCCTGGAACTTGGGGAACTTGGCTTGCATTCTGCTTTGGCACACCTCCTAAGCTGTGGCCAATATTTAGCCACCCTCCTTGAAGGCTCCATTCTGTGCCAAGGGTTCCGTAGACCTCGTGGCCTTGCCTATCCATTCATAGCGTCCCGTGTAGCGCAGGCCAGGGCTGAAGGTCAGTGTGCATGCATGGGGGCCCCTGACAGAAGCATGTTTACTGAGCTGTTGTGCTCTCTGCACCCGCAGCTCCGAAATGACATTTCAGGAATTGAATTACCGACATTTCAGTACTTGCAGAATCCAGGAATAGATTATTTGATTATATCTGTTGGAAGTCATCCCCGCAACTGGCTTTGCTTTCTCAGCCAACAGCTAAACCGAGTGAGGAACAGGAGACAGCAGAGGGAGGCCGTAATTACGTGGTTCTCCCAAAAGCACATCTCTCAAGCTGGCAGCAGTTGGTGGCTTGTCCCTGGTCTGGGAAAGCCCCTGGACTCTGATGCGCCAGGCCGGACCCAAAACTGGCACAGAGACCCAACAGGCACAACAATCACCTGCTAGTGTGGGTCACACTGCTGGGCCTAAGCAGACTAAAAATGTCATTTTGATGGCTGCTACTGCAGCCAGAGGCACTTCCCTCCCGCTCTATAGAGGAAGAAATGGGCCATTTAGGTCTGCTGGGTAAAATCAGGGTATCTGTGGCCTGATTTCCGAGACAAGTCCTTGAGAGGTTGCTGGTCTTGGGGTTTCAATTTTTAGGGCTCAACAGCCATTGAGGAAATCTCCGATTTTCCTTGGCCTCAAGGTATCTACAGAATATATGAAGGTTTCAGGAGGTGTTTCCCAGCCCAGCAGCAATGTCTCCCTTTGGAATTTGCAGCCTGCTTGGCCAGGCTAAGATAGGAACATAGATACTTGGTGCTACTGAGTTGAGGCTATGGCTTCCTGGTTGCTTCATGGCTGGAACCCCCTGAGAGCCACTTATGTGCACTTACCCCTTGGGTCAAAGCAAGTTTGTGAGGGTCAGAAGAATGTGCCTCTGTCCCCTGGTCTGTCAGCACCCAGGCTGATTGGCAGTCTAAGCACAGCTGGGAGAACTCTGTCCCTTAAAAACTGTCACCATTTGCCTATTAATCAAATAATAATTAATAGACTGTGTTTAGCCCCACCAGGGAAAGCTGAAATAAGCTCTCAGAAGGCGCCGGCCCAACCAGGCAAGGACTACTTAATTCAAAGGAAGGGCCTGGCCTCATTAGGGCCACCCCAGTGTGCCCTTGGAACGTACTTCTTGGCGTCCTGGAAAAAAACAAGTCTCTTGTGCAGGCGCCTACCTGGACTACTTATCTCTAGAAAGGGCAGAGTTAGGCCTCTGGAGTGGTTAGACTCAAATACGGTGCTGGCATCCCGCCCGCACCATCTTTTGTGGAACCCTGGAAGCGCAGGCCCCCTTTCCTATCTGTACCCCTTAATGGCTTCTTCCTTTTCAGTCCTGAGGAACTAACTTCCTAGTGACCCAAGAGCTCTGGTTTCAGCTTCCTCTCCTCTGTTTCCCATCATTTCTGGAGCAGGCAGGGCATCTTCACAGTAGAGGGCACAGTGGGAGGCAATGTGTCACAGGCAGGTGCCTAAGGACAGGTGTGGAATGTGGCTAAAGGAGATTTGGGGATTCAGGTGTCCAGTCTGTCCTGATCTGGGATGTTTAGTGACTCCCCCCCCCCCCCATACTGCAAGACCTCTGATTCCTCAGAGTTTATCAGAAGGAATACCAAGCAATAAAGACAGGCATAGGCATCTCCTCCTCTCATCTTCCAGGCCTCGGCACCTCAGGACTGAATGGCACCTGTGGGCTAGCTTTTGTTCAAGGCTGCTCTGTGAGGTCTGGATAAGCACTAGCCACGACCTGAGGAGCCTGACCAGGGGCCATGATCCAAGGGATCACTGGAGCCTAGCGCCGTTGAAAACTCCCAGCATGCTTTTCGGAGGTATGTGGCACTCTGCCCATGGGAATCAGGTAGCAATGGTGTTAGGTTAGTGCTCTGGCCTTCATCTTCTGCCTCAGTTTCCTCCTCTATAAAGGGAAAGTGGCTGTCTGTCTTAAGTCATACAGTATGGAATCTGCCACTGGGCTGTAACTTTGCTGTGGATCCAAGATAGACCATGTAGATTATAGAGCCCAGGCGGGAGCTGGCATACTGGAGACTCTAGGAGGTCAGTGTACGGGAAGTAAGGTAAGTGACAGAGGCAAAGCCACATACGTAGGAGGGGCCTAGTGGATGGTGAGCACTTAGCCGAGGGCTGTTGGGATCCTGCGCGTGTGCTGGGGTGAGGTGGAAGGGTCAGAGTCTAGTGGGCTCTTCACATGGAGGGAAGCTGGTCTGAATACACCAGCATCTCAGAAGTGACCACAGCCCTTGAACCAGGTGGGTAGCCCAGCTGGAGTCCACATCGGTCTTGCAGCCTTGACCTGGTTTACAGTGCTTCCTGCAGCTTTTGTACCAAGTCATTTATCCTGTCACCTTATAGCTGGTTCCTGGTCTGCTGCCCTCAGTTCCACCTGGGCTCAGAGGCCTGGGTAGCAGCGCCCTTGGTTTTTGTACAGGAGGGAGACTTTCTGAGCTGCATAACCCCATGTCGGGTGCATAGCTTAAGGCATGGTCTCACCTAAGGGCCCCAACGGGAGTTTCCATGAAGTTAAGTCTTATTGCATTAAAGGATCGGTGGGCAGGGTGTGGGACTTCCATGTTCTCTCTGGAGCTGGGCAGCACTGCCTGACCTGAGCAGCCTTCCCTGGGACTTTTGTTTAATCCAATGCGCATGGAGGCCTTCTCTTCACAGTCTCCTCCTCCCCATCTCCAAAAGGGCTCACCTGAAGAGATACGAGAACCAGCCCAGTGTGTCCTCGGCCAGGCTCTCCCCTGTATGGCAGTGGTAAGGAGACAGGTCGTGCACAGGTCCTTGTGGGCCAGAGTTTCTCTGCTGCTGGGCTGGCTCTGGGTTCTTTTATAACCATTCAGAAGAGGTTCGGCAGCATGTCCACCTGCCTCCTCCGGAAGACGTCATCTTCAAAGATGAAGGAATGCACACGGGTGTTTCCTTGGCTCGTGGTCACTCCTGGGAACCTGGTTGTCACTGATGGCCATCGAACGAGGAGGGTAATAGCAGCCTCTTACCAACCAGTCCAGTTCTAGCTTTGCTTTATATCAGATCAGTCTTCCAAAGATGAGAGAAATCGAGACCCTCCACTCCCTGTGGGCTGAAGCGCAGGAGGGGAAGCTGTGTGGTGCTTTGACTGGGTAGAGTTGACATGGGAAGAAAGCTATGAAAGACAGTTACTAGAGTGTGGCAGGGCCACCAGCATGTGCTCACCACACACCATATGCATCCCTTCAGGCACTGGGTGCATGTTCTGTCTCGATACTGTATCCAGGGTGGTAGGTTCAATACCCGAGTGAGGGTTGAACACTCAGGGGCTCCCAGGAGGAAGGCAGATGATTGAGCAAATGTATGAACTAGGGCACATGCACTGTCATGAAGGCTGGGCACAGTAAGAATGCCACAGGCCGCTCAGGACGCCTGGCCCTGGTAGGCTTCCTTCCCACCTGCCTGGATATCAGCATGCTTCCCTCACTGCTGAACATCTGTGGTGCCCTTCAGGTGGTGTCCGTTTACAGCAGTCACAAGACAGCTCCCATTCCCCACCTAAGGACTGAACGGCAGGTGGATTCAGAGCTGCTTGTCAAAGCTGTGTGCTCTCCCTGCTCGCCCTGGCTCTGTCACACCAGGGACCCTAAGAGGGAGCAATCCAGTGCTAAAGGAGCCTCCTTCCTCAGGCCTCAGCCTGCCCTCCCCAGCTGGCCTGCTCTCAAGCGCTAAGGGACATAGTCGTGACAGGTGAGGGCAGTGAGCCCCAGAACCGATGGGATAATCAGAAGTTGGTGGTGGGCACCCGGAAGGAAGATGGGATGGGGTGAGGTGGGAAACTGATTCCAGGCGTGCAGTGAGTGGAACCAGATCCCCAGACGGGGATGAGGAGCTGATGGGGAAACTGAGGCATGATGTTGAGGAAGGTGTGACACAAGGCCCCAGCAGGCTCTCTGCTTCTGACACCTCTGCCTCCTCTCCATGAATAAGGCATGAGGCGGTGGGGCGGGGTGGTGGGGCTGCTTCATCATTATCATCTGACTCCATAATAGAAAAATTAAAATTTAAAGTGATGGAAAGTGACGAGTGACAGAAATGTTCCTAGAAACTGGAGATTGTGCGCCGAGTGGCTCTCAGGGAAGATGACATCAGACACCGAGTCCCCAGGAGTGAGGTTTTAATGTTTCAGTATTTGAAGCCGAGGACACAGGAGCCTTTGTTCTCTGGGCCCCTGGGGGCCCTCAGTTCTCACCACCACCCCCAAGAAGCAACTTCATCTCACCATGGTCCCAGTGCTTTGTGATGCAGGCCTCTTCAGGGGCCTGGCCAGCCCCCCCCCACACACACACACACACACACCATCTCCAGGCACACATGTCACCCTTCCTAATGCCAGAGGAAGCCCAGGTCATTAAAAATCCAGGCCACTAAAAGCCTTTCCAAATTGTCTCTAAAGTTCTTAGCCTAAATCCAAAAGTTGAATTCTAGGGTTCTTGGGAGTGTTGACTTGGCTGCAGGTCGTCCTTGTGATAGATGTTGGCTACCAGCTCTGGTTGATGTTAGTTGTTTTAATGTTTTAAAACCAGGCCTCCTCCAAAGCTAAAGTCACGTTAACTCTCGTTTTCCCGGCCTCAGCCCAATCAGCGTTGGGAGTGCAGGTGTGTGTCAGTCCAGAGAGGTCTGTTTTCCTACTCGGGCTCTAGGAAAATCTAAAATGTAGCCAAGTCCTTAGTCCCCACCCACTCCCAGGAGCTCAGAGCAACCTGGCTGGGCCTGCCCAGTTCCCCAGGGCAACCACTTGTCTTCCGCTGGCCTGCTGGGCTCCAAATGCTACTGGGCTCCTTCCTGAAGAGCGAGCAGTCCAAACCCTCCCCTCCTGAGTCAAGCTGAGTCCTCAGGTCAGTGGGGCAGAATGCCAGAGCTCTAGGGACAACGGGCTGCACAAAACACTTACTTTAATTAGAAGAATTATGTAAAACAGATCAGAAAGTTGGCAAAAATATAGGACAAAAAAGTCACTGAAGGCCACCTCCTGACCCAGCCCACTCATTTGCTCCACCCTCTGGTGCTCTCCTCACAGTATTGGCTGGCACACCAATACTTGTGATATCACCGGAGAGGCCACGTGTGGTCAGCCCTCTGGAGAAGTCTGAGGATTATGGGAGACACCCTTTTTCTCCGGGATGAGACACAGCTGGTCCACTTAGATGGAGGCAGTAAGTGCCCCCACCCCCCCATCTGCAGTCACTGAGTTCAGGTTGAAAACATGACAAATACTAAATGTCATAGTTGCACGGAGTGAGGTGAAAGTGAGTGGAACAGCAGAGGTGGCTTCTTGTGAGGAGAGGAGCAGGTGTGAGGTCCAGGGAGGAATTAGGAGAGAGGAGTTGGGCAGACATCTGGACTTGACAGTGTAGAGTCTGTTCAACCACCTCCTTCCTGACAGTCATCCCCTCCCCAAATCTGGAATCGTCTTGATTACTGGTCTGTAATCTGCACACACATATACATACACACATACACACATACACACACACACACACACACACAAACACACACACGCAAACACACACACGCGCGCGCACCAGGAGAGCTGATGTTCTGTGAGGTGTGGATTTCTGGTACTTCACCATAAAGAGCTTGGCCATGCTGCTGGGGAGGATTGAAGTATGGAAAGAAAAACTGCAGGAGCCATGTGGTGGATGGTTGCACCGGCCAGGGAAGGACTGCCAGGGTTCTGGAACGGAGAGCTGCAAAGCCCTCCCTCCCAATGAGCTGTGTACATCAAGAATGCTAGAATATGGGAGGGGAGAGGAGGGAGGGAAGGAGGATCCTTATCGGCCCTGCAGGAGCTGGGTCTGCCCTGTCCAAGGTCTCTCCAGTGTGGGTGCTTACTCCTGGAGACCCGTGACCTTATCCCTTATCTTTTGCTTAAAGCCTGCCTTTTTCATCTAGAAACATTGTATCCCTCCAGAGAATTCACTCAGCAGGAGGTGTTGGCCACAATCTGTCCTGTCTCCACGCCTGTACTCCCTCTGGAGGCTGAGGTAGATTTGAGGGTATTTGGGGGCTTTGCCCAGAGGCCAGAGCTAAGGAAGGCAGAGGGCACGGGTCCAGCGTCCACTCCCGTCTCGCACCCTTTGAGACTCTCAAGGCGAAGCAGTCAGGGAAGGACACGAATTGTACAATGACTTTTTTTTTTTTTTTTGTGGTATAACTGGACAGATACAAATACGGAAGTGGCAATCAGACCTAGATGTTAGCCCCAGATCTTTTCCTCTTAGCAGCTGTCTGACCTTGGACAACTATCCAATCTCCAGACTTTACTTTCTTCATAGGACTGGACAGTCACCCCCTCCCACTGCCAAAGGGACAGCAAGCCGCAATCACTACACAGAGCTACTGAGCACCAAGGCACCAAACCAGCTGTCTCCTGGTCTGCCTTGTTTTATATCTTGGAAGAAAAAAAGAGAGAGAGAGAATCAACTGGAAAACCAGCAATTAATAAAATAAGTCAGGAGAGTAATTGGTGGGGTAATAAATATTCATATTTGCTAAACCACTTATTAGCATAAATTTAAAAGATTCCTTTCTCCTGCTAAAATTGTTTTGGTTAGTTCCAGAGCTGGGTGCATTTGTCAAAACTAAATGGATTGCACACCTAGAAAGGATGAAATTTATGGTAGGTAGATTTTTTTTCTTAGCTGGGTATAATGACACATGCCTGTAATCATAACTTTATATATATATATATATATATATATATATATATATATATCACACTCAAACACACATCCCTTTCTAATGCAAGCAAAACACATGGAATTGACAGTGTCTAATTTAAGTCTAATTTAAGTGTCTAATTTAATATCTGATATTGATGAAGAAAAAGACATCTACTTTTTTATGTGTCTGTGCATGAGAACAGGTGGCCTTGGAGGTCAGAGCTGTCAGGTCCTGTAGAGCTGGAGCTCTGGGTAACTGTGGGCAACTCAGCATGGGTCCCAGAAATGGAACTAGAATCTCTGCTAGAGCTGTACTGTAATCTTAACCACTGAGCCACCTCTCTAGCCCTGACATCAAAATGCTTTGCTCTGTAGACCAGGCTGTCCTTGAACTCACAGAGATCCACCTGCCTTTGTCACCCAAGTGCTGGAACCAAAGTCAGGAGCTACCATGCCCAGCTTTGTAAACAGAACCCCTGATGGCAAGTTTTAAAAATGTTTGGACTTGGACATAACTTAGTTCTTTCTAGTTTGTGGAAGGCTGCCCCTTATACCCCTCCCCTGCACCCCCAGGACAGTAGACCCCACCATGATTCTCCTCATGGGACCTTCAGGGAGGCTGCAGTGTGCAGACAGAAGCAACCCTGCCGTTTCCCAGAGACAGCTGCTTCCGCCTCCTTCCTGTTCCTAAAGCCCCTCATCTTATGACTTGTTAAAAACACCGTGAAGACCAACCAAATGAGGCTCATGAGAGTTGCTTTGGAGAGGAGGGGTTTATAATGTTACCCACTGTCCTTGACCCCATAAAGTGAGGGGCTTGTGGTGAGACCTTAGAGGGCTGACAGACTCAGGGAACACAGCTTCCCTCTGGGCTGTGGGTGAAATACTTCAGAGTCCACAAGGCAATCAATAGCTGGTCTTTCCTTGATGGCAGCTGAGCAGGGCTCAGTTAATGACCTCACCTATCTCTCGACTGGTTGCCCGTTCACGAGTGTGGGGTGGTTTTGCCTGGACCCCATCAGCAATTTCAGCCTCTACCTCTACGGCATGGCCGAGGATGGGAGGAGGCTGGGGAGCTAGTAAAATTCCAGAAGCATTGGTGGCTGAGAAGATGAGACGGGAATGTGACAGGGCTAACGGCGGACTTCTCAGCGTGCTTTCAACATGTAGTCAACCATTCATGAGAGGACGGCTGTGAGCGAAACTCAGACCGCTGGAGACTTAGGGGCCACTCAGAACCAGCACGCTTTCTCAGCACAGGTGCACAGGTTGAGTGCAGCCTTGAACAGGAAGCCGGAGCCCCTGAAACCAGGCCTTACTTAGCTCAACCAAACCCTGTGCATTTTTCTCATTGCATAAATGCCACTGTCCCCAAAGAGCTGTTAATCAGGCTGGCTGTGAGTCTACCTGCTCTGCCCCTTTGCCACCGTAACTGTACTTTCAAAGCTCCAGCTGTCACTTAGCAAGTGACTTTGCTGGCTTTGGAGACACCTCAGCACATGCTCTGGGGATGGGGAGAAGATATGTGGGCAGACTGGTGGGACAGCCACGTGTATGTCCCGAGGGCTCTCTGGCTTGGGGTCTGGAGTGAACAGGGAGAAAAACCTGCTGGGACCAGGCAGTCAGAGAGAGCTGAGTCTGTGAAGTAAGAGGACCTGGGCTTTTCATCTAGCTAGGCCTGCTGAGAAAAGCCGGCAGGCACTATGCCAGAGGTTACTACCGGCTGAGGTCTGTTTTAGCCCAGGGAACTGAGTGCTGACCGCAGCCGCCTACATCTGCTGTGTATCACAAGCTCTAGGCTCCCGAGAGGATGAGCACCCTCCTGGTTGAGCAGAGCACTTCCTGGAAAGTTCTTGCCAGGACTGCACCCCACACCCAGCCCTCTCATATTCATAGTTCCTTGCTGGCTCTTACTGGAGGCTCTGTTATAGGTCTGTCACCTGCTCTGGAAAGCTCTCCTGGTCTCTAGGCAAAGTTGGGGCTCCCTCTGTGGTTTCTTTTAGTATCTATCACCTAGCCAGGGCCCATACCATTTGACCCAGAAACTCCTGTGGCCTTTGCTACATGCATCATAAACTTAGGAAGCAAGAATCACCCCCGTTCTGTGTTACATTCTGGACACTTAAGACGGGGCCTGACACACATGCGGGAGCACCATTGAGTGTGATGTGTAAAACTGAAATTGCAAACGAGACTCCACCTCCTGCTCACAGACCATCACCCTGATGAAGGTTCAAATATGGTTTTGATTGGGTCCCCTGAGTCACTGCTTATGTGGGACCGAGGCGGTCCTAAGGTCTCATAGCAGCAGAAGGGGTCCTCTATGCTGGTTCTGTCTGAGCTGTCCAGGAGCCCCCTGTGGTGGCACTTCCAGGATGTACATGGAGCTGGCACAACTGCCCAGTGCCATCTGAGGCTCAACAGCCACCAGCCTGTCTGGTTCTCATGCTTCATTCCCATTGGGAGACTTTTGCAGGTCTCCTTCTTTCTCGGGCCTGGATTTAACTCTGTGGAGACATTGGGTGACACCTGAATATGACCCTCATTCGTGCAGAGATGATGGTTCAGTTTGCTTCATGGTCAGCCAGATTGAGACTGTTAATATGTTAGATGGGACTTAGAAGAGCAGATTGTTGGTCTTGGGGTGGCAACTCCTACACTGGTCCTCACTGTCACCAAGGCATATTGTCACTGCAGTCCTAAGATAGTCTAGTCTATGGTAAAGATTGGTCTTAGGGTCGAATGTGCTCAGAGTACATTGTGTGAATGTGTAATGTCATGGTGGGGCCTGTTATGTTGTGCAGTTAATATGAACTAAGGAGAGAGGGACACTGTCACACACTATTACAACGTATCTTTGTTTTGTTTTTAAAAACTAGTCCTGTGTGATCTGAAGTATGATGTAGCAATAAGTGTCATTAAAGAAACACAGCTTAAAACGTTACCACTGTAAACCTGCTCGAATGGCCAAAGTCCCAACGTTCCTGGAAGACAGCTGGCAGTTTCTCACAAAACCAAACACGTTCTCATTCTGTGATCCAACAGTCGCCCTCCTTCACACTACCAAAGAGGTCCAAACATTTGCCCACAAAAATCTTACACATGAGGACCCCGCGCCCAACTGCTGTGACCCGGGCTGACTCCTTCAGCCACACGATCCCACCATAACCTGCCAAGTTGCCACAGGCCCAAAGCTGCAAAGCTAAGTAGCTAGACACGAAACTTCTGAATCTGTGGCCAGGGTAAACTTTCTCTACACTTAAGATGATTATCTTGGGTGTCTTTTGATGGAAAGTTGACTCAGACACAGCTTTGCTGCTGGAATCTACAGTCTGTCCACAGGAACACGAGAGCAGCAGTGGCTTATGGGTTCCGGCTAATGTCCCAGCATATCAGCGACAACACTGTTGATGTTCGGGGCTTTGTGGTTCTCAGGCTGGTGTAGACTGTCATGTGTATATACCCCGTTCTTTTCTCCCATTGCCACGTGTTTCCGTCTGAGAGGTACAACATTACTTTTACTGAGAGCTGCTAACATTTAAAAATATTATATATTTTATATATATGCATACTTATCCATATGTGCATACATTTCCACCCACGCGCCTGTGTACACATACACATAACACATGCCTTTTTAATGGCAGCTCTGGATTGGCATGTTTGCTTTATATCCAGAACCAGTTTCCTGAGATTTGCCCCAACCTGTAAGACACGTTTCTTTCTCACATGTGAGCCACAGACAACTTTGGACCTCCACTCTTGAGGGTGGGGCTGGCTGGAAGATCATTCCTTCAGTTATACACTTAACATAATTTCTCACACAAGGAGCAGGCATGAGGCTGGATGCCAGCCAGTGTGGCTACTGCAAGAGACCCCTTGTGGGAGCTTAGAGACAGAGATGTGGAATCCTCTTCCATGTGGATAACCTAACCCTGGTGGGTGCCCAGTTCTCTGTGGGGTGCCCACTCATGCCTCACCACTGCAAGGCAGAACTCTGACCTGTTCTGGACAGATGAAAAGTGGGGACTTCAGACTTAATCTAGTTTGTTCTCTCTGTGCCTGGAGGTGTGCTAGGTGCCAGGCAGGGCCCTGTCCTCCATCTGTATTAGTACCTTGCTGCAGGGCTGCAGTTGCTAGCCCTAGACAGTTAAGAGATGCCACCAGTGCCACCAGTGGCAGAGTAAGGTAAGGGGAAAGTGAACATTGTGATAAAGTAGGAACGGGTTAGGGCAGTGGCTCTCAGTCTGCAGATCTCCACCATCTGAAGATGGTCTCAGATGGTCCCCCTCCATATGTTTATTTTCTCTGCTATTTCATAATTGTGATTTTGCTACAGAGTATTGTCTCAGTTCCTAAGAAAGTTGGAAATTCGTGGTTGTCTAATGGTTGCAATCTGCAGGTTGCGAACCTCTAGGGTGATGGGGTCAGGTGCTTGGGGCCTCCCTGGAGGGATCTCAAGACTGAGCTAAAGGAGAACAGTTCATTGAGAAGTTGGGAACTATTCTGGGCAGAGAAAATAGTCTGATGGCATGCCAGAGCTTAAAGATGGTCAATCTTGGTTAAGGCACCAGAATTGTTTTGTGAACTTCTCTTCTTCCCACTACCTGCTGGTCCCCGTGGGGTCCTGACCTAGGGCTGCCAGTGGTGCATGGGATGACCCCAGGAGTGACCCCAGACACCCCCCCAACCTCCTACAGTGGCCTCAGTTCTTGTGGTTGGGAACAAAGAGGGGCTCTAGGCTTCTTTCCCAGTGGAGAGGGGGGCAATTGTGTGTTCTCAGCAGGCTCTGGATGCAGCTGACTCTGGGGAGATGCCGCCTTCCCCCTGTGGCTTGAAGCTTGCCTGAGTCAGGACTATGTTAGCTGGGCCAGGCTGGTTCAATCCGTGATGCTGAACATAGAGTGTGGACAGATCCTGGGGAGCTGTCAAGATGGCGATGTCCGAATCCCGTGTCTACCCACGCCTGAATGGCTGAGCAGTGTCACTAACAGGACTCCTGTCTTTGGGGTGCCTGTGGTGAGGAGGCTGCTGTGGGAATGTGAAGGCTGCTCATTTGAGGGGAATGAATAATTTATTTCTGTTTTCGCATGGCTTATTGCTTCATCTGAGCTGAGCTCTTGAGCATCCTGCAGGCTCCTGATTAAGGGGCTTCAGGCAGGCAGCCCTAATCCCAGTCTTTGTGCTGTGTTTCCACCTGGTCGCTCACAGGCTACATTTCAAGAGTGTCTTTGCTTTGGCTGATTCTCTGTCTCTGTCTCTGTCTGTCTCTGTCTCTGTCTCTGTCTCTCTCTCTCTCTCTCTCTCTCTCTCTCTCTCTCTCTCTCTCTCTCTCTCTCTCATAGTCCCTCTTTCACCTGTCCAGAGACTTTAATTTGCAGTAATTCTGCCTCACAGGTTGACTGTCTCTAGTGTTTGTGACAAGCTGAAAGCTACCTCACTCCAGATTATCTGATTGTTACAAGGACCAGCCTCAGCCTCTGCCCAGATTGCTCTCCTATCTCCTTTGAACTCCCTCTTGCAAAGGCCCTGACATATGCCCGGCATTCATCCTGCCCAGGTTACCATCCTGACCCTCCTCCAAATCCATCATTTAAGAATCCACAATGGCTCCCCACTGCCAAACCCAGTCTGAATTCTAATATTCAAAACTGATAATAACCACCCTGATTCCTACTTTGAGCTGCCTGCTGCTTCTTCATTCAAAGTTTAGGGAGGGTCTTCTTCATCCAGGAGGTATTTGGGGACTTGTGGACCCAGGACCAAGATCCCACTCTCTGACTGCTCAACTTCAGGACAAGATCATTAGCACAGAGATGGCAGGCAGATGGCCTGACCCTTGGTAGGAACTGGGGGAGACGGCATGGAGCATGTCAGGATTTGGGCATACCGTGTGCATGTGAATGTGCCCGACACATGGTCCTGCGCATAGCAGGATGGTCCTGCCAGCCCTTTGCATAAATGCCCATGGTTGAGAGGGTGTTTCTGTATGGGTTCGTTGCCTCTTGTGGCCTCATGGCTCTGCAAGGAAGGACAGGGAGAAGAGATGGAGAAGGAAGCAGGTCCAGAGGGAGAGGTGACTGTTCAGGGCCACCTAGCAACATAACAGAGTCCAGAATCAGCATGCTTTAGATTCCTTCCATGTTGAAGGGTTCACCCCCAACTCACCCTTCACATTCCTGGTACTCTGAGAACTTGCTGTCACCCAGCCACCTGGGGTGGACTCAGGACAGCCACTCTTAGGGACACTGTGGCCATTGTGCTCCCTCTCAGGCCATAGTGATAATTTGTTCCAAACCTAATAGCCTCTCTCCTCTTTCTCCTCCAATTTCATGACTAATAAAACGGTTGGAATGGGTATCAGTGGCTCCCACAGAGGCCTATGGCCCTGGCTCACGTGACAGGTGATCACTGAGTGGCCACGGGTGGGATCACAGGAACACTTGGAACCTTTTTGTCACTGTCCGACAAATAAAAGCATCTGCCTCTCCCAAGAGTTTTGCTTGGTCATGCTGCCACACCTGGCCACACCTGGCCATACTGGTCTTTCAGGGCCACTCCTGGCCATATACCTGGTCACACCTAGCTCTGTGACTTAGGACTAAGACTCTTCCCTCTTGGGATCCTTTGCACAACTGTGCACAAATGGCAGGGCTAGACCAGTCAGGTGTTTTTTCTTCTTTGCTTTACCCAGGGAAGCCTCAGCTAAATGTCTGTGTTCAAAGATGTGGTCCCACTGTGGAAGGAAGGGCAGGCTACTCTTCCTTCCTTTCCTCATGAGACTTGCTGCAAAAGTTTTCAATTCCTCGCTGAGACAGAAGGGCATCCCTTCCTGTGGGCACAACTCCACAGAAGCAGAAAGTGCCAGTTAGGTTAGAAGTCACACACACACACACACACACACACACACACACACACACACACACACCCAGGCCCACCACTGTTTCCCGCACAGTTACTTCACTGTTCTGGTATTGGCAAACGTTTTTCACCATCTTTCTTCTGGAGCAGGAGAACCCTTGGCCACTTCTGGGAAGAATGCCAGAAAGGGCGTCTTACGGCCCCTGGTCCAGCGTCAGCAGCAGCAGGTAGTCATGGTGGGAAGTGACAATGGCCCTGGCTAGGGAGGTCCCAGGAAGTCTATTATGGCTTTATTTCTGACCCTGTGAAAGATGATATACACACAACTAGTGAGGCAAAGGTGGACGGTCTCAATTTACTGCTGCTCTGGGGGCCACAGACTCTTTTTCTCTGGTGCCTGGTGTTTTTGCAGCAAAATTGCTTAAAATCTGAGTTCTTGGGCTGCTGAGATGGCTCAACAGGAAAGGGTTCCCACCACCGCCTCCCAAGCTGAGATCCATCCTCATGATTCACATGGTAGAAGGAGAAAACTGACTCATGAAAATTGTCTTCTCCTTTCTACATGTGGCCACAGATGCACAAACACACACACCACACACAACCCACCCCATACATACTATACACATACGCAGATACACATACCACATGCAAACACACCCATATACACTACTCACATGTACAAACATACACACCACACACAAACACACCCATACACACTATACAATGCACAGACACACATACCACATACAAACACATTCATATACATTACACACATGCAGACACACCAATACATACTATACACATGCATAAACACACCCATATACATTACACACATGTGTGCACACACACAAACACACCCATACATACCATACACATGCACAAACACACATACCACACACAAACACACCCATATATACTATACACATGCACAGACACACATACCACATACAAACATATTCATATACATTACACACATGCAGACACACCAGTACATACTATACACATGCACAAACACACACCACACACAAACATACCCATATACATTACACACATGTGCACACACACACAAACACACCCATACATACTATACACATGCACAAACACACTGCACATACATATACCACATACACACATCCATACACACCACACAACCACACACACACAGACACCTGCATCCTCCCCAAACACACACACACACCCCTAAATGAATAAATAACAATTTATACCCAACAATGTTTAAGCCGTTCATGGTGTCCCTCAAACTTGATACCATTGAAATGCTAATTTACAATGGATGGTATTAGGAGGTGGGGGCTTCAGGAGGTAAATTACATTAGGAAAGTAGACCTCTCAAGATGGGATTCATTCCCTTATAAAAAGAGGAAGGAGATCTCCTCCCTACCACACAAGAGCTCGGTGATGAAGTGCTCTGTGGGCAGTTTACTATAGCAGGCCCCGAGGCATGCGGACTCAAGGCTTGTGAGCTCTCGTGTCTGGCCGCTTCATTCACCTTTGTCTGTGTGGTTAAGCGTCTCCGTGGGGCATTCTGATGGCTTTTTAGTATTCCGTTGTGCAAAGACACAAAACTTGCCTACTGGTGACATGTAGATGGACATCTGGATAGCTTACAAATTGGTGCCAGCACATGCCCCCTGGTGTGTGCACATCACACCCACCCACCAGTCTCAGTGCATCAAGGAGCTAGACCCTGGTTTCTTGGCAGGTGTGAGCAGCAGATAGCCCAGTCTTTTGAGGTGGGCATCGACGGCAGGCTTTGTTGTCTATCTGCTTGTTGGTTTGTTTAGTCAAGGTCTTCTGTATTCCACGGTGGCCTCAAACATGCTGTGTAGCTGAAGATGACCTTAAAAGTCTGATCCTCCTGACTCAACCTGCTGAGTACTGGAATTACAGGTGTGCACAACTGTCTGGTCTATTCAACAGATGCAATTAAGCCCAGCGCTTCGTGAATGCCAAGGATGCATGCTAATAACTCAGCCACACAGGTTGTGAGAGTCCAAGCAAAAGCTGCAGTTAGGTGCTGCATAGGCTTTGGAGTTGGGAATCTTTTTTTTTTTTTTTTAGTTATTTATTTTATGTGTATGAGTGTACTATCTCCATGCTCACTAGAGGAGGGCATCAGATCGCATTACAGATGGTTGTGAGCCACCATGCGGTTGCTGGGAATTGAACTCAGGACCTCTAGAAGAACAGTCAGTGCTCTTAACCACTGAGCCATCTCTCCAGCCTCCGGAGTTGGGAATAGTTATGTGCCAAATTCTAGTGCTCCCAGACCAAGGCTGGTAGCACTGGGCACTGGCCATGACTGTGCCTGGCTCAGGGTTGGGTTCAGCTTACTGTTAAGCCCAGTTGTCCTCCCAACCCCTCCCTGTCTTGTGAGGGTGGGCAACCTGCGTGGTCTCTTCTAGCTTTGGCTGCCACTGTGTGCTGTGGAGTGTAAGCCAATGATATCTGCAGGATCCGTGGTTTCCTTCATGACTCCATTGCTTTATTATTTGTTATTAATATTACTATTGCTTTTTTGTTTTTTTGAGACAAGTCTTCCAACAGTGCTCAGACTAAGCCAGGAACTATATATACCGGGCTATACTGTATAGCCCAGGCTAGCCTGGAACTGACAACCCTCTCAGCTTAGCTTTTCTACTCTAGGGTCTCAGGTGTATGCCATCATACCTAGTTCTAACTCAGTTTCCTGAGCTATGCAATGAAAGAAATGCTGCTACAGAGAGAGGTCATTGTCTGGATAGCGTTTGAGGATATTCTGTGAGCCACTGTGCTTATTACCTGGGGACCGCGCTTGGATGAGTCATTTTAAACCACATTCACTCAGGAGTAGTCATAATCCCAAACCATCCATCTTGGGCTTCAGAGCCCACAATATTTTTTTTTCTCCCTAAGGGACTCTGCTTCCTAATTAAGTTGAGCTTCAGAATATATTAAGACAATCTGTCATCTCTTGAGCACACATCCGGTCTGTGGGAGCAGGCTAGAGAGGCCATTTCTGGGTGCTCTGCAGGTCTTGGAGGTAGTGTGATACATTGCCTGGACAGGAGCTGTGACTGGGGCCTGGAGGGAGACTTCTCTAGCTGAAGGCAGGCACAAGGGACCCTCCAGGTCTGGGCCATCAAGAGGCTCCTGCCGCAGTCACAGCCAAGGACTCCAAAAAAGTCTTAGGCTACAACTGTAGTGCTGTAGGTATAGCTTGGCTGTTCATGTGACTGAACCTACAACTGAGACCTCCTCAGCTGTTAGCTATACATGGACCATGTATATCCTAATCACTAGCCCTCTGCAGCACCCCCAGATCCTGGAGCACCCCTTGAATAAAAAGGATGCTAGAGTGTCTAACAGCATGCCTGGCATCGGGTATATATCCGAGTGGACCTACTAGGCTGTGTGCTTCCCACAAATGTGGAGATGGCCCTGGACCGAAGTGCCCATGCTGGCCTTCAGCCTGGGTGCCCAGCAGCTGGGGCCCTGAGGTACTGTGAGAGTGGGCAACCTGAATGGTCTGTTCTTCGGGGTTGGGGCCTGCACGTGAAGCTGCCGCCGCATGTTCTCTCCAACAGTTAAATTGATACCTGCTCTCCTTTTCCCATCTGAGAAGGATAACGGTCCAGCACCAGGAGCCACGTAGTTTGTCTCCTTCTTCTCATGACCCTCTTCTTTGTCTTTTTGCCCTCTGAGGTAGAAATGTAGAATGACGTTGCCTTAGATTCCTTTTTTGCTTTTGGTGGATGTCTTAGTTAAGGATCCTGTTGCTATGATAGAACATGACTGTCTTAGTCAGGGTTTCTATTCCTGCACAAACATCATGACCAAGAAGCAAGTTGGGGAGGAAAGGATTTATTCAGCTTACAGTTCTGCATTGCTGTTCATCACTAAAGGAAGTCAGGACTGGGACTCAAGCAGGTCAGGAAGCAGGAGCTGATGCAGAGGCCATGAAGGGATGTTTCTTACTGGCTTGCTTCCCCTGGCTTGCTCAGCCTACTCTCTTATAGAACCCAAGATTACCAGCCCAGGAATGGTACCACCCACAAGGGGTCCTCCCCCTCTTGATCACTAATTGAGAAAATGCCCCACAGCTGGATCTCATGGAGGCACTTCCCCAAATGAAGCTCCTTTCTTTGTGATAGCTCCAGCCTGTGTCAAGTTGACACACAAAACCAGCTAGTACAATGACCAAAAGCAAGTTGGGGAGGGAAGGGTTTATCATCTTCCACATCACCATTCATCATCAAAGGAAGTCAGGGCAGGAATTCAACCAGGGAAGGTGCATGAAGGCAGGAGCTGATGCAGAAGCCGTGGAGGGGTGCCGCTTACAGGCTCACTCCCCACGGCTTGCTCAGCCTGGTTCCTTATAGAACCCAGGACCAACCGCCCAGGGTTGGCCTCACCCACAAAGGGCTGAGCCTTTCCCCATCAATTCATTAAGGAAGTGCCCTACAGTTGTATGTTGGGAAAACCATTTCTCAGTTCCCTTCTTCCAGATAACTCTAGCTTGTGTCAAGTTGACATAAAACTAGCCAGTATACTGGGTTTTGAAGATATGGCTCATATACCATAAAATCAACCATGTCATATACATGATAATACAAAGTTAATGCAACACATAGACTTCAGTTGCTGGTGGTCTTTTCACAAGTATTAGTCAGTTTTAGAATGTCTCGTCACTGTAGAGCGGCTGTTCTCAACCTGCATCCCCTGTGGATCACCTAAGGCTATTGGAAAACACAGGTATTTACGATTCATGACAATAGCAAAATTACAGTTATGACGTAGCCATGAAAATAATTTTATGATTGGTGAGTCACAATGTGAGGAACTGTATTAAAGGGTTGAAGCATCAGGGAGGTTGAGAACCGCTGCTCTAGAAAAGACCTCACGCTCCTAACTACACCCTTGTTTCCCCAACTCCAAGAGCCACTATCATGGCAGAAAGCTTGGAGAGCAAAGGCGAGGGCTATGCTCATGCTAGGCGGGTGCGCTGTCCCCGGGCTACATCCCACAGCCCCAAATATATGCGTTTATTTCTGGACTCTCCGTTCCATTCAGTTGCTCTGTGTCTTTTCATGTGTTGGCACCATGCCACCCTGACTTTTAGTGCCTTTTAGTAAGCTTTGCCCTGGGGGGATGTGGTAAGGAGGTGGCTCATATGGCTTGCTGCTCAATTGTAAGGACCAGAGTTCAAATCCCAGAACCCACATCAAATGTCATCTGTGCACAGTGGCTGTGATTGCAATGCTCTGGAGCTGGCTACACAGATGAGCTGTGTCAGTGAGCTCTGTTGAAAGGGTTGAAAGCCCTAGCGATACAGGAAGGTTCCTGATGTCACCCTCAGGCCTCACACACATGTGCCTCCACACATGCATGGATGTGTATACAAACACTCTACACAGACAAAGCACAAGGAAGATTAGGAGGTATGAGTCCTACTATTTTCTTCTTTTTTATAACTATTTTTTGGCCATCTCAGATCCTTTGCTATCCCGTATGAATTTTAAAATCAGTTTTTCATTCTCTACAAAGAAACAAAGCAGGGATTCGGACAGGAATTGTATTAAGCCTGTGGATCAGTTTGGAGAGTGTCCGCTTAACATTAAGTCTCATGGTTTATAAACAGACAATGTTTCTGGAGTTATTTAGATCTTCCTTGACACCTTTCAACAATTTTTTTACTTTCTCCAGGCATGGCAGTGCATGCCCATAATCCCAAAACTTTGGAGGCTGAAGCCAGAGGATAGCAGCCAGGCTAGCCTACATAGCAGGTCCTAGGCTAGTGTGGACTATATAACAGACCATTTGTTTGTTTGTTTGTTTGCTTGCTTGCTTGCTTAAATAATAGGTAATTAATTAAGCAAGCCAAAACAATGACTTGTTATTTCCAGAGCAGGAACTTTGCACTTTATATTGAGATTTTTTTTCCCTTAGAGTTTATTGTTTGATGCCATTTGTTTGAAACTGCTTATTCTAATCACTATTGTCATTATCTTCATAACTTGATATTTGAATTGCAAATTTCTACACATAGTCATTTTTATCTATTGATCTTGCCTCTAGCAGCCTTGTTGAAAAATGTTATAATGGATTCATCAAGGGTGCTAATTATCAAATAATAACAGCAGAAAATAGAAATGGTATGCTCCCTCCATTCTCCTAATAAATATCTTTCATTTTTGCATTTTCTTTCTTGTTGTATCGCCCTGCTTAGAACCATATGTTGGATAGATACAGCTGAGAGGTTGCTCCGTGGTTAAAGCACAAGGATCAGAGTTTGGATCCTCAGAACCCAAGTAAATGCCAAATGGGCATCCTGGGTCCCTTGTAATGACAACAAATAGAAAATGGAGACAGAGCAAGCTGGCTAGCAAAGCCGGCTGGACAGGTGTGGTGGTTTGAATACGCTTGGCCCAGGGGGTGGCACTATTAGGAGATGTGGCCCTGTTGGAGTAGGTGTGTCACAATGAGACCCTCCTCCTAAGCATATTCCAGCCTGTCTCCTCCTAGCAGCCTTCAGATAAAGATGTAGACCCCTCAGCTCCTCCTGCGCCATGCATGCCTGGATGCTGCCATGTTCCCACCTTGGTGAGAATGGACTAAACCTCTGAACCTGTAAGCCAGCCCCAATTAAATGTTGTCCTTATAAGAGTTGCCTTGATCATGGTGTCTGTTCACAGCAGTAAGACTGTAACTAAGACAGCAGGTGAGCTCTGGGTTCAATGAGAGATCCTGCCTTAATGACTTAGGGTAGAGAGTGATGGAGGAAGATCGGGACATCAGCCTTGGGCCTACACACACACACACACACACACACACACACATACATGCAAACACATTAACGCGTGCATGCACCATGTGTGCACATGACGAGAAAGAAAGAAATGGCAAGAAAGAGCAGGCATCCTTATCTGATTCCTCATGCTAGGAGGCATGCCGCTACTAATGGTAATGTTAGTTGTGACTCTTTGTGTTGCTCATAGATGCCCTTCATCCAATGCAGAGGTTCTCCTTTGTCCTTGGATGTGTTCAAACAGGAGACTGGGAGGGGAAAGGGTGTCCTGTCAGAATATCCCGCCATCAAATCGGAATACAGCTCTTGTTTTGTAGCCTGAGCTGGCCACACTCATAGCCCTACCCCAAGTGCTGGGATGACATTCTTAGCTAAGGGTGGGCCTTTTCAGTTGTCTTAGATTCTCCCAAGCTTCCCCCTTGTCCTTCCAGCGTTGGCATTATTGAGTTCTTCCAATGTGCAGAGTTGGTTGGGGTTTTTTGTTTGTTTGGTGGGTTGCTTGGTTGGTTTTGTATTGGTTTTTTTTTTTTTACACTAACTCATAATTTTAACAAAGTTAGGAAGTGCCATTATTTTGTCCATTTCCCAAATGTGCAGAGGGAAAAAGAGAAGCTCCGTAACAGGTTGGGGTCACCCACCAGGACAGCAAGGCTCTGGCTGGCCAGAGGACAGGCTGTCTCTCTGCCTGTCCCCTTCCCTCCCAGCTGTTCTCACAGATAGATGGGTCAGGCATGGCCCCAGCCTACCTTAGCTCTGACAGACAAAAGGCTGGGCTCTAACAGAGAAGCAGAACTTCAGAAAGTACCCTGTAGGAGCCTGGGGCTCTGGTGCAGGGGCCCTGCCTGGCCCTGTCTTTTGTCCCAGCCCAAAGGCTCTACACAAATGCTCTTCCCCTCCAGGATGCCTATGCATCCTTGGAACAGCAGCCCTTCGTCTCCGGCTCAGTATGACTCACCCATCTCTCCTCCAGAGGAAGAGACAATCTGTTAGACAATCGCAGACAGAAATCAGGACCCACCAGACATAGCTCAACATAATTATTCCCGCCTAATGACTTCTGCTCCTTGAGTCCGTCTCCAGCAATGACTGCAATCTTTATCTGCCATTGGAAAGCTGGTAGTCAGGGAGCCCCTGCGGCTGAGTGATAGGGTCGGGGAGAAATTTGCAATTCATGCAATTCAAGCAGCCTTGAGGGTCTCTGGGATCGAGTGCTCCCTTGCGAGGAAACCCGAGTGCTCCCTTGCGAGGAAACCCGTTGGGGACTTGGGGACGGGAGCATGTCTTCCTCAGGGACTCATCTCACTTCTTTGGGCATGTTAGTTATATTGTAACAGAAGACAAGCCCTGTGTCTTGCAATTTTCCCTTTATCCTGTACCTCCCTGTTCAGGTACAGCCAGGTCTTTGAAAACCTCCAGAAAAGAATTTCAGGACAGGGCAGTATAGAAACAACAGACTTTGAGTTTATTAAAGGGAGTTTTTATTTTGTTTGTTTTCTTTTTGAAACAGGATCTGTGTATCCCACACTGGCCCTGAATTTCTGATCTTCCTGTCTCCACTTGCCAAATGATGAGGTGATGGGTGTGGAACGCCATGCCTGGTTTTAATGCAATACTGAAAACTGAACTAAGGCCCAGTCGTGCATGTTAGGGAAGCCTGAGTGAGCCATACCCTCAGCTCTGACAAGAGACTTTAAACATAGATTTAAGAACAAGAACAAGAGCAAGAGTTAATGGAAGGAGAAGCAGGGCTGTGGGGTTGGCCCAGTAGGTAGAGGGCTTGCTGCACAATCGTGAAGAATGAGTTTGAATTCCCAGAATACCTATGAAAACCTAGATGCAGTTGTGAGCATGCCGTAATCCTAGCGTTCCTACTAGGAGACAGGAGAACCTTTGACACTCACAGGCCTGTGAGCCTGGCCTAATGTGAAGATCCCACCTCAAATAAGATGGACAGCAAGGACCAACTAAGGTTGTCCTCTGACCTCTGCATGGACACCATGGTACACACATACTCACACACATGAATGTACACACATATGTACATGTGCTAAATAAGGAAGTTAGGAGGAAAAATGCTCAGGGAAGAACAAAGCACACCCTACAGGAGCATCCACTCCCTTAGCTTTGAGGAGTCTTCTGTGTGATTTTGGTGGCCCTGAAGTTACGTCTTTAAGGGGATGTTGAAGATCATGAGGTGCATCAGACAGAATTACAGTCTGATCAGGTGACTCAGGTCACAAAGGTTACCTTGACACTTAGGTCGTTCTTATTGTGAGTTAGTAATCTTTCAAGACAGGGCTTCTCTGTGTAACCAGGTACTCACTCTGTAGACCAGGCTGGCTTCGAATTCACAGAAATCTGCCTGCCTCTGCCTCCAGAGTGCAGGGGGTTAAACACACTGAGGGTTAGTAATCTCGTTTGTGAGGTTTTCAGAAATCCAGAGAGGAGCCACGCCACGCTCAGGGTCATCCGTGCTCAGGCCTTCAGCATGGTTCACTGCTGTTAGTGTTCATACGGGAAACATCCCTATATAAAAGAAATAGTCTCTCCATGCCGGCACCCTCTGCAGTAAGTGTTCATCATCCCGGGATTCTTGGTTCCCAGGAGGGCAGAGGCTTCTTCTGGACCCTCAGCAAAGGAGCCATTCCCTTCCCACAGCTCCATTGCCTTCTCTTCTTTCTATTCTTCCTGTTACACATGGCCGAGGTCACATGCTGTGCCCAAGGTCAGCTGCTGAAACAGGAACTTACCCTAGGCCCTCCCCAGACCCAGCAGGCGCCCTTTAAACCTGGGAACCTCTCTAGTGGACATGGGAAGGCTGATTCTAAGTGTTTTCTTGGATTGGGTATGGTTCCTGTACTGAGCTGGGAATTGATAAGTGGTAGTCCTTAGAGCTGTTCCCAGAAGGAATTGGGTTTTTGTAGCTGAACAGCCCAGGCACCTCTAGCTGGTTGAGGCAAGGCTCTGTCTAGAGCAGGGGTTCTCGACCTTCCTAGTGCTGTGGCCCTTTAGGACAGCTCCTCATGCTGTGACTCCCCTCCGCCATAAAATTATTTTCGTTGCTACTTCCTAACTATAAATTTGCTACTGTTATGAATTATAATGTAAGTATCTGTGTTTTCTGGTGCTCTTAGGCAACCCTGTGAAAGGATTGTTTAACCCCCAAAGGGGTTGCAACCCACAGGCCAAGAACCACTGCTGCTCTAGAAGAACAGAGGGTGATAGGAAGAAGATGTGTTACAAAGAGGATTTCTTAGACTGACTTACATAGTTGGACAGTGTAATCCAACAATGGCTGGCTGTATGCTGGAGAGGCCGAAAACCCTGTGTGTTCACTACCCGGAGCTGCATGCCTTAGCAGTCTCAGTGTGGTGCCGAAGGTGTGGAGGGTTCCTAGACAGCTTCTGGTCTTGTGCCTGGGCCCTGATAGGTTAGAGCTGGAAGGGGCATCTGAGCCAGACCACACACACTCACCGGCAAGGAGGGCAGCCAGGCGGGCAGAGGCAGCCCCGAATCTGCGCTGCCCACCCTCAGGGAAGGTCTTACTCCTTCAGCTAATCTTCCAGGAAATAACTCTTACACTCACCCAACCAAAAGTGTGGTCCAGATCCAATCAAGTTGGCAACCAAAATTAGCATCACAGGCACCGATGGGACAATGTCTTGGGAGCTGAGAGATGGTGGGCTGGTGCTTACCTCCTCGGCTCAGGGATGGGGAGACACCCGCCTCACCCCACATCTACCCCCGCCCCCTAGTGTATAGTCACACTAAAAAGAAGGTGGGATGCTTGTTCACTGAACCTTGGTAATTTTTTTACTGAGCCAACAGATCTTGGGTCCTCTGCAAGAGCAGGGCATGCCCCTCACCACTGAGCCTGCTCTCCAGTCTGCGTTTGTAAACTCTGAAGGTTAATATATAAAGTGTTTGGTTTTCTCAAAGTGAATTCCTTAAGGTCACCGTCATACTTAGTGCCATTGCCAGTGGTCCTCGTTGTTCCTCGGCCCCTTCGCCCTCCTCAGCCTCCCGCCCCCTCCAGCCGGTTCCCTTCCTCCCTCACTTCATCCGTGTCGCTTCATGTCACATGTATCCTGCTACCTCTTCCTTCCATGGGATCTTTCCCTCTTGGGCTCCCCTTTCTAGTTTCAACACACACACACACACACACCACATCATACATCCACACATCTACACCACACCATACACGCATACCAAACACACACACCACACATACATACACACACCAAACACACACACCACACATACATACATATGCATATATATACCATACATACTCACACAAATACACACACCATCCATACACATACCAAACACAAACACCATACATACATACATATACACCACACATACATACATATACACATATATGCCATACATACACACACCACACATATGCACACCATCCATACACACTCCACACATACACACCACATACACACACACACACACACCATCCATACACACACAACACACACACACACACTCACCTTTTGAGTCTGGCTCATTTTGACTAGCAATGATTTCTAGTTCCTTCTGTTTTTGTGCAAGTATCATGATTTCGCTTTTCTTTCTGATTACATGAAATCATGTCATGTGCACACCCTATGATCAATTTGGTTAACAACAGTGAACCAAAAGCAGGCCTGGGCTGAGGGATTTGCATTGTGGGTATTGCACTTAGCCAAGAGAGACGAGGCACATCCCAGAGTCTCCTCCCTCAGGAAGCCCCTTGGAGCATGGCTCTTAGCCAAGGTTGTGGGAAGGCAGGATGAGGTCTCAGTGGCTGACATTGCATACCTACTTACCTGGTGATTTCTGCTGCAACCACTGTGCTGTGTGTTCTGATGACCATCCATGGGCTTCCACTCCCTTCCACCATCTGTGTGCACTTTGACCCTATGGGTGTCAAATCAGAAATCCTGGAGCCTATTGAGTCTGGGGGCTTTGAAACACCTTGAGAAAATATGAACACAATGGAGCACAGGTACCCGAGGTCAGTGAAGCTGCTCTGTATACAGCATTATAGAAGACATGCTTCTGTGAAGCCCCTTTAAGGGGCTTACTGAAGGGGGGGGAGACTCTGGGATATGCCTCGTCACTCTTGGCTAAGTGGAATACCCACAATGCAATACCGGGTGAGTGCAGTGACCGTCGATGGTACAGATGTCCCATTCTGGTGTAGGGGGTTGACCCGATGGGTCCAGGGGATGTTTCTGTGCCTCTCTTTCTCAGTTTTTTTTATGAATCTAAAACTACCCTAAAATAAAGTCTGTTAAAAATACGTACGGGAACTGGTGGGGTGGTTCAGTGCTTAAGAGTTCTTACTGTTCTTTGAGAGGACCCTAGTTCAGTTCCTCCCATGTTGAGAGGGTCAACCACAGGTAACTCAAGGTCCAGGGATCTGAGGCCCTCTTCTGGCCTCCACAGGTACCAGCACTAATGTGCATATTTCCACACTAATGTGCACATATCTGGTAGGGAAGTGCATGGCTTTCCAGTCCAGATCTTGGGTTTTGGTCTGAGTCTAAATTCAGGGGTATGTAAAGCACTGAGTATCGAGTGGCTGCTTTGCATGCCGCTCCTGGCACTGATGCAGGGTGATGTAGTGATGTATTCTTGACTTTGTGGTATCTAGTCAACCAGGCTGGGTAGACAGAGGGCAGACACACAGTCCCCACCCCCACCCCCAGTCTGCAGAGCAAGGGGAGCCCCAGGTCCTCTTTAGAACAGTCTCTGGGGCAAACCAGTGCTCAGTGCAGTAAGAACATAGGAACTGTGATCATCGCTGTGGATGGAGGGACTCTGCACCAGAAGGGGAAACCGAGACAGTGTTGTAGCCTAGGGAGAGAAGTTGTGCTCAGGTGACAGGACGTCCCTGTCCCTCCCTGTGAGCCCCACTTTCCCTCTCAAGGAAATGGAGGTAACACTGGGCCTCCCTCCTCAGTCTGTCCTGAGTGAGGATCTCAGGGGACAAAGACAGCTTTTAGTGAAGTGCGAGACTACTTAGGAACAGTCCCATAATCCTGTTGACTGTGAAGAGGCCACCAGTCCCCACGTGGGGAGCAGACAGGGAGGAAAGAGCTGGCTCTACAAAGGGCTAAGGTCCAGTGACTCGTGATGCTGCCTGTGTGTCTCCTTGCCCGGATTGGTGAGGGCTCGTGTGCTAGTTGAGTTGGGATGTATTTTTACTCAATGTGTACATCTTCTATGTGCCATGCCCTGAGCCAGGGAGGCTTGGCTGGGCAATATGGGCTTTAAGGAGAAGGCATCTGGATGGCCCGGTCACCCAGTTGAGTTATAATTAACATTTTGAGCCAGGTTTATATACTGGAGAGCCATGGCCATGAACAGCGCCGCCACTGCCTTTGTGATAATATAGTCCCAGCTGAGGGTGACTAGTATCTCACCAGGCTTCTGTAATGGGGGATTATAGGAATTACACACACACACACACACACACACACACACACACGGTACATTCATGCATACTCATACAAGCACCCATTCGGCTTTGCTTGGGTGCTTGGGGAAAGTGAAGGGTCACTGTGAGCTCATCCAGATGCCAGGGCCCCACGTGACCTGCGGTCTTCTTTTCCAGGGGCATGGTCTAGCAGCCCAGTGAAGCCTGTGCAGCATCCCCGAGCCGTTCTGATCCCTGCTTGGCGTCAGCCTCCACTTGGCCCTAGGTAAGTCACCCTGAGGCCAGTAGGCCTGCAGAGCATTAGGGCTGTGGATGGAAGGAGTGACTTTTGCATAGACTGTGGGGACAGTCTCCTCAGTGATCTCAGGGGACAGGTCAGGAAACTGAGGCTGAGAGGTAAGAAGAAGCCCGTAGGTTCCAGGTCCAGCTCTCGTCTTGGTCTCTCTGAGAACAAGTGTGCCGGTGTTTGTGCCTGTGAGCTTGTCCAGAGAGCAGAGTTGGAAGCCCAGTATAAAAGCACACAGCAGAGATCAGGGCCATCTCTCTCCTGAGTTCCTTTTATCTTCTATTCCCTTTGTGCCTGTGTTCCAAGACCTCCCTTCTTCCTCTCCTTCCCTGAGGTCATACCTTGAAAGAGGGAACAGCTCCCAGAAGGGAGGGGTCAATGACCCTTATCCCTAGGATGAGCCAGGCCTACTTAATCATGAAACCATTGTTTTGGAGGTCATGCCTGTGTCATGGTTCTTTCTAACCCCAGTGGCTGCTACCTCAAGAGGTCTGCAAGATGCAGAGGCAAATGCAGTCAGTTCCCTAAAGACTTAAACCAGCAGCTCCCAGCAGACCTACCCCTCCTCGCCCCCCACCCCAGACACCGAAGCTTCTACAGCATTCATAGAGGGATTTCCAGGGCACGGGGTGTCCTCAGGACTTCCTGAGGGTGGAGTACCTTTCCTGCCTTCATCTTCCGGAGGGAGAGGATATCTCCTACTGCCTCGTTCTTCGCGCCCCCCACATTCCCTGGACACTCTGTCCGGGTTGTCAGTGAGTCTGAAGGGGATACCCAGAAAGAGGCTCTTGTCTTGGGAAAGAGGATCTTTGGGTCCCCCAATAGAAAATAGACATAATGGCATACGGACAACATTGCTGGGACTAAAGAGAGAGCAGTTCCTGAGTCTCTGTGACCGAACGACACCTGCATACATGCCCTCCCAGCCCCAGGGTCCTCGACTCCAGATGCCACAGGTGTGCAAGTGCACCATAGGGTACAGCCACGCCTGGAAACTGATGTCTGGAAGCTGGAGCAGACAGAGGCCCAGGGGTGAAAGTTCAAGCCTGTGGGATCTCTTCTCATCCTGAGGCTCTTGGATGCTCTGGTGTGCGCCCAGTGACTCCTCAGTCGCCACACATACACCTCAGCACTGAACAAGGAGAGTCTGGGTCAGATAGCTCTTTCTAATTGATATAGAACTTTGCCATGGTGTCAGAGGTCAGAGGGGATGCTCAGTAAAAAGATCCTCCTGATGATGGACACCTGCTCCATTCCCACCCACCTGCATGTGTATGAAAGCATGTATATGAAAGTGTGTGTAGGTGTGGGGCCCAGCTTTGCGATAGCTGTCCACCTTGGCAGGCAGTATGGCCGTGTTCAGCGTGTATGGAAAATATGCTCTGTCCCCAGTGAGCGCGAGGGCTCTGGCTTCTAATGGCAAAGAAAAGCGTGAGTCCCCTGCACTCATTATAACATGGAGAAAAGGTAAAGCTGGAAAGAGGTTAGGTTTAGAAGCGCGTAGAGGCTTCCCTTTTGGATAAAGTATCCCAGGAAGGCTAGGAGGTGTGAGCATAGAAAGAACCCAACGAACAAGGTGTGGGAGCGAAGGCCCAGTGGCAGCTGTAGGAACAGAGGCAGAAGCAGCTGAGATCTGCGTGGCCGGAGGGGATGGGAAGGTGGGTCAGACAGATGTGGTGCTGTGAGTCACAGCCTGCAGCTCAGAGCTCAGCGTGCACTGAATGACAGCTCCGGGGTTTGTAGATAATGACTTTTGCTTGCAGGTCTCAAAGATCAATGTTGCACAGAGAGGGCTATTTGGCTAACAGCATCTTCCCAAACAGCGGTTCTCAACCTGTGGATCATGACCCCCGTAAGGTTCACATATCAGCTATCCTGCATATCAGATATTTACATTATGATTCATAATAGTAGCAAAACTACTGTATGAAGTAGCAGTGAAAATAATTTTGTGGTTGGGGGGGGGGGATCACCACAACATGAGGAATTGTATTAAAGGGTCACAGCATTAGGAAGGGTTAGAACCGTTGCTCTAGAAAATTCTGGGTTAATGGCTGGAGATTGGGTATGCTGTCGGAAAGAGCAACCAAGCTGACCCCACTCAGTAATGATGCCCACGTAGAGATGTCTTGAAGATCCTAGGTGACATCTCAGACAGCGGACCACCCTGGCTTTCCTGGAGTAGATTCTCATGGGGGCCTCATGGTTAGAGGGTAGGGTATAGGAGCGGGAAATCTTTCCTGTGTTGAAAGTCAGGGCTTATTTTTAGGACAACAATGACTTGGCAGTATCAATGTCCTCTCTAACTTTATCTCAGAAGGTTGTGCTTGGAAAACAGTGTTGACAGTTGTGACAACAGACACAACTGCGGTGCACGAGGCCGTCTCAGAGGGATGGGAAGCAGTGTCCTCACGGGCTCTTGGGGAAACCTACCCCATCCCCTCTCTTGCATACTTGCTCTAGCTCAGGCTCAGTGTAAGCTAATGCCCTGGGCCACTGGTCAGCACAGCCAGCCTGGATCTTGGCAGCTGGAGAACAATTTAACTCCTGGTCACCTGGGTTCAGTGACCCTAACAGGATAGAGCAGGGGACTCCTTTGAGGGCTTGTCCACACCTGTGGGTAAGAGGTCTGGGTTCCCTCAGTCAGAGCTGAGCCAGCTCAGACTCCTCCCACCTATAGCCTGGCCTCTCCAGGTGGGGTCCATGTCAATCCTTTTCTTCCCCATTCCCTGGCCCACCCTGGGTACAAGTCCCTGAGTTCCTGAGACAGCCCAGGTTTCCTCTTTCTCTCTAGTTGATCTTTTGAATGGTCTTGGACTTCCCCCACCCAGTGTGTCAACTTTCAGGCTAGAAATACTGAGAGCACAGGAGACTGAACAAATGTTTCACTGCTGGCAATTGCTGGGGTCTCCAGGTCTCCAGAAAGCCCACTCTTCGACTGGAGTTAAGACTATGGTTTAGAAAGGATGGACGACGGGCTGGGAGACATAGATCAGCTGATAGAATGTTTGCCTAGCATGCATGAAGTTCTGGGTTCCATCTCTAGCATGAACTGGTATACACACTGTTACACACACACACATACACACACACACACACACACACACACACACACACACACACACACCTGTAATCCTAGCACTCAGGAGATGGAATCAGGAAGATCAAAAATTCAAGACCAGCCTCAGTGACATTGCGTGTTGGAGGCCTGTCTTGGAAAAGTCAGGCCTCGTTTTAAAGGGGGACAGGCAGGGGTTGGTGGGGCAGGCTGGACCAGATCAGACAGAGAAGTGCAGAAGTAGGGCCGAGTGACAGGTGCAGAAGCATGGGCAGGACAGTGCCTGTGGGCCCCAGAGCCACTGTCAATGGCTGGGTCTTCGGGGATCTAAAGGAGTGCCCAGGCAGCCTGTTCCCTCCCCCCCCCCAACTTCCTTCCTCCCATGAAACAATTACTGTGGCCTTCCTGTGTATGTTAATTGGTCATGAGATCAGTCCCAGCTGTGCCCTGGGGAACTGGAAACCAGCCCTGTGCCCTGGGTGGGTAGAAAGGGAGTAGTTGGTTCATCTTGAAACTCAGCCTCTGTGCCCCCTCACCGGCTGCCCACCACCTGCCTGGACACTGTATTTGGCAGAATGGGTACAAACTCCACGCAGAAGGAAAGGACCCAGGCCTCTCTTGTGCAGTCAGCAGTGAGCATCCCACACAGCTGCACATGCCCCTTTCTTTGCTCAGGGGGTTCACATAGTAGGTCTTCAGTTAATGCTTGTCACCGGAGCGTCACACAGTTAAGATACTCAGTTCATGCGTGTCACCGGGGCTTCACATAGTAGGTATTAAGTTAATGCCTGTCGCTGAGGCTTCACATAGTAGGTATTCAGCCTGTCACTGCAACTTCATAGTCAGGTTTCTGCTTGGCTCTGAGGCCCCATGCAGATCGCATGGCTTCTGGGCCTGTGATAGCAAGATTCAAAATAGCCAGAGGTGGCTTTTCCAAGCTGCCCACGCCATTCCTCATAAACATGTTCTCGCCTGGACTCAAGACTGTAGCCGCCGGGGCTACTGAGGGGCCGTAGGCACATCCCTTTCCCCTGCCTAGCCATCTCTGTGAGGAAGGGAGGAGTGGTGATGTTTTAATGAGCATGACTTACTGTTTTTATTTCTTCCCAAAGACATTAGCTATGAGTCAAATAGCTCGTGCACAATTCCCTGGAGGTTTTCTTCAGAGCTTAAAGAAAAAAAAAACTGATTTGTGGAGTGGGTTACAGGAGCTATGCTTGCAGCCCCCAAATCCACAAGCTTTGTTGAGGACCACCCATCACGGGGGTCCCTTGCCCTGAGGACAGATCCCTGTGTTGACATGTAGCCACCTCATCTAACATTTAAGGTGACATTTCTCTTGGTTGGCTTCTGCCCAAGGCATGTTATTAGAATGTGGCTGGAGCTCTTTCACTGGAGACACATGAATTCTACTGCTCCAGTTCACGGGGGGGGGGGGGGGGGGGGGGGGGGGGGGGGGGGGGAACTGTGAGGTGGAACTCTAGACATCAGTCAGTCAGGGACCTGGGCGAAATGTAGCTTTCTGCTGTTGACAGGAAGCAGTGAACCTGCCAATCAGGAGGGTAGGAAAGGAGCATTCATGTCTAAGAAGGGAGAGAGCTGTCTCATGTACCGTAGAAGCCAGCCCTGTGGAGGAGTCGCATTTTAGGGCTGGGATCTATCTGCTCAGGACTGCACTGATCAAAAAGCCTTGTGTTGGGAAGCGCCCTCCCAGACCATTCCGAGGCTAGCAATGGTCAGTCTTGTGCAAGACTGTTTTAATCCGTCATTACAAATGGGTTATAGACCCCAGGCCTTTCCCTCTCTGTTGCTTCAGGTTTTTATTCTGGCTTTCACCCAACTTGAACCAACCTTCAAGAAATGAAATCTGAATTCCCTGGTATTTGATGGTATTCATTTCCTCTTTCTTTCCCTAGCCTTCCCTCCTCCCACACCCTACATCCACCCGTTTCTCCATTCCTCTCATACTGTTCCTTACAGTCCCAGACTGCTCCGTGTATTTCTGCTCTAGGTCTACACTGTTCTGTTGTTGTTGAGTAGTGTTGTCGGTTGTGAGTCATCCATCATCCCCCTTAGTGTGCCTGGAGGGGTAACAGAGCCGGAGCCGGGCAGCAGGAACAGACTTGCTAATGATGGTCTCCCCGAAAACCTGAGCCTGCGAGCTCTTGAAACTTAGCAGCTTCGAGGGACCCCTGAGTCTGACCCCGTGAACTGCCACCTCAGGTATCACATGTCCATGCTCTCTGTGTTTCTTAGTGACTCTGAGCACACCGAGGCTCCCTCTGAGGATCTCTCTTCCCTGGCCACCAGGCGGCATCTTCTCCATCTGCTCCAGGTTAGACCTATTCGCCCAGCGCATCTTCAGGCCAAATCCGTGCACACTTGGTAAAGGTGTAAACAGCGGTTGAAGGAGTGGCTGGGTGAAGGAATGGGCAAATGGCTCGTATTCTTGTGTGTAACAATGGCGAGTTCCCAGGGGGCAAATCTGCAGTCCTATGTGGTACTCTGAGGAGTCCTCCCTCTAATAGCTGTTCCTCCTGAGCTATCACTGGGGCTAGGAGGGATGGGAGCCTCTTGAGTAGTCAGTGAGGTGACACATCACTGTATTGGGGGAGGTGTGTGTGTGTGTGTGTGTGTGTGTGTGTGTGTGTGTGTGTGTGTGTGTGTAAGCTATGCAACATGTATAGTGTGAAGTGTGTCACTGCCTCAGGGTCTCTATCCCTCACACCCCTATCCCAAGCAGTAGGCATGGGCTTCCCAGTATACATGCTACCGTGAGAGAAGGGGCCTTCCTCCTCCTGAAGCCTCACCCCTGTGTCAAGCAAGCTGCACAGAAGTACTTAACCTGCCCCTCAGCACCAGGAGCCTCGGCAGTCCCAACCCCAATGTTTGCCTGACAACATCCTTCCTTCCCTCCCCTCATTTCCTCTTTGAAGTACAGGAATTAGAACCAGAACCATCACTGGCCCCACCCCAGCGATGTGTTCAGATCACAATGACCCCAGGCTCTCTGCCAGCACAGGACATGGTTTTTAATGCCACTGCACTAGGCGTGACCTGCAAGAGAAGCTTTCCAGGTCGGTGGCTTCCCACCTCCCAGGGTGCAGGACTCTGATGGAGCCCGCTGAGGAAGCCGGGGGTCTTTCATGATAAAAGTCCTCCAGTTTCACCACCAAGCGTTTGCCTGGTGTTTCAGTTTGTCTCTGGCTCCACATAGCTTCCATTTCCCTTCCCTGCATAGAAATACTTATGCTGTAAACTCCACACACAGGGACCTTCACTCTTGGTTTACAGCTAAGGAGACAGGACTCAGAGAAGTCGAGCTAGCCAAGAACATATGGCTAAAGAGGAAGCCTGGAGGCAGGGATTAACCCAGGAGCCACCAAATCTGCATGTCCCTCTGCGGCCTGACACAATAAACTGCAGTTCCTTGTAGAGAGGGACACACCGAGGCTCAGTCAGGAACAATGAACGATTTTCTACCCTGCTCTATGCTAGGCCTGGCTCAGCACCCTGGAGTTACTGCTGGACCCTCCCAGGAGTGTTGGGTGCTGGCCACTGGCCAGGGCAGCCTGAGTCATTGACCATGCAGAGCCAGTCCTAGAGGCCCCGTGCCACTCCCCTGTCCCCTGGGGTAAGGCCATTGCTGGCTTCTTGGCCTGCAGCATCGGAGCACAGTTGATATAGTTCTGTTATCCCAGCCAATCAGGAGCCACGTGTGAGTCATTCCATAGCTGGCCCAGGAGACCCCGAAGAAACTGCTGCACCAAGCCAGGGGGACCAACGTGCCAGCGTTAGCCTGGGTGCTGGGCAGCAAGGCAGAGAAGAAGCCCATGCTGGCTCCATCCCACCAGGACTGACTGCACAAGACGTCCATCGTAGAGGGTCTGAGGGAATGAATCCCTCGGAGGTCTCTACCCCTCTCCTGCTTGCAGTAATGTCTTGCATATCCTTCAAAAGAGCACAGAATGCATGCTGTGCCCCAGTAATTTCAGCAGACTGAGGAGTGTCTTGAGTTCAAGGCTGGCCTGGTGGTGTGATAGAAAGACTCTGTCACAGCCAGGTGGGCAGGGGGGGGTGGCACACCTTTAATCCCAGTACTCAGGAGGCAGAGGTAGTTGGATCTCTGTGAGGTCCAGGCCACACTGGTCTACACAGCAAGTTCCAGGACAGCCAGGGCTACACAGAGAAACCTTCTTTCAAAAAAAGAAAAGACTCTGTCACAAGAAACCAGGGGAGGAGGGAGAGGAGGAGGATAGGCTGGAGCTGGCTACAACTGTTGGTAGAATGCTTGCCTAAGATTCACAAAATTCTAAAGTCTGTCTCTAAGTACTGCACAAAATTCATGCGGTGGTGCATGGCGCTAATCCCAGTCCTTGGGAAGGCCGGAGGATCAGGAGTTCAAGGTCATCATCCTTTACATAACAAGTTCAGTGTCCAGCCTGAGATACATGAGACCCTGTCTCAAAACCACAGAGTGTGTGCTCAGCCCTCAGGAGTGAGACTGTGTTTATGTGACATGGGTGTCTGTACCTCTGGCTCAGCCTTGAGCTTCTACTGGCCGGTTGAGTATCGACTGTGTCCTGAGCTTTTGACTGGCTAATTCTCCAAGGCTTCTATAAAGCTTGGAGATTTATAAAATTTATAAAATTTATAAAATTTTGGTGAGGAACCTTAGGGTCTGGGCAAGCCCTGCCTCTCATGCCTTTCCAGCTTTCTCCATTGCCAATTGGGTTGGTCATCTTGGTCGTGTTCCATGTTAGCTGGCCAGACCTCACTCCCTGTGGGGATGCTATCACTTCCTCACTGGGCAGCTGTTGTGCGCTGCAGGGCAGTGTGTTCTCCCTAGCTCTGGCCCTGGCACTCACTCACACATTGCTTTTTGCCTTCCCCTCCTCCACTGCAGGGAGCTAGCTGCCCAGATGTCCTGCTGGTCCCCTACTGCAGTGGAGGCCCGTGAAAGGTCTGGTTTGGTGATGCTTACTGTGGCAGCCCAGCCATCTCCCAGAGCATCTTTGATGATAACGACCTCTTGGGAAGGAACAGGAAGTCTTACTCGGGACCCCATAACTGGGTTGGCTGTCTAAAAGAAGGACATCAGCATCTGGCTAGTGGGCAGCCCCTAGTGTGACATATTCCTGAGTATCTACCCTGCTGTCACTATTGTGCCAGAATGGTCTTCTAGAAGACCAAGTCACCCCCATTCCTCACATTCCTTCCTGAATCCCTAACCCTGGAGGTCACAGAGTCTCCTGAGCCTCATACTGGGCCTTTGAAATGTCATACAGCCCTAACTCACAGTTATCAAACAGTACATGTACCCTGCCCTATTTGGGGGCACTGTGGGGGTTCACGGTGGTGGTGGCAAACTATTAAATACAGAACTGCCGTGCCAGAGAGTCTGAGAGAGGGAGTACTTGCTGTGTGTAAGCATGAGGACCTGGTTTCAGATCCCCAAGTAATGAGCCATGTATGGCCCTGTGCCCTGTAACCCGGCACTATGGGATGGAGACAGCAGGGGCCAATCCCAGGATCTTTCTGGCCAGCTAGTCTAGACAAAATGGTGAATAGTACTCTCAGGGTTCAGAGGGAAGCCCTGACTCAAAAACAGGGGCAGGATCCTAGGGCTCTGTGCTTAAGAACAAGTCTGCTCTTCCAGAGGACTTGAGTTCAGTTCCCAGCACACACATCTGACTCTGGGAGCCACTGGTAACTCCAGCTCCAGGGTTCTGACTTCTCTCACCTCTGTAAGTACATGGCGTACATACATGCAGACATGCATGTGAATAGAAATTTTAAAAAACAAGATATTTTTAAAAAGAAAAAGACTGCTGGGCAGTGGTAGCATACCCCTTCAATCCCAGCACTCGGGAAACAGAGGCAGGAGGATCTCTATGAGTTTGAGGCCAGCCTGGTCTATAGAGTGAATTCCAGGATAGCCAGGACTACACAGAGAAACCCTGTCTTGGGGGAAGGGCAGAGTAAAGAGAAAAGAAAAAAGAAGAAAAAGACATTCTCGTGTCAACCTCTATATCCTTCATGGGCAAGCATGCATTGTGTATGTGCATAAGGATGCATATGTGTATAACACACACACACACACACACACACACACACACACGAAAAGAAAAGGGAGAAATCTGATCTCAGGAAGTACTCTGAAAATCATAGGACCAGAGTTTGAAGCTGGTTGTGAATTGATGCTAATCCTAAAGGTCTCTCCCAAGAGGGAGCACCAATACCCTCTCCGACACAGACAGGAAGGTCAGAGGGGTGGAGGAACTGCAGCTGCAAAGACCCTGGGGCTGAAACATGCTTACCAGGATCCAATGAGGGAAAACCAAAATAACGATGCCCTAAAAATGTAAGTCTTAATAGAAGGACAGAAGTGCCATCAGGGTGTCGGAGAGACTGACCGTGGAGTCTAGGAAATCTACCCAAGGAGTGGCGGGATGTTTGTGTCTGAACAGGCTGCCGGGTGTGAGTAGGAGCTTCCTGGGTGACTGGAGTGGGTGTGACCCAGATGAGCCTAGCTTAGTGAGGACAGTCACCACATGACCCCCTTCCTGTTCCAGTAAGCAGTTTCCGGTAAGAAAGAAAGTTCTTGGGGATTTCCTGTTCTTTTCTCCATCTCCTCCGGCTCCCCAACTCATGTGGGGAGCAGAGCGAGAGAGGTCAGGTGGTGCAGGGCGGGACTCTCCGTGCCAGCTGCCCCTCTTTCTCCTTTTACATTGAACTTTTACCTCGTTGCTTAAGTTTTACGTGTATGGATTAATATGTGTGCCATGGGCAAGTGTGGCCGTGGATGTATGTAGGTCAGAGGACACCACTGGTGGGGTTCAGTTCCCTCTTTTCTACCACGTGAATTCCTAGGCTTAAACTCAAGGTTCGTGGCTAGTGCCCTTTACCCACAGAGTCATTTCAATGGCTCTGCTGTCCCCCACCCCGCCCTTTTTTTTTAGCAGTCATTGAGGCTCTGGGGAGTTGGGAGCGGAGCTCCTGGGGAGGAGGGGCTTGAGAGTCAGGAAGGCTTTGTAGTGGCTAGTGCTGTGACTTGGGACCTGTGTCTCAGATGACAGGCTGAGTTTGCATGCGGGTGGGTACCCTAGCCTCCCTCCCATAGTCGTAGATCTCACTGGGAGGCTGGCTGTTGTCCCACTCAGAAGAGGAGGGTACCTCTCTCACTGCTGCCTTCTGCCTCGCTGGCTGGGGTCAGGTTTCCGGGCCCTTACAACTGGCTTCTCCAGAGAGAGCCAAGGTAGCCCTGCAGGCTAGGTCCGTGGAACGGAGGTGGACTGTGGGATGGGAGCGTATTATCTTTCACTCGTGGGATCAGTGAGTGAAGCGAGCACAGGATGCCAAAGGGTGCTAATCGTCCTGCACAGGATCCCCGTTTGGTGGCATCAGCTCTGGAGTCCTGGGTACTGCTCAGTGCTGTCCACCAGAAATATGATGGCAGCTACATGCATATGTAATATGAGATTTTCCTACAACCACATGGAAAGAGGGAAGAGAAACGGGTGAGCGATGCCCACAGCCTGTTGGATTTAACCCATTGTGTTCCAAAGCGGGCCCAAATCCTGTGTGTTTTACACTAAGGACTTAACTTGAGTTTAGACTAGTGTTTCTCAATCTCCCAAATGCTGTGACCCTTTAATACAGTTCCTCATGTCATGCTGACCCCCAACCATAAAATTATTTTCATTGCTACTTTCTAATTTCGTTACTGTTACAAGTCACAATGTGTTTTCCGATAGTCTTAGATGACCCCTGTGAAGAGTCCTGCAACCCCCAAGGAGTTGGCACCTACCCACTGAGAAGCTCTGGTCTAGACCTACTGTGCTTTTATGCTTAGTTTAGAAACTGAAACGGGTGTCAGCCAAAGGCTAGGGAATCTGCCAGCCTGCCCCCTCTAGTGTCCGTCCAGCCTCAGTGCAGCTTGTGTGGCTCCAGGTGCATCTCCTGCTACACTTACCAGGGCGGCAGAGGGCTGCTGCACTGAAGCGAGGCTGAGGCTGTTTGAGTCTCACCTACAGCAGGGAAGAGGAGGGGGAGGGAGAGGAGGAAGAGGAGGAAGAGGAGGAGGAGGAGGATGGGGGAGGGGGAGGAGTTTCACCATAAGGAAGAGCACAGTTGAGGCTGTTTCCCCCCTGCCACCTTCTGTTCCACCTGACATGGCTCTCCATCCGCCAAACCCAGATGGTTGGTTGAAGATCAAATCCACAGAAGACTCACCCAGTCTCTCCTGAGTCCAGGACTTCATCCAGGATTTGGTACCTGTATCTCTGACCACCTTTCCTCCAGCATCTGTGTCTAGCAGCCTGTGAGGTTTGGCAGTCTGACTGATGAGATTGCTGCGTGGTGGAATAAACTGTGCCACTCATGTTCGTAACCAGCGCTGAGCTGTGGTTAATGGGACATTGGAGCGCTGGGTTCCCAAGGGCCTCTCAGCGACAACACAACTGTGCTGTTAGCAAAGCTTTCTACTCGCCGTACCAAGCTTGGGTTAAATATTTTCACAGAGCTCCCCAGCTACCTTTTTGCTTGTCCTTTACTTTACAATCCAGTGTTTTGAGGACAGTAAGAGCATATCAGAGACCCAGGGAGAAGGCAGAGGAGCTGCTAGCTCCCTTCCCCAGTTCCCATTACCAGGAAGTCACATGTCTTCGATACGCCAAGGCTGTTGTCTGTCTGATCTAAGCCCTGCAAGAATATGAAGTGCTTTAAGCCAAGGAGGTGACTGTGTTATCCCCAGGGACCCTCATTCTTCTCCCCCCACCCCCACCCCACCCCCACTCATCCCCCCAACCCCCCTGCTAAAGACGAAAGTAGGGTTGTCTGATCAACGAAGCCTGGGTTAGTCTGATGGCCAGAGCTAGGTTAGTATTTCTTCTGGGGAGCACACACAGTGATTTTTCTGTCCCTGCAAAAGTGTTCGAGTTTTGTCAGGTGCTTTCCCAGACAGCTAAACATCAATAAGGCTGGCTAAGGCTGGCTCGGTTGCTTAATGAATAACAGAGGGGTCACGGGGTGCGCAGCACTGAGCCCGTCTCTCATCCTTGCCGCTGTCTCCGTGCCTCCAGGAGAGCTAAAATGAGGCCTTTCATATTAAATATTTTATCCAGGTCTCTGTTAGGCGTCTACGGGCGAGTGCCAGGAAGCATCTGTGAGACCGCCAGCGTTTGTGGGCTCCACTTAGCAGTTTCATGAAAGTGCACATTAAGAGATCCGGCGTGGCTTTGACAGCCACTTTACTGGCCGGGAGCTTCTGTGAGGTACCAGCTAAGTGCACCTTGGAAACTCATTGCCTCTCAGGATATGAGCAGGGAAGGGGCCCAGGATAGAGCACAGCCCAGAGGACAGAGCCCAGCTCTAACCTGGATCTTCTCTTTCTCCATGGACTGTTCTGCCAACTCCTAGCTGAGCCAAGTGAGACCCCCTTACCAGTCCAGTCCTGTCATCTCCCACCACCCCTTCTGGGCCTTCAGTTTTGACTCTAAATGCCATCTTCCTAGACCAGCCACCTAATTTCTCCTGCCTAGGAATGTACAGTAGTAGCGCAGGGCACAGTAGAGTGGGGACTGCACCCCAGTATGGTTCAAGCGTCTATACTTCAAGAACCCGAGACTGGAAAACACTGGAGCAGGTCCTGACCACCTGCTCAAGTGTTGGGTGGATCTGTCGGCCCAAGTTTCCATATGGCAAGAAGGAGGCTAAGGTGGGCGTGGGGGCCTTTCTGCTGCTGGGAGCCAGCTTTCTTGCCCTCCCTGGGGTTCTTTAGCCAACTTGCTCTATGACTGTTCGTCCTCTGTCCCAAGCCTCTGTACTGGATCCTCATCCCCTTTGGAGATGGAGTGTGGGTCACTGTCACTGACCGCACTGAGCTGGGCATTTCCACGGCTCCGGGCTGGCTGGCTGCTGGACGTCCGTGAGTCTTAGCAACACTTAGCATTGTACAGGTGTGTTTTCCCATCTGGGTGTAGTGGAGCATGGCAGGGCAGGAGGCCCCTGCTCCACGAGTCCCTCTAGGGCTGGGCCTCCTTACATAGCGGCCTTCTTTACTGGAGTTTCAGAAAAGGGCCAATCCTCCCCTCTCTTCCTCTATCTCATACTGCCTAAGCCATCGGTCCCAGGTTCTTAAGAGGACCAGACCCACTCCCATTGACACTGCCCTTCCTTTGAGTTTGCCTGCAGGAGCATATCTTCAAGCCATCGCTCCTCTCAGAGCCAGGTCCTGAGGCTCAGACCCTTCCTTTTCCCTTTTCTACATCCCATGGACCCTCAGTGCCTCAGGGATAGCCCTAAAACATGGTTTGAAGGCTCCCAGGGGTCTCCACCTCCTGATGCTTCAGCCTTGTTCTTTGCATACAGAGAGGGTCACTCAGGGTCTACTTGGATGCTAGCTATGTCCCAGCCTCCAAATTAGTAGATCCTGGGAACAAGGGTGTGTGGGGGGGGTGCGTGTGTGTGGAGGGGGTGGTGCAGTGTGGTGTGTGTGTGATGTGGTGTGTCTGTATGTGTATGTGGTATGTGTGTGTATATGTGGTGTGTGTGGTGAATGTATGTGGTGCGGTGTGTGTGTGCTGTGTGTATATGTGGTGTCTGTGGTGAGTGTATGTGGTGTGGTGTATGTGTGTGTGTATGTGCTGTGTGTGTGTATATGTGTGTATGTGTGTGTGTGTGTGTGTGTAGTGTATATATGGTATGTGTGTGGTGAGTGTATGTGGTATGTGATGAGTGTATGTGGTATGTGATGTGTGTGTGTGCTGTGTGTGTGTTATGTGTGTGGTGTGTGTGAGATGCTGTGTGTCTGCACGTGTATATAGTATGTGTGTACTGTGTGTGTATGTGGTATGTGTGGTGAGTGTATGGTGTGGTGTATGTGTGTGTGTGTATGCTGTGTATGTATGTGCTGTGTGTGTGTATGTAGTGTATGTATGGTGTGTGTGTGGTGAATGTATGTGGTATGTGGTGTGTGTGCTGTGTATGTGTTGTGTGTGTATATGCTGTGTGTGTGGTGTGTGTGAAATGCAGTGTCTGCATGTGTATGTGGTATGTGTGTGTAATGTGGTGTGTGTGTGTATACACAAAGCATGCATTCTGCCTGCATCCCAGGCAGGAGGCAAAGGCTGGGCAGAGGCACACACAGCCTGGATTCTCTGAACTATTTGAACAGGAGCTGGGAAATCAAGCATCTCTTCCCGGGCACCAAGGCTCTGTGCACTGCAGCTTCCTCCCCACAGATATCTGTAGAGCGGGTGCGAGGAGTTTGGCATTTTAGCAGCATCTGTTAGATGATAAATCACGGGCACAGCAGTGCTGTGTGTTCAGTGAGGTGAGTGGATGCTGCGTGCCTGAGCTGAGGACCAAGGCTCTGGGGCCTGGCTGAGGCGCAGGGCTGCGGATCACGAAGAGGAGCGCAAGCACAGGGCTGGCCGTGGCGGCAGCGCAGCTGTTTCCACACTGCCCTCTCTGGGACTGTCCTACCCACACAATCCACAGCCAGGCAGCCTGGAGTCAGGCCTGGCTCACCTGGGAGAGGTTCTGCGGCTCTCGGAGGGTCAGTTTTCTGGTTGGCAAGATGTATCTGATGTGTGAAGTTTCTAAGTAGACCCCAGTCCAGAGACGCCATACAGGTCTCCCCACGTGAACAGTTCAGTGGTGAGGGCCTGGGAGCTCCGTGGCTGCACCAGGTCTAGGTCCTTCTCTCTCCGATGCTAGTACCTGAGCAGGAGCAGGGGACCCACACCCCCACCTTGGTCCAACCTGGCTTCTCCACCTCTCACCTCCTACCACCCCAACCTCTGCCCTGCTTTCTGGGGTCCCCCGCCCACCTTGTTTCACACAGTCAGCCTGTCAGCCTCCTGAGGGCCTGCGTCCTAGCAGCTACCTTCCTGGGCTCAGCTCAGTGTCCCCTCCTCTAGGTCCTCCACTTCCCTTCTTCTTCCTTCCTCCCTCCCCCTCCCTCTTCCCCCCCCCCCCCGTCCCTCCCTCCTTTCTTCCTTCCTTTCCCCCTTCTTCCTTCCTTCTTTCCTCCCTCCCTCCTTTCTCCTGTCCCTCCCTCCTTTCTTTCTTCCTTCCTTTCTTCCTCCTTCTCCCTCCCTCCCTTCCTCCCACCTTCTTTCCTTCCTTCCTCCTTGTCCCTCCCTCCATCCCTCCCTCCCTCCCTCCCTCCCTCCCTCCCTCCCTCCTTCCTTCCTTCCTTCCTTCCTTCCTTCCTTCCTTCCTTCCTTCCTTCCTCATCCGTATTCCTAGAGGACCTTGGACAACTCTTTTTGCACCTCTTGTCCTGCTCCGCTCCAGGATTCTTTGGACCAACCATGGCAAGGTGTTCCACCCTCCCCAACTGATGACTGCCCTATTCTAACCTCCGCGTCCGTGTTCCCACTGTGGCTTCTATCTTACGTGTGTCTGGTTAATTGAGTTTCCAAAATGAATTACCTACAATAAAACCAGGGCATTTCTATCTCTTCCCAAGGAGCCATGACACACTCTTACGCTGTGTTGGGGTGTGGTCGGAGCACCTGGATGGGGGACCCTGGACAGGGGGCTAGCTCTTTATCTATGTGCTTATCCTGGGCCTTTGGTGACCCCTCAGCCACGAGCAGTCACATTTGTCCTCTCAGGGCAGACTCTCTGTGGCTGGAGAAGTTGGTATGGTGGGCTCCTGTTCAGAGCTGGATGTAGTTAGCTTCTGGAGGAACTTCCGGCCAGCACTGGCCACCCCATCAAGCTCCAGTGAGAAGCTGAGCATCCGGCCAGGGAGAGGCTGGCTGACTGGTGGTTTAAGCCCAGGTTGTAGGTGAAGCAGGAAGAAAGCACTAAACTTTAATAGAAGCAAGGCTGTGAGACAGGGAGAGAGAAGAGGAGGAGGAGGAGGAGGAGGAAGAGGAGGAGGAAGAGGAGGAGGAGGAGAAAAGAAGAAGAAGAAAAGAAGAAGGAGGAGGAGGAAGAAGAAGAAGAGGAAGGGGAAGGGGGGAAGAAGAAGGAGGAAGAGGAAGAGGAAGAGGAAGAGGAAGAAGAAGAAGAAGAAGAAGAAGAAGAAGAAGAAGAAGAAGAAGAAGAAGAAGAAGAAGAAGAAGAAGAAAAGGACCTGGCAGTCAGCCATCAGCGGGGACTCCGGGGTCTGCGCCTCTCCACGCAGGCTTCCAGCACCTTAACCTTTTTGGTTTTGTTTTGTTTTTGAGACAGGCTTCTCTCTATATATATAGACCAGGCTAGCCTGGAACTCAGAGTCATCTGCCTGCCTCTGCCTTCTGAGTGCTGGCATTAAAGCTGTGGGCCACCACCCAGGCTCTGACTCTGCTTCTTGTTCCTGAAGCCCCTCCCAGACAGGCCTTAGCCGACATTGTTCTATCAACTCAGAGGTCCTTAGACAATGCCACCAGTCAAGAGCTAGGGGCTAGGCCACTGTGACTCGGGCATGCTTCTTCTTTGAGTAGATTTTGAAGCCAAGGGGACTGGGATCCTGGCGAGAGGGCCCTTGCTGTTCTTGCAGAGGCCCGCAGTTCAGTCCTGTTCCCTACACCCACATGGTGGCTCACAACTTCTGTAACTCAGTTCCAGGAATCCGACTTCCTATTCCGGCCTCTGCAGGTGCCAGGCACACCCGCAATGTATTATATAACGAGAAAAAGTCTTGTAACATACCATATAAGTAAATATTCTTAAAGCATTGAAGGAAAAAAAAAAAGGGAAAGAACCTAGGGACACATTTCAACATCTTAAAATTGCAAATGCGCCAGGCAGGGTGGCTCACACCTGGGACTGCTAGACAGTGGAGGCAGGAAGGTAAGGGTGCAGGTCATCCTCAGCTACACAGTGAGTTTGAAGCCAGCCTGAGCTACATGAGACCCTATTTCAAAAAAACAAATAAATAAAATTACAAAGGAAAACATGGCAAAAGGTCCTTACAAGGTTCTTGACCATCCAGTCATTTCTCCTCCTCAGCCAACTTTACTGTTTCCAGTAAGTTCTTCCAGAGGAGGCCTCCACAGGCAAACCCATCTGACCTGTTCTCACGCGGCAGCAATCACCACATGCCCATGTGTAGATCTCTCTCTCTCTCTCTCTCTCTCTCTCTCTCTGTGTGTGTGTGTGTGTGTGTGTGTGTGTGTGTGTGTGTGGTGAGACAGGGATTCTCTGTGTAATCCTGGCTGTCTGAGAACTTGCTCTGTAGCCCAGGCTAGCCTTCCTTGAACTCCCATCTGTCTGCTCCTGTCACTGCACGCTGGGGTTAAGGCATGCCCCACTACTGGCCTGCTTGTTCTCTCTCTTTGAATATAACTTTTTGAGACAGGGTCTCGTGTAGCCCAGGCTGGTCCTGAACTTGCTATATAGTCAAGGATGACCTTGAACTCCTGATCCTCCTGCCTCCACCCTCCAGTTCTGGAATCACAGATGTGTGGCACCAGGCTAACTCAGCTGATGATTATTTCTGATAGGATACTGTGGACATTTGAGTTGGTTGTTTGTGCAGGGGAGGATGTGTTTAGATAAGTGAACATGCGCTTTACTTTATTGAAAGGCAATATCAAGCTGCCATATGTCTGTGTTGGACAAGGAACTTTAAATATCTCATAGTCATGTAGATAAGTAAATAAAATATGTGCATAGAAAGCTGACATCCTGGGAGAGGGGTGAAGAAGACAGGACGTAGCGAGTGATCCTGAGTGCATGTCTCCTCTTCCTTAACAGCGTCCAGCCTCTTGTGCTTAGAATCCATAAGCCTCCTAGCATTTCAGAGTGGCTTGCTTCAGGACTTGGGTAGAGGAGACCCACCCACACTCATTCTTCTGTATGTTTCAAAAATAACTGAGCTATGCACGTGTGTTGTTACTGGGAAAGAAAGAAAACAAAATCGAGGTAGCGAAGTGAACGGGTATTAATGTCCAGCGACCGATCGCTGCAGGGTCTCACACACGGCCTTGTGGGAGACCGCAGTGATGCAGGCGTTCCAGTGGAACACAGTCCTGGATTTCTGTGGGGAGGGGCGGGGCCTGTTTCAGGCTGTTACCATTCACCAACTGATCGATGCTAATTCTAGATCTCCCTGCCAGAGCAATATCTTAGAGGCATAACAGAAAGCGGGGGACTTCCCGAAGGTTTCCCGGTGCCTCTATTCTAGGATAAAAACAGCATCATGGCGTGCGCTGGTAACTTCTCCCATGTGGAGGGGGAAGGGAGGTCTTGGGGGTCTAAAAGCCCCTGTCAGTATGCTTCAAAGCTTTCTTAATACCCGGGTCCCTTTGAAACCCTACTTACCCAGATTTACCTAGAAATCTGGATCTGGGTAGGAATGGGGTTGATAAATGTCACTTATAAAATTAGGATTGCTGAAGTTAAACTCTGAAAGGCTAAAGCCATGGTCCTGTTCTCTGGCCTCCACCCCAAGTCCACTCAGGACGGGTGTCAGTCGGCTTATAAACTGAACCTAGCTGACATCCACCTGCCCAAACAAATGTATCTGTGACAAAGAAACAAACGAATGTGCCGGGTCCCCCAAGAGAAAAAGAACTAGCTGTTCAGAGCAAAGGGTCAGGATCAGGTCTGTGAGGCCCCTGAGCTGATGCAGAGGGGTTTGTCTCAACCCTGACTCTTGTTTAACCCTTTCCGGTTCATTCCACTGATTTTTAGCTTGCCTCCCCCGTACCCTCACACCACGATTCTGCATGCATGCTCCAAGTAGACCGTGCCTAGCCATAAGAAGATATGCTTTCTGTCTTTCTTAGCATGGTCTGGGTTTTACCATGTGGTGTGAAACCATTTTGTACCTCCTGACAAGAGCCATCCAGGACATGCTGAAAGTTAGAGCTTGCACTGTCATGGTCTTGAGTTCTTCTAGCCCTGCTAGGTGTCATAACCGCTTTAGGGATCAAATGACCCTTTCACGGGGTGGGGGTGGGGTGTCACCTAAGACCATCTTGCATATCAGGTATTTACATTATGATCCAAAACCATAACAAAATTACAGTTGTGAAGTAGCAACGAAAGTAACTTTATGATTGGGGGTTCATCCCAACATGAGGAACTGTATTGAAGGGTTGCAGTGGCATCAGGAGGGCTGAGAGCCAGTGCTGTGGCTGATGGCACTGGGCATTCAGGGGATGTTGCTTAGCCAGCTTGGTGGTAGGGTGTGATAGGAAGCCAGGCCTGGGGTCCCAGGCATCCACAGCTCACCTCGTGTCTTTGCCTCACAGGTTTAGTCTCCACCGCCAGCCGCCATGGGCAAGCAGAACAGCAAGCTGCGGCCTGAGGTACTGCAGGACCTGCGGGAACACACGGAGTTCACCGACCACGAGCTGCAGGAGTGGTACAAGGGCTTCCTCAAGGACTGCCCCACCGGCCACCTGACTGTGGATGAATTCAAGAAGATCTACGCCAACTTCTTCCCCTATGGAGATGCCTCCAAGTTCGCCGAACATGTCTTCCGCACCTTTGACACCAACAGCGATGGCACCATCGACTTCCGGGAGTTCATCATCGCACTGAGCGTGACCTCTCGGGGCAAGCTGGAACAGAAGCTCAAGTGGGCCTTCAGCATGTACGACCTGGACGGCAATGGCTACATCAGCCGCAGCGAGATGCTGGAGATTGTGCAGGTACCGGCACTCGGCAGGGCCAGGAATGGGGGGTGGGGGTGGGGTGAGCTAGGGGAGCCGGTGTCCCAGCCCCATGCCCAGCCCTGTACTCTTTATGATCACCATGACACCAGGTCATTCCTCAGCCCACTTGTTACCTGGTGTCCTAAAGGACTGCAGGTCTTTGCAAAGAGTAACGCTAAAAGCCAAGCTTCTATCAATTGCTTATGAGACATCAGGCCCCAGCTGAGCTCATCCACTGGGCTTATTCTGTAAAATGGGTCATATTTTTACTTTTAATGAGATCTGGTGCTCAGACAGGTGATTAAGAATTATTGGAGCAAGAATTGGAACACCCCCGTAAAGGCCAGGAGTGGCTGAGCATGCCGGAAACCCTAGAACTAGGGGACAAGTGAGTCCCATAAGCTTGTTGTCAGCCTAGCTAAAATGGTGGGCTCCAGGTTCAGTGAGAGACGGAAGATAACACTGTGGACACCAGCATTCCTATCTGGCCTCTGCACGGGTTCATCTGCACACATGTGTCTAACACACACACACACACACACACACACACACACACACGTTAGCTGTCTGTACGGCCTCCTGTAAAGATCAGAACGACGCAGTAAAGGACGAGTAGCGGTCCATCCTTCACAGGAGTGATGCTCGCGTGCAGCCTGCATTCTTCCTGCCGTGTGCTTCAAATCGTCTCTGTATTTGGGTCAGTGAGATGGCTCTGTGGGGAAAGGTGCTTGCTACCAAGCCTCGTTCTAGGGTTTCATCTAGGGTTCCCAGAGTTCGATCCCTAAGACCCACCTGGCAGGTAAAGAGAACCAGCTTCCACAAGTTGTCCTTTGAACTCCATGTGAGATCACCCCTCAATACATACATACATACATATATACATACATACATACATATATACATGCATACAATAAGTAAAGTAGTTATATACAGTGCCTAATGCAGTAGCTATAGATGTTAATAATACTTTGTATCATATCATTTGGGAAATAATAAGAAAAGGTCTATGTACCTCCAGTTTCTTTTTCTAGACGATTTCCTACCTGTAGTTTGTTGAATCTGCAGATTGAGGACCCACGGGTGGGCAGGGCTCAGTGTATTTCCCCTTTGATCTTCCCTCCGAGCTTTCCCAGCTCCCCACCAAAGATCCTTTATATCTCTCGGACAGACGCTATGCCCTCCCCCCTCCCGCCCCCACACTCCAGGCCAGGAGCCCTCTGCCTTTCCACCACCCCAGCTGTATCCTGTGCTCTTGAACATCACTTAACCGTTCCTGGCTCCCTTCACCCAGCACCCTGTCTGTGAGGTTTGTTCTGATGAGAGAAGGGTCCTGACCCAGACGGGGAGCACTCTGCCCTGTCCGTGCTCCTTGGTGGGCTGAGTGAGGACCATCACCCACCCTCCATCCTCCCGAGCACACTCACAGATGCCCCTTTGCAGGCCATCTACAAGATGGTGTCCTCCGTGATGAAGATGCCCGAGGACGAGTCCACGCCCGAGAAGCGAACAGACAAGATCTTCAGGCAGATGGACACAAACAATGATGGTAGGAAACATGGGGGGGATGGTGGGGGTGGAGGGAGGGTCGCAGATGTGCCTGTGAAACTGTTGATGGCGCAGAGGTGTTCGGGGTACACCCTCTGCCATACACAGCCCTGTCCCTTCCCAGCCCACTTGATTCAGCTCTGCTGAAGGGAGGGAGACTAGAATTCAGAGTCAGGGACACCTAGCCTGCATCCCTTCCTATGACTTTACAACCATAGGCATGACAATAGACCCTCCGAGATGTAGGCTTCATACAGGTTGTCTTAGTTTGGGTTTCCATTGCTGTGATGACAATGACCACAAGCAACTTGGAGAGGAAAGGGTTTGTTCACTCAGTTTCCATATGACAGTTCCTCATCAAAAGCAGTGAGGGCAGGAACTCAGACAGGGCAGGAACCTGGAGGCAGGGCAGATCCAGAGACTATGAAGGGGTACTGCTTACTGGCTTGCTCCTTCTGCTGCTGTCTTATAGAACTAAGGATCACTAGCCCAGGGTTGTACCACCTACAATGGGCTGGGCCCTCCTCCATCAATCACTAGTTAAGAAAATGCCCTCTGGTCAGGCATGGTGGCACATGTCTTTAATCCCAGCACATAGGAGACAGGAGGCTCTCTGTGAGTTCATCTACAAAGTGAGTTCTAGGATAGCCAGGGCTGTTACACAAAGAAACCGTGTTTCAAAAAACAAAAGAGAGGGTGAGAGAGGGAGAGAGAGGGAAAGAGAGAGAGAGAGAATGCCCTATAGGTTTTCATGCAGGCATTTTATTGAGACATTTTCTCAATAGAGGCTGCCTCCTCCGTGATAACTATAGCTTGTGTCAAGCTGACATAAAATTAGCCAGCACACATGGTGATGGAAGGAGTGGTCTTCCTATTCCCACAAGTATATTCGGGGAGGGGAGGCAGGTATACCGGTGGCCTAAGAGGTAAGACACTGTGAATTAAAGGGCTTTGAGTCTTGGGATCCGAGAGACCGGCCAGGCCATCATCCCAGGATGTGAGGCACCCCAGTTACTCCCAGGGCTCATCAAGCACAGAAGCCTCATCTGTCTGTGGTCATTGTACCTAGGACTCTGAGGTCCTACCGCAGCTGCAAAAAGGCAGGTCTCAGGAGGAGGTGAGGTGGTGAGACGTCACGTCCTCACGAGGACATGCCCCGTGTCCTCCTGTGCCTTGGCTGACTTTCTCCCAGGACCTCAAGCAAGGGTGAGGCAGCAGCACGGTGAGTTGATTCTGCCTGTCTGTGGCTTTGTAGGGCCAAGACTGATTGGCTTTTGTTCCAACACGAAAGGCAGCATTAAGGAAAGAAAAGGCCTCCTGGGCTGTGCTGAGATTAAATGTACGCTAATGCACAGGAAAGTGCTGTGCGGGGGGCCTCGAGTGCTCTGCGCAGGTGAGCTGGGGACGGGGCTCAGCGGGACTCAAGGCTCCCGTGGAACTGTAGACAGCAAAAAGCTTTCCAGACAGCAAGGAAATGCTTTTCAAAACATGTCCGCGCACAAAGCAAGACGGCCTCTTGCCTAGCGCTGCCTTTCAGCCAATTTCAAAAGCGTTCTTTACTCTTCTCGCATATAACTATGTGACATCGGGGCTTGGGTTCCGACAGACCGTCCTGAGGCTTGGCCACCTCCCAGGCTTGGCTTTCTTCTCCATGAAATGGGGATGAGCCCACTTGCGTGGGCGTGGGGCTGAAGTAGCCCCATGCTGGCGGCACACTTAACATGGGGGGGGGGGGGGTGCGGGAGCGTTGCTTCTGATTGTCTAAGCCAAGAGCCTCACCAGCTTCAGAGCGGAGACTGCGTCCCCACCGCACACTTGCCCAATTGTTTGTGTCTTGCTGTGGAGGCCACTGAGCACACAATCCGCCCAGTCAGCCAGGGGCTGCTTGCTAGCACTCAAGAAAGGAGAAGGTGGGGCTTTCAGAGAAGCTGGTACAGGCAGGAACAAGACTAGGACAGTGAGGGTGCATAGCTCTCATCCCCCCGAAGCTGGTAAGAGTCTACACTAGGAGGCGCCGTGAGAGTTTTAACTGTCAACTTGACTCAGTTTAGAGTCACCTCAGAACTCTTTTTTTAAGATTTAGTATTTATTTTGTACATGAGTGTTTGCCTGAATGTATGTTTGTATAATATGTTAGAGGCCAGAGAAGGGTACTGTGTCCCCCTGGAACTGGAGTTACAAATTGTTGGGAACCGCCCTGTGAATGCTGGGAACTGAATCCAGAACCCTCTGCAAAGTAGCAACTGCTCTTAACTGCTGAGCCATCTCTCCAGCCCTAGAAGAGAGTCTTCTTTGCTTGCTTTTTGCTTGTTGGTTTGTTTTTTAGAGACAGGGTTTCTCTGTGAAGCCCTGGCTGTCCTGGAACTTGCTGTTTAGGCCATGCTAGTCTCGAACTCAGAGATCCACCAGCCTCTGCCTCCTGAGTACTGGGATTAAAGATGTGTGCCACCACTGCTCAGCTCAGAAGAATCTTAATAAAGACTTAGCTAGATCAGTGGTCCTCAACCTATGGGCCCCGACCCCTTTGGGGGATCAGATGAGCTTTCCCCAGGGGTCGCCTAAGACCATCGGAAAACACAGATATTTACATTCCGATTCATAACGGTAGCGTAATTACAGTTATGACATAGCAATGAAAATAATCCTGTGGATGGGAGGTCACTAAACACTGTATTAAAGGGTCACACATTAGGAAGGCTGAGAACCATTGATTTATAGTGGCAGCCTGTGAGCATACCTGTTGGGGGTTGTGTTGGGGGTTAATTGGTGTGGGAAACCCCGTTGTCATTCTCCAGGCCTGAACAGTATAGTAAAGGAAAAAGCAGGGTATCAGCCAACCGCTGAGTGCTCATATATCCATTCTCTCTGCCCTGTGACATTTTAAAGCTGCCGCCTTGACTCCCTGAAGTGATGGACTGTAACCGAGAACTAAATCAAAGAAGACTTCCTCCCTTAGGTTGCTTTTAGTCAGGGGATTCTTATCACAGTAACAGAAATGGAACTTGGCCAGCACCCACAGTTTGTCCTATCTCCCCAGCTGCCGCAGATCATGGTGGCTCTCCGGGCCTCTAGGTGAGGCTGGGAGCTTACTTACAGAGAGTTCATTACTAAACCTGGTGTGTTGTGCTCAATTCCCATGATCTACGCCGGGAAAGGAGAACAAGTTCTTACAAGTTGTCCTCTGACCACATGTGTGCCTCAACGTGGCATATGTGCCCATATACATATATAGAGAGAAAGTAAATAAATGTGTACACGCATATGTAAAAAGAACTAACTGTAAATGCCCTAGAAGTGGTGAATGGAGACTAGATATTGTCCATTCTCCAGGGGGTTCCAGACTTTAACTAGAGCACTGGCTAATCCTACGTCTCCTGCTTCCATCCCTCAGGCAAACTGTCCCTGGAAGAATTCATCAAAGGTGCCAAGAGCGACCCATCCATTGTCCGGTTGCTGCAGTGTGACCCCAGCAGTGCGAGCCAGTTCTGAGGGGAGTGGGCTTTTGGACAGTTGTGAGAAACACGGTCTTGACCTGCCATCTTCAGCTTTGCTTGCAAAAGTGGATTCCTCCGTGATCTCCCCTGCTCTCCCGGGACCTGGGTCCAGGCAGCACACGGCACCCACCTGGCCTGGCCGGCTACGGCTTCCCCCTCTATCTGATCCGTTCCGTGTCCCTCCCCGTCCAGTCCAGGCTGGTTCCTTCCAAGGGTTCAAGCATTCTCGGCTGTAGGGTTCCTCTCTGCACACAGAGGGCCCAGAGGCCCTTAAGGATACCAGACAGGATTTTCAGTACCTTCCTGAGACCAGCTGATTTATTCTGTGATCCCAGGTGACTTCTCGGGGATGAAGAAGATGGAGAGTAGACAGGCAAGCCCTTCCTGTGCATGGATCCACCTCCCTTGTTCATTTTCTCTGACCAAAGCCGCTTGCACGTATATACCGTGGTCTCCTTACTTTTAATATATGAGTTATGTGTACGGTGAGATGGACTACAACGTTTAGCCCCTGTATTTAATGCCTCTGACTGCCTTTGAAGCATGGTCCCCTGTGGCCTGTGATTCCCCCCACCCCCCAAGTCTGGCTGTGCTGTGGTATTTATGCATTCATGATTTGCCTGATTCCACAGGAGATACATGCATGCCCAGGGCTGTGGACATCTGCCCTCCGTCCTGCAAATACAGGTGTTTCTGTGTGCTCCGTCCTTCTGTTGATTGGTCTGGCATATTAAAATGATCAAATAAACCAAGGTCTATGAGTTTCCTGTGTTGCCGCAAGCACCCTGTGGTTCTGCCCCTCTCCAGTCCCTAGCAGTAGCGGGCCCTTGACATCTAGCTGTTGTTGGTAAACACAGCCCCTGGGGTACCCTTCTAACTGCCACTGTGTCTACACATATTCTATGCCTGTTCTACAATAGCTGGCTAATGCCAAGAAAGACTTGTGAAAATAAAGGGTGACTGTTCTTGGCAGGTCTGACTGTGACATGCTGCCTCCCTCCCTCCCTCCCACCCTCTCTCCCTCTGTGGTTTAATCAGCAAGGTAGCAGGAAAGCCACCTTCAAGAGAAGAGGTGCAGGGTCATCAGCAGTGAGGGGGCAGACCTGGGCTCTCATTATCCTCTTCTGGTCCATCCCTGTGTCTGGTCCCCAAAAGTGCTTCCATCATGGAGATGTTTGCCTCTGGTGCCAAGAAGTCATCAGGAACCAACACGTTTCTCCCGACTCCCGTGTCCCCCAAGTCTTAATTAAGGTTCCTGGTGCTGTGACGAGACACCAAGAGCAAAAGCAGCTTGGGGGAGAAAGGGCTTATTTCACTCACAGGTCACATGACAGTTCGTCGGCAGTGAGGGCAGGAATGTTCTCTGAGTTGCTGAGCCACCTCACCATCTTGGCTTGCTTGCTTACACAGGCACGGGGTGGCACCACCCACATCAGCCATTAATCAAGAGAATGCCCTCACAGACGTGCCCACAAGCCAGTCTGATGGAGATGTTTTCTCTGGAGTTTGTGTGGTTGGTTTTGGATTTAATTTTATTTTAGTTTTTGAGTCAGGCTTTCACTGTAGGCTTAGATGGTTTGAAAGTCAATATGGAGCTGGAGAATGGCTCAGCAAGTTAAGAGCACCGACTGCTCTTCTAGAGGTCCCGAGTTCAATTCCCAGCAACCACATGGTGGCTCACAACCATCTGTTATGGGGTCTGATGCCCTTTTCTGGCTTGTCTAAGAGAGCAACAGTGTACTCATATACATTAAATAAGTAAATAAATAAATAAACAAATCTTTAAAAAGAAAAGAAAAAAAGAAAGTCAATATGTAGATGACACTGGCCTCAGACTCAGAGAGAACCACCTGCGGAGGCTTTTCTCAACTGGGGTTCCCTCCAACCAGGTGACTCCAGGCTGTGTCAAACTGACAAAACAGTAACCAGTAAAATTCACTCTTTAGTCCACTTGGCACATAAATCATCACTATTAAACTGTCGACTTCCCTTTCATAGTCCTAAAATCTTGTGCTAATATCAATATCATAATATAAAACACATTCCAACTTTTAAAGGTTCCAATAAACCTTTAAAACTTTAAACACTTTAGATGTCTAAGTTCTCTTTTAAAATCCCAAATGTTACCCGTAGGTTCCTATAAGTCAAAAACAAGTTAAATACTTTCTTACTCCTAGAGGGAAAAAGCAGGCACAGTCAGTCTAAGCAAACCAAAACCCAAGTCCTGACATGTAAATACCTCAATATCTAACATCTGGAACTCACCATTTTCTGAGCTTTCAAGGGCTTAGGCAGCTCCAGTCCTAGTTTTTCCCTCCACAGGATGTAAACAACTTCTCTCATGGGCCTAGGCTGGGTCCACTCCACATCTGCCTGTCCTTGGCAGTTATCCTACAGTCCAATCTGTATCTCCAATATGCTGGGGTCACCACTGCAATGAGGCTCCCTGACCTCTCTCCAGGGACTCTGACCCTGCTATGTGGTGCTAAGCCTCAATTTGTCTTTATGATGCCCCCAACTCTGCAGCTTTCATGCTGCCAAAACCAGTACAGTATGGGAAACGCGTAACCAAGTTCAGCTACCAGCATGAGATGCAGCCTTGCCCCTGTCTGGAAGCCAGCTTCTGCATGAATAGCCCTGGAGAAGGGCTTCCCAGAGGAGGTCCCCTCAGCCATTGATGCTGCTCTCTCCTAAGCCACAACTGAGTTTTCTACCCCAGCTGACCAGTGTTGTTCCAGCAAAGCAAAAGTGTACTTGACTGGTGCTAGTCTCTTGTCAGTCATAGCTGGTTCCTCAGGCCCAGCTGATCAGAACCACAGGCTCCGGATATACAGTGTCACACAGATGGCCTGATAGTCGTTGCTTCCCTCTGAAACTTCCTAAGCCAGGCCTCTGTCATCTGCATTTCTCTCCACACACATGAATGCACCCCTACACATAATCACATACATACACATAACTACACACACTCAATGCAGACAGCTAATTGATTAATTTTTAAAAATGTTGACTGGGCAGTGGTGGCATATATTTTTAATTCCAGCACTCGGGAGACAAAGGCACATGGCTCTCTGTGAGTTCAAAGCCAACCTAGTCTACAGAGTAAGTTCCAGGATAGCCGGGGCTACACAGAGAAACCCTGTTTCAAAAAAGAAGGAGGTTGGGAGGAATCTGCACTGGGCTAGACTGGCAGGCAGCCATGGGCTATACAGGCAGTCCTGAGGGCTTGAAGAGCCCTGAACCAGTGAGTGTGGGGTGAAGCAGGAGAAGGGTTAGACATTGGGCGAGACCTTGAATGTAAGGAATGGTCGAGAATTTAGTCTGTTCCAGCCTTACCCCACTCATTGGGCTCCACACACGGGAGATACCTCTGGCCCTCTTGCTTGAGATTGAGCCCCAGACAGAGCAGTCTGACAGAGTCCAGGGAGCACCCACTGAGCACCTGTCCTGGGTGAGCACTGGAGACTCTGAGATAGGCCAGACGTTGCCTTTGCTCCCACCTCACATCAAGGAGAAAGTGCTGTTGGCCCAGAAGGTGTTTTAGATATTGGATAGGAACAGTCCATCAGGACCAAACAAGGGGCACGCCTTGGCTAAGGTCACACAGCAAGTTCAGATTCACTCATCCAGATAATGGGGAGTAAGAAGATGGATGGATGTGTCACCAGAGGTAGGGAGACTTCTCAAATGGAGAACCCAAAGATATGAGATGTGAGATGTGCAGGATGTGAGAGTGCAATGAGGGGTAGAAATAGCACAAAAATGGGGAGGCAGAGGCAGGGAAGTCGTGAGTTCTAGGACAACCTGGCACCATAGTGAGACCCTAACTCAAAAATCCAAAAGCAGAGACCAAGTGTGATCTCCCTTACCCTGGTGGTGAAAGGGAAGAACGGGCTCCCATTAAGTTGTCCTGAAGCCTCCACCTGCATTTCCAATCCCAGCTCAGGGGACCTGACAATAGGACCAGGAGTCCAAGGCCATTCCTAGCTACATACTGAGTCTCAGGCCAGCCAGAGACCCATAGTGAGACCCTGTCTCAGAAACAAAACCTGACAATGGTCATAGAAAGTACTAATTTGGACTTGGTGGTTAAGAGCACTAGTGGCTCTTCCAGAACTCCCAAGTTCAATTCCCAAGGACCCACATATCACTTCCTGACTGTAACTCCACTTCCAGGGGATCTAACACCCTTACACAGACATACATACAAGCAAAACGCCAATGCCTGTAAAATAAAATTAGATAAATCCTTAAAAGGAAAGGAAGAACTAATGCAAGGAAGAAGCTGTCTCGTGGCCAAACCCTGAGCTAGCCATCTCCACGGGACCCCAGAACACCCACTCGATAGCTAGTTGGAGGTGAAGGTGCTAATCAGCTTTTACAGTCTTAGGGTTGGGGTGCTGTGGTGGTTTGAATATGCTTGGCCCATGGGAAATGGCACTATAAGGAGGCGTGGCCTTGTTGGAGTGGGTGTGGCTTTGTTGAAGGAAGTGAGTCATCGTGGGGGTGGGCTTTGAGGTCCTATGCTCAAGGTTTGCCCAGTGTGGAAGAGAGCCTCCTCCTGGCTGCCTAAGACAGTCTCCTGTTGCCTTCGGATCCTGGCTCTTCCAGCACCATGTCTGCCTGCATACCTCCCACCATGGTAACAGTGGACTAAACCTCTGAAACTGTAAGCTAACCCCAATTAAATGTTCTCCTTGGTCATAGTGTCTCTTCCCAGTGATGAAACCCTGTCTACAACAGGGGGTCAAGGTTAGAGTCAGCCTACTTAGTCCCAGCTGGACCTTGACTCAAGCTAAAGGGGAGACAGCTAAACCGAGCCCAGAGCAATCAGGTTTTACCTAGAGCCCAGCTCAGGGCCACAGACCAGGCTACTGCTTGTTACTTGAATTTAAATTAACATAATGAGTTCAAGAGGTCCAATTACTCCAGACACAGAAAATGAAATTATCGAGCACAGACCACTACAATTGTATTCTAATCTGTCCCATCCTCTCCCCCATGAGGCAGGTTAGAAGAGGGGGTCTGCCCTGGGGCCAGCTCTAAGTCATCTATTTAATCATGGACCAGATGAACGGAGAGCAGTCCAGGGAAGGCAGAGGCTCAGGGCTGCCCTCATGCTCCGCCCCTGGGAGAGAAGACAAGCCGTGGAGAGGCAGGGCTGGAAAGATCTGCCTGCCATCTGCCAGGCCTTTGGAAGGCAGGCAGCAAGGGGCAGTGCAAGCCGTGGTGGATGATCAGGATATGTAAGTTTAAATCCTAGCCAGGCCACTTACAACCTTCACAAATACAAACCTTAAGAAGGGGATACAGCCAGTGTCAGTGTCTTGAAATCCTTTAATCCCAGCACTCAGGAGGCAGAGGCAGGAGGCTCTCCGTGAGTTCAGGGCCAGTCTGGCCTACAGAGTAAGCTCCAATAGCCAGCACTACATAGGAAATCCTATCTTTAAAAAAAGGAAGAGGGAGGAGGAGGGGGAGGAGACAGAGGTTTTCCCATGCCAGGGCCATGCTGACCCCTCTCTCCATGTGAATTGCTGAGGCTTTCTCTCTACAGCCTGCTGAGCTCTGTCACTACCTAGTTCATGGGGACAGGAGGGGGAAGATGATGCTTGGGGTGTCAACCGACCCACAGTATCTGAGCCTGGGGGGAGGGGCTGCTGTGACCGATAGATACAAGGGGCTGCCTCTGCTTCCTGAGTGCTGGGACCAAAGGTTGTGCCTACTACCGCACTATTTCCAGCTTCTAGAGACAGCTTTTGAGGCAGTCTGGATGTGTAGCCAAGGCTGGCCTTCTGAGTTCTGGGATGGCATGTAGAAACCTGCTAGTGCTTTTTCTTTCTTTAATATTGTATGTGGGGATGAGGTACACATGTCAGGAGTACATGAGTGTGAACACACTGTGGAAAACAGACCTCAACTTGAGTGTGTCAGTCTTCCGGTTCCATCTGTTTTGTTTTGGAAACCAGGTCTCTCACCACAGTGCGCAGAACTTGCCAAGCAGGCTGCTGGCTGGCTAGAAACCCCAAGGATTCCCTGTCTCTGCTTCTTTAGTACTGAGATTAGAAGTGTGTGCCACCAAACCTGGTTTTTCATATAGCTTTTGGATGATCTAGCTCAGGTCCTCACACTTGCGCAGTAAACAGTTCATGGCCTGAGCCATCTCTCCAGGTCCCAGGACTTGCTTCAGTGATGCTTGTTTAAAAAAAAAAAAAAAAAAAAAAAAAAAAAAAGACTAACAAAACAGCTGCCCCAGGTAAAACAGTGCTCTTCCCAGAATGCACTGCTCTTTCACTCACTTTTCCAGTCAGCCCTTCCTGAACTCACTTCCTCGTCTATGAAGATGAACAGGCCAGTTATGATGCTGAGATCCCAGCAAAGACACTGAAAGTCCCATTAAAATTATCTACTGGAGAATGGAGGTCAGTGAATGGAATACTTGCTCACCATACACAAAACTCCAGAAACCAGATGTGGGTTGTTACAAGCCTATAATTCCAGCACTAGGAAGGTGAAGGTAGGAAGATCAAAAGTTCAAGGCTACCCTCAGTTATATAGAGTCTGATGTCAGTCTAGGCTAAATACTCCCATATGCAAGATAGATTATATGGATGGATGGGTGGATGGATGCATGGATGGATGGATGGATAGATGGTGGATGGGTGGATAGATACATAGGTAATAAATAGGTGATAGGTAAGTAGATAGATACATTGATGATACATACATTTACACATAGATAAATGATAGATACATAGTTGATAGTTACATAGATGATAGTTACATAGATACCTGGAAGATATTAGATGATAGATAAGTAGATAAATAGATAGGTAGCAATAAATAGATGATTGATAGATACACAGATGATAGATAGTTACACACATACATAGATTATAGGTAGATGATAGATATATGCACATATATAATAGATATATAGATGATAATAGATATATAAATGATAGATGCATAGATAGAAGATAGACATAGATGATAGATACACAGATGATAGATACATGTATACATATAATAGATACATAGATGATAAACGATAGATACATAGATAGAAGATAGATGATAGATAAACAATAAATAGATGATAGATGGATGGATGATAGACAGACAGACAGACAGATGATAGATAAATGATGGATATGGCTGCAGTGCCTTTGCCTTCTACAAACTGAGTGGCTGAAAGGCAGAGTTGTCCCTGAGAGTAAGACCGAGCCATCAGCTCCCTTTAAGAGGATTATTCATGAGTCTAAAAATAGAAATGCCACCGATGCGATGCGGAGGGAGAGTAGGCAAAGCAGTCGTGGCCCACGCGTGCAATGGAGCATTCTCGGAGCCCAGAGACGGTCGGTCGCTTCCCGCAACACTCAGCTGCCCAGAGCCTCGCCGCTCAGTGCGGAGTCAGTCCAGGAGCCCGGCGGGAAGTGCTCTGATACGACCGTCTGAAGTTTAGGGCCAGGGGAGGCTCATCTCTGCGATGGGCATCGGTTGGTGGCACTGAAGAGAGCAGAGCCACAGGTAGGGAGCTGTGGGCACAGGTTGCCCTCTCTTGCCATCTGGAACTGGCTTCCCAAGTTCACATCCTGTGAGAAGAGAGTCGTGGCATTATGCTCCTACAGTGGGTATGCTTTTCTGATGTGTGATGCTGTTTAAAAGGTTTGGTGGTGCACACCTGTAATCCCAGCTGAGGAGAGAGAACGGCGAGCCGAAGGGTCACTGAGCTGCAGAAAAACTTCAAGGCCAAACCGGGCAGGCTGCCCGGTGAGACCTTGCCTCCACATAAAAAGTCAGAGGATGGGGCTAGAGAGATGGCTCAGCGGTTAAGAGCACTGACTGTCCTTCCGGAGGTCCTGAGTTCAAATCCCAGCAATCACATGGTGGCTCACAACCAACCATCTGTAATGAGATCTGATGCCCTCTTCTGGTGTGTCTGAAGATAGCTACGTTGTACTTAACATATAATAAATAAATCAATCTTTGGGCTGGATCAAGCAGGGCCCAGAACAAGAAGGAAAAAAAAAAATAAGAGGATGGTTGGGGATACAGCTCAGGGGTAAAATGTTTGCCTAGTATGCATGAGACCCTGGGCTCCAATCCTCAGTATCCCCCAAATTAAGAGCAACAAGGAAGAGGAGGGTTGAGGAAGGGTGTGAGTTACCATGTAGGTACCAGGAATCAAACCCAGGTCTTCAGCAAGAGCGACAAGTGTCCTTAAAAGCTGAGCCATCTCCCTAGTCCCCTTTATAGATCTCGGCTCTCCCCTCTCTTCTCAGCATGCAGAAGTTCTGAGACTGCCCCCAAATGCTTTTCCTGTAGCAAACCATTCTTCCCAAGCAGCCTTTCAAACTTACTGGCTTGCTCCCCGTGGCTTGCTCAGCCTGCTTTCTTATAGAACCCAGGATCACCAGCCCAAGGATGGCCCCACCCACAATGGGCTGGGCCCTCCCCCATCAGTCACTAATTAAGAAAATTCCCCACAGCCCAATTTTATGGAAACATTTTCTCAATTGAGGCTCCCTCCTCTCAGATGACTCTAGTTTGGGTCAAGTTGACATAAAACCAGCCAGGGAAACAGTAATAACAGTTTTGAAGTACGTATGAAGGGACTAGGGAAATGTGGAGTCTTTGACGCCAAAGCTACATGACTTTACTTCACAAACCTCTATGTTAGTACACACCTAGCTGCATTGCCACAGGTGCTGAAACTACCACCATGTGGGGCAGAGCAAAGAGCGGTACAATAGAGAGAGACAGGTAAGCCCACTGCTCCCCACGGGGCTGGGTCTGCGGCCAGCCTTATCCTTCTAGATGTTGAAGACCCCAAGGGCAAGAACCAGGTGACTTATCTCTGCTCCACACAGAGCTCAGGCCAACATCCTGTAGCCTGACATGGCACTGGCTTTAGGAAGTGACTGGACACACACACTCAGGCTAACATCCCACACCCTGCAGATAGCCTTAGAATGTGGCTAGAAATATATACATGCACGTATGCATGCACACGTACACAAACACACTCACACACACACACACCCCACACACATACCACACACACACACAATACACACGCGCACACATACACACACACACACCCCACACACATACCACACACATACACACAATACACACACGCACACACACACACACACACACACACACACACACACACACACACGGCCCAGTTCCTTTAAGCGTGCCTCCTCATCTCGCACAGAGGAGAGCCCAGGAGGTGTGAACTCTCGTTACCATCCCCCCTCGCCCCCCAGCTATCTCATGACCCCAGCCAGAGTCACCACTAGCAAAAAAACAAAAACAAAAAACAGGTCAGGGAGTGTGTTGAAGTAACTGGAATTCTTCAGGCTTTTGACAATGGGAACCTTATCACTTTTGCACCAGAACTAAACATGACCGTTCCCTCGCTGACCTGCTGATACTGGAGTTCCAGGGGCCTAAGGCGGCACTTGCTCCTCAGCTGACCCCAATTCAGAAACCTTACTGCCGTGTCAGAACTAGCTATATTGATTCAGCTGGCTGGGAAGATGCACGTTACACAAGCTTAGCATGGGATGTGTGAACCAGAAACCACTTCTCATTGCTATTGAGTAACTATATGGCGATCAGCACTGATTGACTTTCTCCTTGAAATCTGTCACCCTAGGCCCCTTCCTGGTCCAGTGCTTCCACATGGGACGTGAGCGTCCTCTTCAGTTTCTTGCAATGGTGTGGGCTGTTTCGGCCCCACGGGTGAGTCTCAGGGTACAGCATCTCCCTGCTGCCCAGACACAGGGCCCAGTTTCTTATCTCTTCCCTGCTGCAGCCCCTTGTCCTGGGACTTCAGGGAAAACCCAAAGCCAGATGAGCCAGTGGGCCCAGAGGCCACTCCCTTTGACGTGTTGCTATGCCTTCCAGCACGTGAAGCAGCCCTGCCCACATGCTCCGGGCTCAATAAGAAGCACCTGGTTCTCTTCTAGTGCGTGAACAGCAGGTCCTGGGGTGTCTCCCCAGCTCTCCAGAAGACTCGGAGAACTCTGAAGCCCCCTCTCCCTTGCTCACAGAACTAAATCAGCACCTACTGGCTCACCCCAGCCTAGAAATTGTTCTCTCAGGATGATATTTTCTAGTTTCATCTATTTGCTTAAGAATTTCAGGAATCCATTGTTTTTAGTAGCTGAGTAGTAAGTCTAAATGTACCACATTTTCTGGATTCATTCCTCCATTAAGGGACATCTGGGTTGTTTCCAGCTTCTGGCTATTATAAATAAGCCTGCTATGAACAGAGTGGAGCATGTGTCCTTATTACATGTTGGAGCATCTTCTGGGTATATGCCCAGGAGTAGTTTAGCTGATTTCCAGAGTGGTTTTACCAGCTTGCAATCCCACCAGCAATGGAGGAATGTTCCCCTTTCTCCACATCCTCTCTAGCATCTGCTGTCCCCTGAGTTTTTTTTATCTTAGCCATTCTGACTGGTGTGAGGCGGAATCTCAGGGTTGTTTTGATTTGCACTTCCCTGATGATTAGGTATGTTGAACATTTCTTTAGGTGTTTCTCAGCCATCTGGTTCCTCAGTTGAGAATTGTTTAGTCTGTTCCCCATTTTTAATAGAGTTATTGCTTCTCTGGAGTCTAACTTCTTGGGTTCTTTGTATATATTGGATATTAGCCCTCTATCAGATGTAGGATTGGTAAAGATGTTTTCCCTATCTGTTGGTTGTGGGTTTGTCCTATTGATAGTGTCCTTTGATTTACAGAAGCTTTGCAATTTTATGAGATCGTATTTGTCAATTCTTAATATTAGAGTATAAGCTTATTGGTGCTCTATTCAGGAAATTCTCCCCTGCACCCATGTGTTCCAGGCTCTTCCCCACTTTCTTTTCTATTAGTTTCAGTGTGTCTGGTTTTATGTGGAGGTCCTTGATTCACTTGGACTTGAGCTTTGTACAGGGAGATAAACATGGATCGATTTGCATTCTTCTACATGCTGACCTCCAGTTGAACCAGCACCATATGTTGAAAATGTTGTCTTTTTTTTCCACTGGATGGTTTTAGCTCCTTTGTCAAAGATCAAGTGACCATAGATTTGTAGGTTCATTTCTGGGTCCTCAATTCTATTACATTGCCTGCCATTGCACCAATACCATGCAGTTTTTTATCACTATTGCTCTGTAGAATAATGAGGTCACCCAATCACAAAATAACACACATGGTATGCACTTGCTAATAAGTAGATATTAGTTCAAAAGCTCAGAATACCCAAGATACAATTCACAGACCTCATGAAGCTCAAGAAGAAGGAAGATCAAAGTGTGGATACTTTGGTCCTTCTTAGAAGGGAGATCAAAATACACATGGCTCACAGCCAACCAATAGACTGAGCATAGGTTCCCCAATGGAGGAGTTAGAGAAAGGACCCAAGGAGCTGAAGAAGTTTGCAGCCCCATAGGA